>NC_140965.1:41177373-41257373 GCF_056783735.1 Eptatretus burgeri
TGTTCTTCTGACTCATACCTTTATTTGAGTGGGGTATAGACAACTGACAGCTCTGTCTCGGCAAAAAAAACCCATGAAGTTATGTGCATGAAGCAAAAACATACCTACTGTTTATGATTCAAAACACCTAACTGCACTGGAAAACGTGGGGACAGGAATACTGTGCTGTAAATGGTGGAGACTTGTAATACTGTCCTCCAGCTGGAGGCGGTGCGACATGATACACGTTTACATAAGATAAAAACACCCCAATACATTAATTGGGGTCACGCTGATCCGATGGAGCAAATCTGGATGTAATCAGCCCAGAAATGGAGGAGGAGTAACGTGACAAACAAATACCAGTCCATGAATAATAGAAAGGATTATATACACACATATTCATATGTGAAATTATAGACATAATATAGGTGACATATTAAGTGCATGAAGACGTATGCAGATACATACACAAACACACGAATGGAGGTAGACATTTAGAGACCTGGTAGGTCTCTGTTCTATCTCCTGAAACCCATCCATGTGTGGAGATAGCACCTTACACAGGAACTTGCGTACACACACACACACACACACACACACACACACACACACACACACACACACACACACACACACACACACACACACACACACACACACACACACACACACACACACACACACACACACGCCTAAATTGTTACATTATTGTGAAGTGTCAAAGGCGAATTTTATTAGAATTTCCATGAAATTAATAAACTGGAAATCAAGACACAAAGTTATCTTGCATTAATGGTTCTGAGTAAACAATCAAATTCTGATTAGCTCACACACGCAAAGCGAAAAGCACGGTTAAGCAATTGGTTCATGTCCGTCTGTACATCATCGTCATTTTATGATGGTCAATTTGTGATCGAGGAACGGCTCATTTAAATTGAATGTTATATTTTGCACACGAGTCACAACATGAACAGAAAGTCATGTCTGCCTTTTAGCAGTACCTTAGCTTTGAATTCGTCCCGATCACACATGCACAGAGAGGAGTGAGATACCATTTTTACTCTCTCTGCATGCCTGGAAGTCAAACAAAATTGAAATTCATTCCAAACAGGAAACTTACTGTTTTTGGGGATGTCATAAAGGACACAAACAACAGGCACTTATGACTCATGTAACGTGTTCAATAAGGTGGTGGTAATAGACATTGGGTAAAATGGCGGTGTCACTCAGAATTGAGTTATACTCCTTTTAACCTCTTTAAATATTTATTTGAATTGAATTGTACACGAGAACCCTGAAGAACCCAAATCGCCTTCATAATACTTCCAAGAACCATGTTATATATTGATGCGTGGCAGCGAGAGAGTGCAGTATCGGGGTGAAGAAGAGGCCGCCGATAGGGCTTTACCATGCCAATTGACATGTTCTCATGTGATCAATAAAGCCTCCATTTCCTAAGCAGTGACTCAATGTGTACTTATTCGTGTATAAGTGTGACGTATAAGACTCCTTCAGTATTGTTAAATTTCCGGATTTTATAAACGATCTTTAAAATCATGTTTTATTAAAATTGATGTATACAGTATACTTGAACACTGTGCCGCAGGGTATCATGTTCTATGAACTCCAAGTTTATGTCTTTGTCGCCATTTTTCTCAGAGATGGCCAAACAGATCTCTGTCAAACCTTCAGAGGTTCATCAGTGAGTACGGAGTGTTTTAGGCAAAAAAAAGAAAATAAAAAAATCTTTTTAAATTACTCTATAATGCCTTTGCCTTTGTTGCTTTGTGAAAGATAATATTAAATGATTCCCGAACCCATTCCTTATTGTGGTGGCGGGAAGTGTTTTAGACCCCCCACAAAAAAAATTGGAAAAAATAAATTTCATTTCTTCAAAATGCCGAGAGGAGGAAGGATGAGAGTATGAATAAGGAGACAACTTGGTCCATGAGTCGACAAGATGCATATTATTAGATACCGTCTCATCAACAGCACCTTGCAACATCTGATCGTGTTTCATATTACAGGAAGTTTGTAAAAGTCCAGAACACCAGTATATCATACACACAATCAATGATGCTCAAACACAATCAGCTTTGATATCTGTTTCCTAACACATGTCCCAACTAGAGGGGGAGCACTCGGGAGAGTGCAAAACCTCCACCGCCAATACCGCTGGGTCACTCAAGTGAACCTTATATCTTATTCTTTAAATATGATGTCAACAGTGCTGACAGAGTTATAGTTCTTTTCTCCAACATTTTTTTTGGGGGGGGGGGGGTGGAAATCACTTAAAACATGTAAAAATGCAAAAAAAAAAATCGAAATTTTGTTGAAAAAAAAGTTGCAAATTTTTTTTTCTCTAACAATTATTTTTTGGGGGGGTTGGAAATCACTTAAAACATGTAAAAATGCAAAAAAAATTCTTTTTTTGGGGGGGGGTAATTTTTTTTTTTTTGGGGGGGGGGGGTTGGAAATCACTTAAAACATGCAAAAATGCAAAAAAAAATTTTTCTCAAACAATTTTTTTTTTTTGGGGGGGGTTTGAAATCACTTAAAATATGTAGAAATGCAAAAAAAAAATTTTCTCTAACAATTTTTTGGGGGGGTTGGAAATCACTCAAAACATGTAGAAATGCAAAAAAAAAAATTCTCTAAAAATTTTTTTTAGGGGGGGGGTAATAATTTTTTTTGGGGGGGTTGGAAATCACTTAAAACATGTAGAAATGCAAAAAAAAATTTTCTCTATTTTTTTTTGAGGGGGGGGTAAAAAAAAATTTTTGGGGGGGGGTTGGAAATCAATTAAAACATGTAGAAATGCAAAATATATATATTTCTCTAACAATTTTTTTGGGGGGGGCAGGGGGGACCAAGTCCAAAATTTAATGGCATGATCCTTGGACCATACCTACCCCCCCCACCAAGTTTCGTCGAAATCTGTCGAGGAGTTTTTCCGTAATACTGTTCACAAACAAACAAACAAACAAAGGGGTGAAAACAGTAACCTCCATCCATCTTCAAAGATGGCGGAGGTTAATAAGAGCTTCTGTAGCTCGCTTCTCTCGCATTAAAAAAATTATCGCTTCTCGCATCTCGCATTAAGAAATTTTAAAAATTCTCGCATCTGGATCCAGATATTCACCAAAATCTAATCAATTCGTCCCAGTCACACACCCAACCTGTCCACCAAATTTTGTCCGAATTCGGCCATAACATTTTGAGATATCGTGCTCACAGACAGACAGAAACAGGCAAACACACAAGCTAGAAATCACTCGTAGAGTGACACTTGGCGAAACAGAACGAAGTAGAAAGAGCAATCGGAGATTGTAGACCATTGCCAGAACATGTTTTGTGTGGTGTTTGTGTCGTTTTGTGTGGTGTTTGTGAAGCTTTGTGTGGTGTTTTGGTACTGGTGTGTTACGTAATGAAAAAGACGTAATTAGAACTGCCACTTTATAACTGCTGGCAGTGATGACTGGGTATCAAGACATCCCACTTTGATGCAAGCCCGCTTTGATTAGACACCTGACCCTGATCCATGACGTTTTTCATTATTATTCAATTGAATTTAGAATGGCATTGAAATAAATTCAATTCAAATCAAGTGGAAGACCAAATGGATACAGTCCTGCATTGGAGTCATCAAAAGGAACCCGGACAAGCAAAAAGCAAAGATGAAGTCTTCAGGAACAATCTGGATAGGATTCACATTTCAGCTCATACGCCACCCTCAAACCCATCCAAGCCCAAGTGAGCCTTATTAAAAAAAAAAAACCCAAAGATCAATGAATTAAATAATTCTGGTTGCCAGACCATATGTCTGATCAGGTTGAAATTTAAAACATATCTTCCCCATCACTATGGATCACCATATGGTAAATCCAAGATGGCTGATAAACCATGTGACCTATGACATCATATGTGTGAACCTTTTGTTCCTCATGCAAAGGTGGTCACACATGTAAAGTTTCGCCTCGGTTTGTTCAGCCACTTCAGAGAAGAAGATATTTGAAGGTTTTATTAATGCAATATGGTTGCCGAATCACGTGGCCAATAATGTCATCAATTTTTTTTTCTGCGGACCAATATATCTCGAGATGACCCTCAAAAATTTTCATACTAATCAGATGTAGAGTTTTCATATGTAATTATGACGTCATAAAGAAGGCAACTATGGCGTCATAAAAATAACACTTATTTCCCATGACGAGTACTTGCTGTTTGCCAAGTTTAAATTTTTTCCTTGGTGCGGTTTTGGAGATACAAAAGTCAAAAGTTTTTCCGTTTTTCCAACATGACTGCCACAGCATGTGACCTATAATGTCTTAATTATGATGAATTTTAATTATGTTTTTAATTTTAATTGAATTATGATGACATAATTAATGTCTTAATTATGGTTCCGGAGAAAAATATGAAAGTTCTGTGCGAACAAACAGGCAGACAAATAAAAAATTGCTCGTTGAGCAAGGAATTGCCAGAATAACTTTGTCATATCTCCATAATCTCTGAAAACAAACAAACCTGGAAATAAATTTGGTTCTTATAAATCGATAGTGCTACTGTTTAATGAGTTATAGCACTTAGTTTGGTCATGATCATAACTTGGAAGTCAATCGGACTTGAAATGGCGTTTTTATCGCAATTTGAAATTTTTGACCCGACCCCCCTGATATTCGACCCCGACCGCTAAGGGTGTTGGTGTGACACCTCAATGAGACATATGGTTGGATGCAGAATTGGAAGATGCACATTTTGGATTTGGTTTGAAGTCGATACGACCATTTTAGCGGACGTTATTGCCAAAATTAAGAATGTCGGTTTTTCGGTGACCTTGACCTTGACCTTTGACCTAGATTCACCAAAAACGACAAGTGTCTAAGTTGGACCATGGCCGACGTCTGTACCCAGATTGGTCATGATCGCTGAAACGGTGTGGCTGCTACAGGGTAAACAACACACAAACAAACAGACAGACAGACAGACACACAGAATGACACACACAACCGACCAACCCTTCGGATTTCGGCAATTAACAAACAAGAAAAAGACGTCGTGCAGAGCATGGTACTTGCAAAATCCAAAAAACAAATGTGACCTCAAAAATTATAGGTGGTTGAATTCAATGACCCAATATGCAAGTCCTCTTCAAATTTCAAGTGAACCGGATGAAACTTGACAATTTTAGAAATCTGGCCTATGTTGACCTTTTGGTCCTTGTGGACCTCCAAAATAATTGCTGGTTGAATTCAGTGGCCTGAAATATAAATCCTCTTCAAATTTCAAGTCAATCGGATGAAAATTGGGGATTTTTAAAATACAAATTTAGTTGTTGACCTTTTGGTCGATGTTGACTTCAAAAATAATTGGATGGTTGAATTCATTGACATGAAATACAAATTATCTTTGAATTTCAAGTCAATCAGATGAAAATTGAGGAATTTATAAATCCCAATGAAATTGTTGACCTTTGACCTATGTTGACCTTTTCCTCGATGCTTACCTCAAAAATAATTGGCTAGTTGAATTCAGTGACCTGAAATATATATTCTCTTCAAATTTCAAGTCAATTCAATGAAAATTGACAATTTTAGAAATACTGGCCATGTTGACCTTTTGGCCTATGTGGACCTCAAAAATAGTAGGTGGTTGAATTCAATTACCTGAAATATAAATCCTCTTCAAATTTCAAGTCAATCGGATGAAAATTGAGGATTTTAGAAATAACACCCAAGATGTTGACCTTGGGCCTTTGTTGATCTTTTGACCTTTTGACCCCAAAAACAATAGGCTTCTTCCTTATGACAAACCCTACCACGTGGTGAAGTTTCGTGAAGATTGGTTTAAAATTGTGACCTATTGGCAACAGACAGACAGAAAAACAGACAGACAAGCCGGTAGGCGGCGATGGGTTGCCGAGCATGGAAACTGTAAGATAAAGAGCAAAATGAATGTCATATAGCGGATAGGGAATCACCTTAAGATTATGGATATCAAATCTCATCCAGTTCCATCTACTGATAAGTACTCGGTATCCATTTGAATGAAAAGTACTGAAAATGCGGTTTAAAATCGGAAATCCCCAGAGTTCGAGGGGGTGCTGTGGGTGAACAAAGAACGAAATCGAAAATCCGGCTCGATTGTTTAAGCACAATGTATTCCAGACGATTAGTGTGAATTTTCATGACCATCCGACCATAACCCTAGGAGGAGTAGCATTTGGCGCGAAGGCACCTCCAGCTCTCCCATATTATCGATTTTTGCACTAATTGACCTTTGACCTCTGACCTAAGCGAAATCGGTCAATATGTCCTGAGGCAAAGTTGTAGTACTCATTGAGTACCATGAACCTGCAAAGTTTCATTTGTATTGATGCACTCACCTGGTCGCGAGGGGACCTTCAATTTTCGCCAATTTTCACGCATACCCTAATTGTAGGGGGCGCTGCGGGTAAAGTATTCCATATATCACAAAAACCGGAATATATTTGATAGAGCATCGCCTGTAGATCATTCGTGCCGAATTCCATAACACTCCGTGGGATAAAGGCTTTCGGAATTGATTTCGCGTGAACGGTACCGATTTTGAAGGTTTTTCGGTTGTTGCGAGGGAACCAAAGCGTCCCTAGCAACCATCATAATTTCCAAAGCACTAGGTCATAAGATGTACCGACCACCCGAGTTTGGACAAAATCCGACCACGTTTACTACCAATAAGTTGATGACAAACGAACAAACAGACAGAATTACTGACAATAAGGGTCACCTATTCGGCGACCCAACAGACAGAATAACAAAATCGACGAACCAACATACTTTAAAATCTTCCGTTTTGCAAGTAACAAACGGACTCAAATGCAATACCCTCTCGGTCGGCGAGAACGACACTTGCTGGAGCGCATACCTCTGCCACGCTGATGAGTTTGTGTTTTGTATTGCACCGATAGAATAGATCTGGATCCGGATCTGAACCAAAATCGAATCGGCTTGCTCTTGTCACTGAATCAACTCCATCACCAAGTTTTTTTTCCAAATCCATCCACAATGTTTTCAGATATCATGTTATCGGCAATATCGTTTATGTCCCGAAATGTCGATGGTAAAGAATCACTTAAATAATTCCATCTGATCCAGAATTAAAAAAAAAAAAAATCAGGATCCGAACAATTCACCAAAATCGAATACATTGGTTCTTGTCACACACCCAAGCTGTCCATCAATTTTAGTCCGAATCCGTCCACAACCTTTTGAGATATTATGCTAATTCGGTTCACCTTGAATAAGTTGTGAATCATTCAAAATGAATATAACACACATGTATGTTAATGTTTAAGTCGACTTCGAATTGTTATCTTTTCCTGTATGAAAAACAGGCGTTATATTGTTGTGGGCCGGGTATCGGCTGTGAGCACGACCACTAGGTGGAGCAGTAGGGTCGACTCTACCGAACACCCAGAATCTAGATCGTACCTTTCGGAAAACTCCGAGGGTACGGGTCCCTTACCGGACCGTTAATCGTCAATAATTCCACCACGTGGTACAGGGTTATTTGCCAAACTTCAAAATACCTAGACCCACGAGGCGAGCTACCGAGTATTCACACCCTCGCCGGCACTCGTAGAGGATGAGCCGTATGCGTGCTCGACCCGTGCATGACCCGAGCGGATGGTCACCAAGCTTCCGTCGGTCCCAAATGCACACCACTACGGTAACAACGGCCTTCTTTACTTCTCCCAACACGCACCATGTTAAACCAATAGAAGAACCACAAAAACGAGCTGATACATTTAACACATGGGTTTATTTATAATGGGGGGAAGGGTGGAGCACGCAAGGAGCAGAGTTATCCAACTATAAGGAAATGCAATGTACAAAGAGCAAGCACTTAATGATTTCTACTTACAGACGGGCCCACCGACAGACACACACACACAGATACCGAGAAGGACATGGACCTTCCCGCCTCGTGTGGTTTGGCTGACATGAGCGAACCAGGCCAGCATCGAGATGCGGTCCGAAGAACCAGGCGCCAACGAGAGCGATGGAAGAACCAGGCACCAGCGAGAGCGATGGAAGAACCAGGCACCAGCGAGACGCGAGCAGAGTCAAGAGCTCCGTCGGCGCTCATCCCGCCAACCAAAAACTCTCCTCTTTTTTCCAATCGCGCCGCAACCTTATTCACCCTTGTCCAGGGGGGCGAGGGGACGCCTCCTCCCTCCCCACTCTCGCTCACTGGACGGTTTTGGCACGCAAAATGCGCTCGTCACCCTGTCATTGGCCAAAACGGGCACCAAGGCCGTTGATTGGTCGGGGGGGGGGGGCGTGACGGCCGTCGCTGCGGACCACCCTCCAAACAGGCAGAGGAACATTATCCTGTTTGGGCTCCGCCCACATATGTGCTGACACGCATGTAGGCAATGGCGTCAGTTAGAGCGAGGTGAAGGTGAGGGTGATGCTGGCGTTGTTGTAGTTGATGTTGGTGGTGTAAAAAATAAAAGAAAACCCTGATTATCAAAATGACTCCGCAGCACATGTACATTCAATTACCCATTAAACAAGGGATGGGGAGCTATCTATCCACATTTACTTATCGAAATACCTGAGCTATAGGACCTGTATGTTGAGTGCTCGTGGCTTCCAGATTCGTAACAATATTGTTGTGGGCCGGGATCGGTGGCGAGGACGACCGCTAGATGGAGCAGTCGGGCCGTCTCCCACCGAACACCAGAATTGAAAGGTCGTCACCCCGGATAACTCCGGAGTCGATGGGTCATTTAAAGGACCGTGGTCGCCAATATTTCGATGGCGTGAGGTAGGGTCCACTTGTCTAATTCCAATTTACCTAAGTACCCACACCGTCTAACTACCGGGGAAGCCTCACCCTCGGCAGACTTTGTCCGAACCGAGTCACTGTTACTGACTCGGATCCGGCGTAACCGAGCGGAAGTTACCAAAGCCACGCCGGTCCAAATGACAATTCATGGCACAAACGGCCTCACAAATTCTCAAGCCCGAACCATGCTGGGTCAATGATAGAAACGACAGGCAATGAGCTGGAACATTTAACAGGGGTTTATTTAGAATAGGGATGGAGACACAGAGCAGAGTTATCACGAATATGCAGGCAACTGTGTGAGCAAAAGCACTTAACAATTTCTACTTAACAGACTGGCGCCACACACACACCCAAAAAGAAATGGACCCCACCGGGTCTTTATTCGGCCCTTCAGCTCAGGAGGGAAGGTGAGCTGAGGGTCAGAGTCTGGCCAGGTACCTGTCTGCCTCGTGCGGTTTCTTCGAGACGAGCGAACCAGGATGAAACCAGCCACGTCGAGTGAACCAGCAAGCACAGGACCACTGAACCACCAAAAAGAACCCCCGAATCAGACACTCCACCAACGAAGCGAGGACCCCCGGAGACAGCTAGCGATCTTTCTTATCCCTCCTCCCATGCGAGGTAGAGGGATCCACTCTGAGGAGATGAGCCTCTGGATTGGACGAGGGGTCTCGGGCGAACAGTGGACTCCCCCCATTGGATGGGAGGAACACTCCACCTTGTGGGGACAGAGCCGGCACTGAGGTGATGAGCCTCCGGATTGGACGAGGGGTGTCGGGTGAACAGTGGCCTCCCCTTATTGGACAGGCCGAACACTCCATCTGGCTGGGGCGGAGTCAGCCCTGAGGTGATGAGCCTCCTGATTGGTTCGGTGGGGGGAAATGGTGGCCATCCGTGATTGGAGGAGGTCCGGTGGGAGGGGGCAACGACCACCCTCCCCCCCGTGCATGTCTGAGAACCCAGACAGAACAACCAGGGGAGCACCCTAATCCCCATCCACCCTTGTAGCGGGGAGGGGGGATTTCGGGTCGGCTGTATGGCCGGCCGCTGTCGATTGGACGAACTCACGGTGGGTGGAGGGAACCTCACCCCTGTACGTGCCACGTTGCACGTGGTCGATGGATGGCGATGGTGCGAAGAACGAAGGATTGATTGGTTGGCGTTGGGTATTGCAAAAATCTAACTCGAAAGAAACTTCGCAGCGCACACATGTAATTCCCTTTGGACATAGGGAGGGTTCTAACTATAAACACATACTTATCGAAATAACTGAACTGCGGGGACTCTGGCTGTTGTGTGCAAATGGCTGCCAGATTTGTAACAATATGGGGTACAAGTTTGCTGAATGAATGGGTTGACGTTCTGTATTGTAATCCGATGACTGCAGATCCAAATCCTGACCGAGTTAGGCAGGCAATGGCAAACCACCCTGTGCACATCTAGCCTTGAGGTTGCATTGACTTTCCGCAGCACAAAAGCCAGTTGGAAACTGTAGGGACACGGGAGACTTCTCCACAGGGCTGGGCAGGCTCAATTCTAGGGTTAATTTGATGTATGGATTTGAAAGCACATATTACCTGGTTACTCTTTCTGCCAATCATAAAAGGTTGCACGAAGCAAGTGGCCACATAACCATTTTGTTTTTCACGTGTACATAGTAAAGACTCGTAGAAGAGCTGGCACACTGAACGGATGAGGATGTAACAGTGGAGGCAAAGGGAGCAGTAGAGAGAGGAGGGAAACACCATCTCCAGCAGATTTGAAGGCCAAGATCGAGGGAGACTTGGACAAACAATGGTGTGGGGAAGAATGGGGGCAGGAGGGGACGCATGGGGTGGACAAGATGGGTACTGAAGGAAACTCAAAGGAGGGAATACTGTAAATTTGGAAAGAGGGGGCATTGGGGTTAACGATGGTGGAAGACATCATTTATTGAATTGGGGATGATGTGAGATGGTGGTGCACAGCTGTCTTGCAGACCTGGAGAGAAGAATGAGATTGAAGAGAATGACGAAGTTGTTTCCACATGTGGAGTAAAAGAGGGACGAATGAGTGGAGGTGAGCAGTGATCCAGGATTTAGAAAGTTTCACCAGAAGTGGGTTGATGGTGGACCGTGTGTGCCTGCCATCCTGACCAAATTCCAATTTCCTGCCTCCTTCAGTCCAAGGTAAGAATTGGCCAGCCGGTTCGTGAAAGACTTGGACCAGAAACATCCCCTCGCTGACCTCACAAGAAGGTGGGATTAATTGCAGCTGTTGTTGAAATAATAGTAGTAGTAGTAGTAGTAGTAGTAGTAGTAGTAGTAGTAGTAGTAGTAGTAGTAGTAGTAGTAGTAGTAGTAGTCATCCGAGGTACAAAATAATCTTTCAACAACCACAACAAAATCCAAATAGATGACACTCAATTTAAGGATCACTCAAGAAAATGCAATGGCCGACTTGTTATTAGGTTTATGACAAAATATAATTTTTTTTTTGTATGTGGATAGTAATGTAAAGCAGAGAACTGAATAACGCGAATAACTCTTTTGAAGAAAAAGAAAGAAACATTTCATATCAATTTGGAAGAAAAAGATTGTTTTGACTTCTTTGAAGTCTTGTTAAACTGGAAGAAGTGAGGATAGATGTTAATGATGAGAGAGAGACAGAGAGAGAGAGAGAGAGAGAGAGAGAGAGAGAGAGAGAGAGAGAGAGAGAGAGAGAGAGAGAGAGAGAGAGAGAGAGAGAGAGAGAGAGAGAGAGAGAGAGAGAGAGAGAGAGAGAGAGAGAGAGAGAGAGAGACAGAGACAGAGACAGAGACAGACAGAGACAGAGACAGAGAGACAGAGACAGAGAGAGACACAGAGACAGTTGGCTGTGAAGTAACGAAGCAAAGACATATGATGTCGGCCTTGATGTAGGATCGGTGATGTATGATGCATGATTGGTTTAAAATTACGACCTGCAGGCGATAAAGAGTCAAAGAAACAAACAGACAGACAGAACAAGAAAAAACATCATGCAGAGCACGATACTTGCAAAATCCACCCCCCTCTCTGCAAAGGTTACCATGGATACATCAAATTGACCATTTCATTAAGATTAAAATTGACAATCTTCATCAAAGTTCAGGTCAACCGGATGAAAATTGATTATTTTTCAGATTGAAATTGATGATATTAGAAGCTTGACCTTGGGTTGACTATTAACCTTTTGACCTCAAAAATAGTTGGTTTCCAAATTCAGCGATGCACTATGCAATTGCTGCTTAATTTACAGGTAAAATTCGATGAAAATTGATGATTTTTCAGATGAAATTTGATGATTTTCGAAGTTTGATTTCAAGTTGACCTTTGACCCTTTAACCTCAAAAATAGTTGCTTTCCAAATTCAGTCATGCACTTTGCAAATCTTGTTCAAATTTCAAGTCACTCGGGTGAAAATGATTTCAGAAATTTGATGACCTTTGAACTTTGACCTCAAAGTCAAAGATGACCTTTGAACTTTGACCTCAAAATCAATAGGCTTCTCAGTTGAGACAATTTTTTTTTTTTTTTACAACTTGGTGAAGTTTACCTGACCTTTGGTTTGCAATTGTGACCTATAGGCGATTGACAGACAATCAAACAGACAGACAGGCAGAATACCAAAATCGACTGCCCAATATACTTGAAAAATCTTCGATTTTGCAACTAACAAACAGACAGACAGACAGACAGACAGACAGACAGACAGGGGTGAAAACATAACCTCCTTCATCTTCAGTGGTAGAGGTAAAAAAAAGAAAATGGAGGATCTCTTGGCCATTGCAAATGGTGGGAAGAGAGAAATGCTTGCTTTACTCACCTCCAACGTATCAATCGGGTGTTGTCGATAGAAAACACTGGTGTGCATCTCCCCTGCGCACAACACACCAAAACGAACAAAACGACCCCGGTATTAGCCGAAGCGGGGGGCGACTGCGGAACCGAGGACCTTTTCCGGATGTCTCGTTCGCCATATATATTCCATCCTCAAATATGTTGTCCTTCAGTTTCAGGTATCAAACTGTTTTATTCGACAAAGTTATAGAAATACTTCTTTTCAAGTGTTAATGTGCGAATAATAAGTGCGTTGGGTTCACAAAAGAGAATGGAAATACAAAGGAAAATGTTACATTTACATTTCATATGTAAAGAATAAAGTTCTTTCTGTGAAATTCATTATAACAAGGCATGAGGTACAAAGCACCTCGAACAGGCAGACAGGCCACAATGTTTCTTAAGAAGTTTTTGGCAGAATTTAAAACAATTTCCTCCTTACATATGTATCCGAATCATGGAAGGAAGGCTGCTTAAAATCAAACCCTCTGCTTTGAAGAGTGGGATGTCTTTGTCTCTTTCATGTCTTTTTGTCTCTTTTATGTCTTTTTGTCTCTTATACATGCAAATTATTTCACATCTTCTTGATTCCTCTTTCCTCACGTACAGCCATGATTATTTTTGCTCCAAGAAAACTAACCCCAAAGCAAAGGATACCGTTCTAAATTTGTCCCGTCGACCTGTTGTCATTTATGCACCGTTAATTGATTCTCCTCTCTGTGCACATGTCTTATTGGATATTTGTTTTGTGCTTTTACATCTTGAGCATGTAATCATGTTTTCATAGACTTCTCTATCTTTCTCTCTGGTTGATTGGATGACCTTCAGACATAACTATGCAGGTTATGGACCCGCAGTTTAGAGGGTTTCCGGGATTGAACAGTTGAAGACTTTGTGATGGACCACTTCCCAGCCGATGACCCGGATGGCTTCCCTTGTTCAAAAGTTACCAGATCAGGGTGTACCAGAGTGCTCAGTTCCTCAATACCGACCACAGGCTTGTGGTAGCAACTCTGAAGTTTCAGCTTAAATCCGGGAGAATGGTACCATCCCAGCCGAGGATGGATGTTGGCAAGCTCAAGTATGAGAGGGTAGCTGAGGAGTTTGTGAACAGGCTGAGTGGGGATTTGGGGGGTCTGGATCCTGAAGTGGAATCCTGAAGAGTTGTGGAGTGCCTACAAGACCACCATCCTTTATGTTGCCGGTGGATGTCTTGGAACTCATCGGAGGGTGAAGAAGAATTTTGTCTCTCAAGGAACGCTGGATACCATTGATCAGAGTCGCAGAGCCAGGGTTAATGGCAGAGCTGAGCTGTCCAGGAAGTTGAGGCGTAAAACTGTATGTATGTTGAGGGTGGACAAGGAGGCTTATGTGCGAGGGATCTGTGAAGGGGCAAAGCATCACCTGTGGTCAAGTGATTCTCATCCTGCTTACAGAGGAATTTGCGAATTGCATTCCTCCAAGCCCGGCCCTCGGTGTACTGCAGTTAGAGCGGAGGGTGGTGGGCTCTTGACAGAGGAGTCCGAAGTGAAGGTCCAGTGGGCCGATTACTTTGAGCGGCTGTACCAGGCTGATCCACCAGCTGTTTAGTTGGATGTCAGGTGTGTTACTATCCCTCTTGTCAGGATAGAAGGGATAATGCATGGACAGTGAAAAATACAGGAGAATCCTTGATGAAAACCTGCTTGAGTTAGCCATGAATTTGAAACTGGGTAGGAGATTCACATTTCAGCAGGATAATGATCTGAAGCTGAAGAGCTGAAGCACAAAGCTCAAGCCATACTGGAGTGGCTGACTAAGAAGAAAATAAATGTTCTTGAGTGGCCCAGTCAAAGTCCTGACTTGATCCCAATTGCAGTCTATCGACGATACCCATCAAACTTGGCAGAACAAAAGCAATTTTCAGATGTAGAACGGGCAAAGATTTCACTATGTCATGGTGTAAAGCTGGCAAAAACCTACCCAAAAAGACTCGTATCAATCATTGCTGCAAAAGGTACTTCCACCAAGTACTGACCCAAGGGGCTGAATACTTTTGCAACCAGTGAATTTTGATTTGTACATTATTTTTTCAGGTATTCCTGACATGTAATCCATTTCAACTATCAGTGTTTAGTTTGATCTCTTCAGTTATGAATAAAAAAAGTCCATTTGGAAAAATAGTTTCTCCATAATTTATAAATCATATAAATGTGCCAGAATTGGTAGGGGTTGAATATTTTTGCAGGACACACTCACTGTGCTTAAGACCATAAGAGACTGGAATAACCTCACCCCAGAAACAACAAATGAAACCACCTCATAGCAATTTTAAAATACAATTTGATAAGGAACAACAGAAGCAAAATCAAACAGAGGAGGACAAATAAGAGGCATGGAAGTCAACCACCTCTCGACAATGATGCTGCATGGTGATGTCTGGATGCCAATTTGAGATTCTGCAGCAGTCTTATACACCAACCACCCTTATACATTGTTGTAAGACGACATTGAGTCGCATTTTAGGAGATGGAGGCTTTGTTGATCAGTACATCGCCATTATGGTGGCTTCTTCTTCACCGCAATACACATGCCACACCATCTAATGCTATATATTGACATACAGTACTGCATGATCCTTGGAAGTATTATGAAGGCGATTTATGCTCAATGGCCTACAAGTATACGTCAATTTAAACAAGGAAAAAAAGACATAAAATGTCATAGCCTAGCCCCTGTTGTTTTAGTAATTTTGCTGTACAGAGTGAAAGGCTCGCCCATATAAATTTACAACTAAAATGGCCGCCAGTCCACCAGTCAGCCATCTTTGATCAGATAACAAAATAAAGTTTTGGGTAAGTGTACACCATCATGTGCTGTGCTTGCGTCATGCGTCTGAACAAAATCGGACCATGAATGTCTGAGAAATGGTTGGGGATACATTTAAGTAACAAAATGGCCGCCGGTCGGCCATATTGGAGCTGACCTTGTAAAAAGATTCACGTGCCGATGTAAGCCAACATTCATTATCTGTGTGCCAAGTTTTCAAAACATCGGTAAATGCATGTCTGAGAAATGGTTGAGGACGTGTTCGATACCGTGTTTTTTTTTTTTCAATAAAACGGTTGCCAGTCGGCCATCTTTGATCGCATTGTGAAACAAGATGATGTGTATATTATACCATCATGTGTTGTCTTTGTGCCGAGTACGAATAAAAGCGGTCCAATCATGTCCGAGTTATGGTTGCGGACGCACGCACGCACACACGGACATGAAAATCGAGACCAAATCCATAAGCCCCCATTTCGGACTAAGTCCAACTTGGGATAATAAAGGTTTAAAGAGGTTTAAAGGTTTATAAATAAATATATTCTGGGTTTTACCACCATTTTCCCCAGTGTCTATTACACCAACCTATCAAACACATAACATTAGTTATGCATGTCTGTTGTTTGTGTCATTTATAAGACAAAGAAACACAAGGAAATTAGACACAGGTGGAAGCCATTCATCCCATCATGCCTGCGCCACATCAACACCACACCAATTTACCAACACCAGATGAAAATAAAATGCAAAATATTTCGTTATTTTTTTTAATGAAGTGTTTTTCGTTTTTTGTTGTTGTACTTTTTGTACTTCTGACCAGTCATCAGGTATCTCCTTCCTTTCCCAAATAGCTGTGAAAAGTGGTACAATTACTTCGGCTGCAAGTTTTGGGTCTGCCTTGAACAGTTCTGCATTGAGGTTATCTTGGCCAGGGGCTTTTCCACTTTTGAGAAATTTAATGAGTGTAACAATTTCCTCCTTAGTTGGTTGCTAATGTCCAGGTCATCCTCTGCTTGTTGGGTGTCATCCTTTATTATGGGTGGTGTTCTATTCAGTACTTCATTAAAGTGTTCCGCCCAGCGAGCTTCTTGTTCTGCTTCTGTTGTTAGGAGTCGGCCCTTTTTGTCAACAATTGGTGTCTCAGTGGTTTGACAATGTTTGCCACAGATTATCTTGGATATCTTGAAGACCTTCCCTTGCTCCCCTTTCTTGGCTGCATCTTCTGCTTGATCAGCAAGATCTTCCAGGTCCACCCATTTGTCAGCTCTGGCTTTCCTCTGAACTGCTTTGTTTGCTTCTTGGTACTGCATCTTGTATCTTTCTTGCAGCCGTTTGGACTTTGTCTCATTTATTTGCTTCTTTAATTTTCTCATATTTTCAATGGTTTGCCACGTGTCTTTAGTTATCCAGTCCTTCTTTGTCTTCTGCTTGAACCCCAGGCAGGCTTCACTGGTTTTCACTGAGGCTATTTTGTTTTGTTCCCACACAGTATTAATATCATTTACATTTAGCTCTATGTGATCGTCCATATCTGCCAGTGCGTGAAACTTGTTCTTTAATTGTAGCACGAAAGAGCCTTTCACTTTTGGGTCATGTAGTTTCTCAACATCAAACTGTTGCCTGCCTGTCTTTTTGCTCCCTGTTTTCCTCAGCTTTACTTTGAGAACAGCCAGGACCAGGTGGTGGTCACCACCAACATCAGCTCCCCGTTTAACCTTAACATCAAGTAATGAGCGTCTCCATGTGCTGTTTATCATCAAGTGGTGTATCTGGTTCTTATCCCTTCCATTTGGAGAGTACCATGTCAGTTTGTGAATATCTCTGTGTGGAAAGAGGGTCCCTCCAATTACTAGGTTGTAAGTGGTGCAGAGTTCTATTAGTCTCTCTCCATTCTCATTCATAGTACCACAGCCCTCTTTTCCCATGGCCCTGTCATGGTCTGTGTTGTTGTTTCCAACCTTGGCATTTAGGTCCCCCATCATGCACACAACACAATCACCCATCAATGCTCAAACTACCAAAAAGTCTTATCAACATCCCCATACCCCTCTATCCCTTTAACTTCCAGGTACCTATGTAATTCTAATTTAAACTTATCTCCTGTTTCTGCTGCCACTACCTTTCCAGGGAGACCATTCCATGCATTAACAACTCTCTGAATAAAAGCCCCCTACCTTACTACCGTCTTAACTCTACTCTTTTGAATCATTCATCTGCACTTATTTTATCTGCACCTTTCATTATCTTAAACATCTCAATCATATCTTCTCGTAACCACCTCCTTTCTCGTGTATAAAGCCCTGTCTCCTTCAGCCACTCCTCATATCTGAGTCGAGCTCGGCCCGAAATTGATCTGGTAGCCCTGTGCTGAACCCTCTCTATGGCATCTATGTCCTTCCGGAATTGTGGTGACCAGAACTGTACACAATATTCCAGATGTGGCCCTCACTAAATTCCTGTACAATGTTAACACCACCTCTTTTGATTTATAAATGATCCCCCCCCCCCAAATACAACCTAAAAACCTATTTGCTCGACCTACAGCTGCCTGGCACTGTGCTGCCTACTTACCTCCCAAATCTATTACCACCACCAGATCCTTCTCCTGTGTGATATGCTCCAAAATTACCCCTTGCATCCTATTATCTCTATTTTCGTTGTTCTTTCCCACCCCCAACACCTTGCACTTGCTCAGGTTAAATTCCATCTGCCAATCTTTTGCCCAATCTATGCAAGTATCAATACTTTCCTGAATCTGATCACCACCCCCTCTGCTATCGACCTTACCTCCAAGCTTTGTGTAATCTGCAAATTTGGATAGCCTACTCTTCACCTCACTATCCAAATCGTTGATGTAAATAATGCATTGTAATGGTTCGAGTACTGATCCCTGAGGTACCCCACTACTTACATCCTCCCACTCACAGCCACACTTTGCTTCCCATCACTAAGCTAGTTTTCAATCCAATTAGCTACCTGACCAGCCACTCCGCAAGCCCTCACTTTGGCTATCAACCTCCGATGTGATATCTCATCAAATGCCTTCTTAAAGTCTCGATATACTATGTCCACTGCCTTTCCATCATCCACCCAATCAGACACTGCTTCATAGAACTCTTTATTTCATTGAAAAAGATTTGTTAGACAAGATTTGTTATTTGTTTACCTTTGGTAAACCCATGCTGACTACCTATAATTAGTTTGTATTTGTTTAAATGGTTCCTCATCTGGTCCTTAATTAATGTCTCCAACACCTTCCCCACAACTGAAGTCAAACTAACAGGTCGAGAGTTTCCCATTTCTTCTCTGGATCTTTTCTTAAATCATGGTGTTACATTTGCTACTCTCCAATCCTGCGGTACCTGTCCTGACTCCAGTGAACTATTGAAAATATCCGTTAACATCTCACTTACCTGCTCAACCACCTCTCTCAATACTCTCGGGTTCATATTATCTGGCTCAACTCAGATTTTCTAGCTGTTCCTTTACTTCCTCCACTCCAACCTGGATCCTCTGTAAAAGCCATTTTTTGCCTCCTTGATAGATACTCTCAGCTATTGGCAATTCTCCTGACTGTTCTTGTGTAAAAGTTGAAGCAAAATACCTGTTTAATAAGCCTGCTATCTTACTTTCATCACTGCACTCTCCTGGTGCTACTTCTCAATGGGTCCACACTGGTCATAACCTGTTATTTTCTTCTGATATATTTAAACAATGCCTTGCTATTATGTTGAATATTCTTAGCCATGTCCTTCTCATACTCTCTTTTGGCTTGCCGAGTTATTTTCTTAACTTGACTCTGTTTACTCCGACAGTGATATAAATCTAACTCCAGTCCTGTTATTTTAAACCTAATAAATGTCTTCTGCTTCTCCTTCATTGCATTCCTTATCTCACTGCTCAACCACTCTGACGTCTTTTTACATCTAGTTCTCCACCTCATTGGAATATACTTACTCTGCACTCTACACATTTGGTCCTTAAAGGTTTCCTATTTCTCTGATGCTGATTGTCCTGTTGTTCGAGTCTTCCAATCTACATCACCCAATTCTCTCCTCATACCCTCAAGGTTTGTCTTCCTGAAATCAAGTAGCCTCACCCTAATAACCTGAACTCTTACCCTCAACAGAATCTTTGCACACACAATGTTATGGTCACTTGCTCCTAAATACTCCCCGACCTCCACCATATTGAGATCATTACTTAAAAGGAGGTCTGACACAGCATTCCCCTGAGTGGGCTTACAGTATCTACAAGGGAGACCATTCCATGCATAGAGAAGCTTTACATGTATGACCGCCTATCCATGAGGAACAATAAGTTCACAATATGATGTCATAGGTCACATGGTTTGGCAGCCACATTGGATTTACCCTAAAACCTGTAAAAAAATGTTCTTCTCCAGAATGGTTGGACAGATCGAGGGGAAACTTCACACAAATGTTCCCCAAGTCATGGTGTACATATTTGTTAAGGAATACTTGATAGGTCACATAGTTTGGCAGCCATATTGGATTGAAGAAAAATAATAAATAATGTTTTCTCTGGAACCTCTTAATCAATCGACATGAAACTTCACATTTATGATATAGTGGTGATGGGGAGTATAATTTATAAATGTCAACTTCATCAGACATTGTCTGACAGCCGGTATTATTTAATTTTTTGATATGGGTTCTTTTTTTCTTCTTTTTTTTGGAATAAGGCTCACTTGGCTCTGCCTGATTGGGTTTGAGGTTAGAGGATTCGCAGCTGAAATGCAAATCCTATCCAGGTTCCTCCTGATCACTTCATTTTTGCTTTTTTCTTGTTCGGGTTCCTTCTGATTACTCCAATGCAGGACTGTACCTATTTGGTCTTCCATTTGATTTGAATTGAATTAATTTTAATCCAATTCTAAATTCAATTGAATCATGAATAATGATACAAAAAAAACCTCATGGGTCAGGGTCAGGTGTCTGATCAAAGCGGGGTTGCATCAAATAATTGGGTGATGTCTTTTATTAATCATGTAACACACCAGTACACAACCGCCACACAACATTACATACACCACACAAAGGCAGTCCTGGTGAGGGTCTACAATCTCTGATTGCTCTTTTCTTGTTACATTAATTTTTTTTTATTTGATAACCAGACTCGGTGGCGTCATGGTTGGAGCGTCCGCTATGAGTCTGGAAGGTCAGTTGTTGTAAACCTTGGCCGAGTCATAGCAATGACTATAAAATTGTGCGTGCTGCTTCCTTGGTTGATGCTCAGCATTTCAAAGGACAGAACATGGACAAACAATGATGGCCATCGAAATGGCCATCATTCTAACTTCTCTAAACACTACCAGTTACCACAAATAGCTCGTTTCAATGCAGTATGCTTCGTAAATGCCTGTTATTTTATTAGGTGCTTAATTACTATGTGATCTGAGATGAAAAATGAATATTTATCATTCAGCAAAATTTATCTGCAACATTTTCACCTTTTCCATAAGTCCCAGACTATGAGTCCTGAATCAAAGAGAAGAACATTCGTTTTTATTTTAGATTTATGCTTCCATTTTAAATAACTGGCTTAATGACCAAAAAAAAAACAACATCTCCAAAAATCGAAATATTTTGAATACAAGTGAGAAACACATCTACAAATAATATGTTGTCAAAGCTAAGTTCGACCTTCAGCACAAATGCCACGATGAGGGTGAAAATAATGAGGATGGATATAATTTGAGTGGCTCAGATTTGCGCATCTCCTCACATTTCCCAAGGATAGGTGTTGACGCTGATGAAGTTGCTGAAATAATGGGCATGTAACATATTGACCTGGATGTCCTTCATGGCACCACTTGTGATGTTTTTCACCTCGGTGACTTTTGGCCATGTGCACCCTCTAGAATTATAGCCATTGAAGCGGTAAAGCGGTGGGAGGAAAACTCACATGAGAGTAAACAAAAGCAACAACTCAAAACACAGCAAAATGGAAATGGGAATAGTGGAATAGAGTGATGTGAGCAGGACAATGCGTAGGGTGCAAAGGATGAATAATCTTCGAGATGAGCTGGTTTGGAACATCCATCATACTGCCATGACACAAATTGAAAACGAGCCTCGGACATAAATATTTCAATGGCCGATTATTTAGAAAGAAATTACTGCAGAAATTCCCTCTTCTCGTAGAAAGCTTCGTGCCTGCTTTCAAGCCAGAATCAATAGATATATCTAAAGGTTGAAGAAAGAGGATGTATGATAAAAGCATTTAGCATCAGATTTGTTGAGGCTAACCCGAACCCTTTGGTACCACTCTGCCGAGAAAAGATTGCAGTTGATCGTTCGCCGCCGTCTTGACTCACTTGTTCGAAAGTGAAGAAAGGCAATTGTACAATTTTTTAGTCTGCAGTCAAAAAAGAAGAATAGAACAAAAACCTGAACCACAGAAAATAATAAATCCATTGAGTACAAAAGGTAAATCAAGTGGAAATTACTCTGAAAAGACATTGCCCATGTGATGTTACAAATGGTGAATGCAACCTCACTTGGGGATTTCGCTCCTGAGAGTATCACCACCTTTATCGTTTTGTTTCTTCCATTAAAACTCATAATTTTACCTTCGAACTAACCCCACGCCCAAATGGATAAAGGCTTTGGCACGCATCGCTGGGCCAATGTGTGATTACATGGCCACAGATAGTGCAATGCTTGTTGAGCACTTAACCATGCAGCTCTACCTCCTCCCATAGTGCTTCCCAATTCCACAATGGCTGGGCAGGGGCAAATGGGAGAGACTATAGACCGCCATCACACATGCAAACAATAAATGAATGAACAAACAAACAAAAAAAATTAATGAACTGTTTATATTGCAGGAAGTGTAATGGTTCCCACACAACACTCATTAACATGTCACCTCATGACTTGATAGCTTTCCGTAGTTTTCATGCTTTCTTTTGTGCTCTATGTGTCTCACGTGGTGACTGATTTCCCCCAAATACTGATTAGGTATTCATTTGGGTCATTTGTATTTTTTTTTTAAATCATGGTCACATTTTTCTTTATTTCCACAAGCATTTTGAAAATTCAATGAACCATGAACTTTGAACAATTAAAGGATTTGTCAACTATCAAATAGAACCCCAAAAAATCAACTTACTCTCAAAATACCTTTTTCACACAAATTATTTTTGCTGTAAAGAAACACACCATCATTTCTCCCTGGCACACTTACCATTGGTTGGTTAGCCTTCAGTTAGGATTGGCTGGCAGTCGCGAGACCATGCAAAACACTTTGTGGTTGGTTGCCGATCCACTCATGTAGTGTTTATATGAGAGGGAGATCATGGAGATTTCACTCCTGATGAAAGTCAGCTGATGCATGAGCATTTGAATTCTCCAAAGCACAAATTATTCAATATATATATATATATATATATATATATATATATATATATATATATATATATATATATGACATTTAATTAAAAATATATTGTCAAATCAGCGGTTCAACTAACGTCTAGCTCGTTGCAGGGGAAGGTTAAAATCCCACGATGTATCAAATGGTTTTAACTCCTGTGGAGGCATTCTGAATTATGGCGGACTACGCACGCATGGTTGTGAGAAGAGATACGAGCACCTTAGTTCTGATAAAACCAATGGGTTTATTTCCCATCACACAAACAAATAAAAAGAACCAGGGAATGGTGGAATTGTGACAGTGGAGACAATGGCGGGTTGGGATAGTAGGAAGGGAATACAATTAATAAATAATTAATTATGTACAGTGGGGTAAAAATAAATGTAAAGAAATCAAAGGCACCTCACTCCACACTCAATCAAAGATGGGAAAGGGACAAACCTAGGGACTTGGCTCTGGAGGTAGCAAGGTGGAAGCCATGAAGCGGATGGGGGCGGAGCAGCCATGAGCAACTGATGAGTCGGGCAATTTTTTGCAACTTTTTTCATGGAATTCCCATGTCGCGAAATGCAAAGATATCGCTTTCTTTTTGCCTGAGGATGCAGTGGGAGGGAGTTGTAAGCACAACTATTTTTGCAACTTTTCCTCATTAGCGCAACTTTGCAACTTTTCCATTATCAGCGCAACTTCCGGCGTTAATCTCACTTGAGTGGCTAAATCTGCTAAATGCTCAGCCAGGTGGCATCATGCCTAAGTGAAGCGACAATGAAAAACAACATTTTGATCGAGTATCACCTGTGCATTGAATGAGCTGACTTCCTGTCATCAAGTTCGTCGTAACTTCCTGTTCGTAGTAACTTCTGGGAACTGTTTGTTATGCAAGCTCTGTTCTTGTCGTGTGCCACGAACGACGGTCCAGTATTCTGAACCATCGTGACAGTATAAAACACACGAGAGCCAAGGATGCTGAAGATGAACCTTGACAGACATTGCTGCTAGCTGAGAAAGTGAGCAAGGGACAATAATTTGTTGATCGGGTAGTTGCGAGCTTTCTCTCAGCAGATATACCTCTCCACAAACTCAATAATCTGGAGGTGAAGTCACTATTTCAATTCATGGGCTACAATTCACCTTCGGAGTCCTGTTGCCGATCACGAGTGGCATCAATGGCATCCAGAATTATCACATCTCTCATCCAGTCATCAGACCATGGCAGGACTGTAAGCAAAGAGGAGGGGTCGAGGGAAGGGAGATCCAGGGATTTGGTTCAGGTCCCGAATGTACATTGTGGCTCATGAAGGAGTCCGTAGGTAACGGAGATAGACAGCTACCATCCTACATACAGACTACACTAAGTGCACGTTTGGGGCTGGGGTGCCAGCTCGAGGAGCATGCTCGCCATGTTAAGCCAGGAGCTTTGAACCGTGCCGAAGCTGGTGGGCATCTGAGCCAGTTTCTGGTCTAGGAGCCTTGCGGGGCATGGCTAGAGCCACTGTGGCCCAATAAGAGAGCGAGATTTGGGCCACAGTGCATTGCTTTCTGGTTCTTGCCCCATCCTTCACCTCAGTTCAGGGTGACGGAGCACGGACCACTCGCTCAGGGTGATGGAGCACGAACCACTCGCTCAGGGTGATGGAGCACGAACCACTCCCTCAGAGTGATGGAGCACCAACCACTCGCTCAGGGTGACGGAGCACGAACCACTCGCTCAGGGTGATGGAGCACGGACCACTCGCTCAGGGTGATGGAGCACGAACCACTCGCTCAGGGTGATGGAGCACGAACCACTCCCTCAGAGTGATGGAGCACCAACCACTCGCTCAGGGTGATGGAGCACGAACCACTCGCTCAGGGTGATGGAGCACGAACCACTCCCTCAGAGTGATGGAGCACCAACCACTCGCTCAGGGTGACGGAGCACGAACCACTCGCTCAGGGTGATGGAGCACGAACCACTCGCTCAGGTTGACGGAACACGAACCATTCGTTCTGAATCACGTGGTGGGCAAAGGCATCCGCAGTGAGTGAAGGATTCGCTTAGACGGATGTAGCGCAGTCCCGCTGTCGACTGTAAGGCATTCAGCAAGTGGCTTAAGCACTTATGAAAGCACTCTAATTAAATGGTTGATAAGGAATGGTTTGACACGCTGTTGCTGTATATCATATAGGATCCCTTTAACGTTAAAGCTGGTCTTCACAGTGCACGCAGCAGTTAATGAAATAAAATGAATTTGTTCAAAGAATGACTTTATCCTCAAAAGAGTTGCAGCTTGATGCAGAACAACCCTGGAGACATCGCAAAGTTCAACCACCCGCGAAATAAACATTGCAGATAATCCATCTTGCCTGCTCGTTTGTGCACGCGTCACGTGGTAAATCAGTTCGGGGACCACGCAAACGTGATCACTTTTTTTTTTAAACGTCCGTTTTTTGCCGCCTCTCGCATAGCGAACGCTGGCTCTAAGAGAGCTCCGCATTATTATCATCATCATCATTCTTCTTCTTCTTCTTCTTCTTCTTCTTCTTCTTCTTCTTCTTCTTCTTCTTCTTCTTCTTCTTCTTCTTCTTCTTCTTCTTCTTCTTCTACCTTTAGGACTCGGCTCTTTTATATACAGGATCCGGATCTCCTTAAATACTAAACATCTGTACACATCCTCACATTGTGGGTGCCTTTTGAGAGCGTCTATCATGAAGTTTTAAATATATTCGGACATTTGCTTTAAAGTTTCGAAAAGTTCACGTTAGTATTTAAAGATTATTCCATTTAATGTGTTGTGATTTCGTAAATACACGATTTTCTCGTCATGAACAGGAGCCTCCATGACGGGTCTTGCTATTGGCTCCATCAAGGCACGTGACAAAATATCGGAAGTTGCTGTTGTCATTGTGATCAAAATGCTGATGTTTCAACTTTCTGTAATGAATTTTTAGCCACGTCGCGTTGCGAACGCTGGCTCTAAGAGAGCTCCGCGTTGTTCTTCTTCTTCTTGTTATTTCTTCTTCTTCTTCTTCTTCTTCTTCTTCTTCTTCTTCTTCTTCTTCTTCTTCTTCTTCTTCTTCTTCTTCTTCTTCTTCTTCTTCTTCTTCTTATTCTTCTTGTTCTTCTTCTTCTGGTGAAGACAAAACCTTTAGGACGCAGCTCTTGGACACATTTGTCCTTGTTTTTTTTTTTGTTTTTTTTTACCACATTTGCTTTGATTCCCTGAAGAGCACCTCACAAAACCTCCAGAAATATAGACAGAGATGTGGTAGACACTGTGGATAGACAGTCTCTCTGGGGGGACATGGCATGCAGTCCAGCAGTGAATGCATTCAATCATATAGCTCAATGAAGCTGGTTAATTTTAGCACATTCCAAAACTTTTTGTTCACTCAATATAATTCTCCAAACAGTGGGAAAAGATAAGTAAGGAAAAGAAAACCGAAACAATATTTCGATGATATACTTTAATTCGTCCATGAGAGTAGTTCGTGGAAAATCGTATCATATAATACATGAAATCGCTTCGTGCTCCTAAAATCGTTTATAAAACAGCGAGGTGGCCGAGGATCGCCTGATGAAAAATATAATTAAATAAGGCCGTTAATTATCTTCAAAAGGAGTGTTTTAATTAACCCAAACACCCAATTTTCACTCTTGCACTTCCTTGGAGTTTTCTTAGTATGCATGCAAAGTTTGAGGCTGCTAGGTTTTATAGTTTTGGAGTTATGGAGGAGAGGAGATACACACACACACACACACACACACACACACACACACACACACACACACACACACACACACACACACACACACACACACACACACATTACCTCTTATTAGTATAGAAGATATATATATATATATATATATATGTATATATATATATATATATATATATATATATATATATATATATATATATATATATATATATACATACATACTAGTAGTAATGCCCGGCGTTGCCCGGGCTTTCTTGCAAATTTCCTGAATAGCTGTTAGGGGTTAGCGGTTAGGGGTTAGCGGTTAGGGTTAGCGGTTAGGGTTAGGGTTGCAGTTAGGGTTAGGGTTAGCAGTTAGGGTTAGCGGTTAGGGTTAGGGTTAGGGTTAGCTGTTAGGGTTAGGGTTAGGGTTAGGGTTAGCTGTTAGGGTTAGGGTTAGCTGTTTGGGTTAGTGTGAGGGTAGCTAACCCTAACCCTAACACCAACCCTAACCCTAACAGCTTGGCGTCGCGGAGGTAAACAGCGCCCGGGGCAAAGTGGAAATTTGCGTCCCCCGTAGGCCTTAAACTTCAGTGGATTTGAATGGAAAATCCCATAAGGGACATCGATTTATCGATTTTTTCGAATATCGGAAGTGTTATGGAAAAAATTTATAGCCAATGACCTCAGTTTGACCAAAAGCCATAATCGTACCGAATTTGAATGGAATCCGTTGGAGTTTGTGAAAATGCATCAAAACGAATTTTGAGGGGCCTCTTAAGGAAGACAATAATATCATTAGTATATGTGCCAAATCTTGTTTCATTTCATGCAGTAACAAAAATCTGATTGTGGAACAAAGAAAGGGGCGTGCCGAAATATTTATATATTTATATATATATATATATATATATATATATATATATATATATATATATATATATATATATATATATATATATATCGCATTTGGCCCTATCTCTCAATGGCGAAGAAAAAAATGATTGTGTCCGGATCCAGATGTTCACCAAAATCGAATAAATTCATCCTTATCACACATCAAACCTCTCCACCAAAATTTTGTCCGAATCCGTCCATAACTTTTTAAGATACCAGGTCACAGACAAACAACAGGCAAATGCGAAAACATAACGTCTGCCCACCTTTTGTGGCAGAGGTAATAATAATCATGGTACTCCAATTATTTCCATTTTAAACAGTGTAGAATAACTTCAAGAATTTGAATTCACTTTGATTTTAAAATGTTTTCAGTGATCATGCCAATAATTCCTAAAGAGTAAACGTTTAACATTTTCGATTTGAATTGGACACCACAATGTTGAGAATGAAATACAATGTGGCTGATGATGTCCAATTTTGATTTCTAAATTTTATGTCTATATGTTCCAGTAAATACATTCATATTTTCAAGTATTCGTGTAGGTGCGGGTTTTCTGTCTTGTTATGATTTCAGATTGTTGTTTCACTGGTTCTTATGACAGTAGTTGCTCACCAGCATTCAGTACCCACAGGCGTTTTCTACTTTCAATGTGACACTGTGATATTTCTGCCTTGTGGGGTTGCATGGTGACTCACGACGTGACAACTGTAAACCTGTTTGGAGACACTCACCAGTCACGTCGAAGCTTTCAAACATTCCCCACTTCAGCTGTTGATATGGTCATGTTCGAATAAATTAATAAGTATTTATATAGTTTTTTTCTATATAGTCAAGGCTCCTGGTAGAGCAAGAACACTGAATGGATCAGGATGCACCATAACAAAAGGAGCAGTAGAGAAAGGCGGTGGGGGTCTGCAACACAAACAGCCGAGTTGAAGGACAAAATCGAGGGAGACGAACAAATAATGTGTGTGGGGAGGAATGAGGGGTAGGGAAGGATACTTGGGATGGATAAGACGGATACAGAAGGAAACTCTCAGGAGGTAAAACGGAAAATTTGGAAGGAGATGGGTAAGCTTGAGGGTTGGGGTAGAGTTGATTGGGGTAGAAAAAAATCAAGGGGTTGGATTGGGGACAATCTGCGATCATGGTGAACAGCCGTCTTGAAGGCTTGGAAGGAAGAATGAGATTGAAGAGAATGTGGAAGTTGGTTCCACAGGTGGGAACAATGGAGGAACAAATGATGGAGGAACAATGGAGGAACAAAGGAACAAGTGATGCTGGATTTGGGGAATTTCACCAGAAGGGAGTTGATGGTGGACCGCAGAGACCTCGGATGGGGGAGGAATGGAACAAAGCATGGAAAGAGCAGAGGTTGCAAAACCAGAAAAGAGGAGGTAGAAGACAGAGAGACCACCGACCTGTCTGCAATGGTAAAGTGATCTGCCCAAAGACTCATTTTCATCATGGGAGATTTGACTGTACTTGTACATGCTCCATCATAACACCTCTCTTACTGCATCACACGGTGATTAAATGTTGGCCACAACTCATTCTAAAGCCTTTCAAATCATTGGTGTGCATGCTTGTCATCAGACAGGTGCACAAACCCTGTTGCAAAGTCTTATTTCTTTCATAAATCACTGAGCAGCTATTGGCAGGCAGCTTTTGGTCTGTTTATTGCTTTGGTGAAGGATTATCCAGAAGAGTGTTTGTAAATGAAAATTCGTGTGGTCCTGCAGAAAAAAAAAATCCTCTTGGAAATGCATCAAGTTCAAGATTAGCACACACATCTACAGCATGCAAGATGAAATGGAGAAACAATAACTCCAGAAAATTTGTTCCTGAATACAGATCATCGGTGCCGATATAAAGTGATGGAATGAAATTCTCCACTGGTGGAAGACAGGAAGGATGATATTTACTTCTGCCACCGAAGGTGGATGGAGATTATGTTTTCACCCCTGTCTGTCTGTCTGTCTGTCTGTCTGTCTGTCTGTCTGTCTGTCTGTCTGTCTGTCTGTCTGTCTGTCTATGCCTGGTGTTGGCTTAATGGTTTGAGTGGTGGGCTTTGGTTCCAAGGGTCCTGAGTTCAAATCCCACTCAGTTGTTGAATTAATACCAGGTGGGGTTAACTCGGCCAGTCATACCTTCTGAGGTCGGCAAAGTGAGTGCCAGCTTTCTGGTATACTGTGTCGGAGTGGTGACCCGTCCAGAATTGTGCCCAATAGCCAAGAAGACTGCTGAAGCAGCACCAACGCTCTGCAAAGAATATGGTCCCAATCTCCTCCTCCTGTCTGTCTCTGTTTGTCTCTGTTTGTTTGTTTGAGAACAGAATATTTTAAAAAGTTGTCCATGGATTTGGACGAAATTTGGTGGGGAGTTTAGGTATGTGACAAGGATGAAATGATTAGATTTTGCTGAAGATCCAAATCCGGTTCTGGATCCTATAAAATTATTGAGGTGATTTTCCACCGTTTGCGTTGTGGATCCGCCGTTTGGAGAGGTCCTGGCCTGAAAGGATGGAAACATCGATGAAAAACGGTGCCCAGCTGATAATCCGGGCAGTTTGGAAATCAGTAAATTGCTTATAAGTTAAGGTTAAAACTTCAAATACAATAGCTTTTGCAAGTTCTTTCCAGTACATAATATTGTTTCGAATATGGAAGCCATTTGCACACAACAGCCAGAGTCCCCGCAGTTCAGTTATATCGATAAGTATGTGTTTATAGTTGGAACCCTCCCCTATGTTTAATGGGTTGATAAGTGTCCGTGCGCTGCGGGTTTCTTTCTAGTTAGATTTTTGCAAATACCCGACGCCAACGAATCAATCCTTCACTTCTTCGCACCATCGACACCATTGCCCACGTCCGTGATTGAACGCACGTGGGCGGAGGTTTCCTCACCTCACAACACCGACTCCGCCCAGGAAAGGAGGGGTTTCCCCCTGTCCAATCGAGGATGGCCAGAACATCACCCCACAAAACCCTGTCCAATCAGGGCAAAGATTACCTCAGAGCTCCGACTCCACCCCAGACAGGCAGGGTTTTCCCCCTGTCCAATCAGAGGGGGACAGATATCACCCCATGAAACCCTGTCCAATCAGGGCAAAGATTACCTCAGAGCTCCGACTCCGCCCCAGACAGGCAGGGTTTTCCCCCTGTCCAATCAGAGGGGGACAGATATCACCCCATAAAACCCTGTCCAATCAGGGCAAAGATTACCTCAGAGCTCCGACTCCGCCCCAGACAGGCAGGGTTTCCCCCTGTCCAATCAGAAGGGGACAGATATCACCCCATGAAACCCTGTCCAATCAGGGCAAAGATTACCTCAGAGGATCGATGATCCCACCCCACCCAGGGAGGGATAAGAATCGCCGGGTTACCCTCAGTATTCACTGGAGTTGGGTTGGAATTGTCAGAGAAGACTATCTGGAAAATCCTCTCGATCTATTTGTGATGATGACTCCACCCTTTGCTGTGATATCCCTCATCCTTGAGATAGGCAAGTAGCAGTATCTTCCCTCTCGTCAGAACTTGACAAAATCACAAGCTGTTCAAACACTTGGAATATGTCTTTGGGTCCAGATAAATCTCTTTCTCATCTGGCAAATCCTCCCTTCTAGTTTCTTAACAATCCTCTTGAGGAGGTTCAGTCATTCAAACTCCTGGGTCTCACTATCAGCCATGATCTTTCTTTGGCAAGCCACATTTAAAAATTGGCTTCCAAAACCAGCCGACGATTGGGCATCCTCCATCGTGCAAAGTCCTTCCTCGGCACACCTGAATTCTTATCCACATAAAAGGTTTTCACCCACAGTTTGAGTACTGCTTTCTAGCTGTATCACCTGATCTTTCTCCCATATAATGTGTGGGATGAATTGGAACGACAATTTTGCAGTCTTCAAAACCAGTCTTCGCAGTGACATTGGCCCAACTGTGGCAGGCCTTGGTACAGATCTGGAATGACATCATTCAAGTCTTCTTCAACCATCTTGTGTCACATGGCTGTGGTACATGTGGTAATGAGCAAATTGCGATGCAGCATGATTCGGTGAACCATCCCAGCTGTGAAAAACAATCCTGTTGACATCTAAACGCCATAAACGTGATGCCACACTTTTTCTGAAAATGAACGTCTATGTGCTGTTGGCATGCTTGAGACAGGAATGCCACAAAACGTTGTGGCTAGGCATTTTGGTGTTCATCAAAACACCATATAGTCACTCTGGAGACGTTATCAACAAATCGGCAACATCAGAGACCATCCACGTTCTGGGCGACCATGTGTGAAGTCACGTCGGTAGGATAACCATATCTTGAAGTTACGTCAGTAGGAAAACGTTTATTAGGAACGGTTTCCAGACAGCAAGTTTGACAGCTCATAGAATCACTGGCTTGTGACCAGTTAGTGCCAGAACTATCAGGAATCGGCTACACGGGCATAACATCTGACCACAATGACTAGCAGTAAGTCTGATTTTGTTCCCATGTCATTGACATGCGTGCCTAGCTTGGTGTAGACAATGTCTGATGTTCAGGAGATAAGATATGGCTGCTATCCTCTTTACAGATGATTTGAGGTTCCATCTTGATAGTAGTTTAGGCTGTTGTCACGTTTATTGATGGGAAGGGGAATGTTACACTGATACTTGTTGTGCAATGTTCAGTGTTCGGCAGTGGAAGTGTGATGGCATGGGGAGACAGCACCGCACATCACAGAATCCAGATGGAGGTCATCAATGGCAATTTGACAGGTATTTGGTACCATGATGAAGTTCTTCATCCTCACATCCTCCCGTTCATGGACATCACATCACACCACACTTCAACAGGATAACGCACGCCCTCACATCGCACGAGTGGTCGCCGACTTCATCACACAACAGAACATTCCCACACTTCCCTGGCCAGCTGTATCACCTGATCTTTCTCCCATATAATGTATGGGATGAAATGGAACGACGATTTCGCAGTCTTCAAAACCAGCCGGTGACGTTGGCCCAATTGCGGTAGGCCTTGGTACAGATCTGGAATGACATCCTTCAAGTCTTCTTCAACCATTTTGTGTTTTCAATGAGGTGTCGTTGCCAAGCATGTGAAAACACAAATGGTGGTCACTCACACACACACACCAGATACTGAATTTCGACCGCTCCCCTCTTCGAGCCTATGGAGACAGGTGATGCACATAAGTGTTGATATTCTTTTGTCGATTTTATGTTAATCAAACACTAAATATTGATATGACGAAACAACGTGATGTGTTTGTTTCATTTCTCATTTTAAATCGCTGTAAATGATGCACCAAACTTTTTTCCGTTCGTATATTTTCAACCCCTATTAACCTTTCTCAAGCGCACCTCTTTCCAAGTTTCCAGTGTTTAATTCCTGGGAGTTTGCTTCTGTATCCATCTTGTCCACCCAGTGTGTCCTCATTCTTTGTCCCCATATTTGTCCAAGTCTCCCTCAATCCTGCTGTTTACAGAAAAAACAAAGTTTCCTTTGAGTCCAAAACATGCAAGCATATGAGATAGCCGGTTTGACATCCTCACCTGCAAGATAGCATGCTCCAAGATGCTGACATCACACCAGAATGGCTGATTTTAGTTCACACCATGTCGAGGATATATAACTCAGATGAGACAGCTAAATGGCAACCGTTATACCAAGTGCACAATTCTGTTGCCCTATCTTATAAATTACCAGGCTCTGAAGTTGTAAAGTTTCTTTTTTAAGTTATGAAAATGAAAAAGGTCAGGTGTTAAAACTCAAAACGTTTTAACACTAGTGGATCATAAAGAGTGATTGAGTACTGCAATAGAAACTGAGAAATTTAAAATTGAGAAAATGAGGCGAAGGTCAGCGGGTGTATGCTCGCCAGAGGAATGAGGAGAAGATGCAATATGGATGTTAGTATCAGAAAATAATGCAGGAGGTAGAGTGAAGGGACATGTATAAAGCAAACGAGATGCTGGAAAATTGTACAAAACAAATCAAATGGTTGGTCAGTTAATGTAACACTTCTTTCAAACCAGGAAATTCCCACACTAGGATCAGAACCCTCCACAAGGATCAGAACGGTCTTTGGCCAACCGCTAGAAGAAATTCAGTTCCTGGAGCTCTTAAGACACAATATGCGACAACCTGTCTTGGGCAGACCACATTGCCAAACTGGCTTCTCGGGCTGGCCAATACCTTGATATTCTCCACCGATCTAAGCACATTCTGAGCCTCTTGGAGCTCATTACAGTGTATAACGCATTCATCCAAATCAAAATGGAGTATGGATCTCCACTCTGGGCTGGGGCAGCTGTTTCCCATCTTGCTTCCTTGGAGGTGATCAAATTCAAGGCTCTCAGTATCATTGGCATGTTCTCGGGAGGATGCTGAGTTCCAAAGTCTGCTTATTGCACATCGCAGGCAAGTTGGAGGACTCTCAGTTTTCTTTTGTCTCACTTTTGGCCGAGCTGCACCTCACTTCCCGGAGCCCACCCAGGTTGTACGCATTCTTCCAGAATCCCACACCTGACTGCACTCCTTGATTCTAACATGAAAACCCACAACCATTCATCTCTCACTCTCACTCTCTCTCACTCACCTGTGGAACTGACTTTGTGTTTGTGTCGTGCCCCTTCCCTGCCGAGTCTTTCAAGAGTGCCGCACATCATCACCTCATGCTTTCTCCCATACACAATCTTGCTTTCTTTTTATTCCTACTGATTATTTCATATCTGCCATTTATCCACTCGTGTCTTCCAGATCAACTTTCATATTTGCTCCTCATGAGCTTATTTTTCTGTATACAAAAACAGTTCCCAAAATAAGTGATATGAATGAATATATCGGAAGTTCCCAAAGTTGGCCATCTTAACTTTTTTTTCCCCAAGTGCCTCTGACACTTAAAAAAGGAAAATTAGTTTTCACGACTCTGGAAGCTCCAGCATCCTCCTTGAGAAGGTGAAGGCAGCATCCTCTAAAGATGGCCTCCTCGATCTACTATTAGACCTATACATAGCATGGATAGAATATAATGTCTCCAGGGAGTGGGCTGACTGTACTAGTCCAGATATCAAAGGAAGCAGGTTTGCGTCGATATGGCATATGGCAGGACATTGCATTTTTATACACGAGGGAAAGTGGTTGCGAGGATATTACACAAAATATTGCAAGACCTAGCTGAAGAAGAACTGCCTGAGTCTCAACACGGGTTAAGAAAACGAGAAAGCAGTTCTGGTCTGGCATTTTTGTATGCTAACTGAGAGGAAGGCATTGGGAGAACAGGCTAATTGGTTGTCTTCTCCGTTGACCTCAAAAAGGCCTAAGACATGCATTGCAATGTGCGCAAGACCAAGGAATCAAGGTGTATCTGATCATACAATCTATCCCTTCCCCTCTGATCATTTCATGAAAACACGTACGGCCAGATTTGCTTGAATGACACCATCTTCAAAGAGATTTATGTGAATATTGACTTGAGGCAGGGATGTTTCATGGCAACTACCCTGTTCAACTCGAATTATTACCTTGTTGTGGAACACTGTTGTGAAATGCCAATTTGCCAACGATGTAGCACTTTTGACCATAAGATAATCAGGCCATAAGAGGGCCATGCAAGAGTTCTATTTAGTTAATGGATGCTTTGGCTGTCGACATCCCCAAAAGGAATCTCATGGTAACTGGAAGAGAAGCAACTGATGAAAATAAAACACCTGTATGTATACTTGCAAAGGATTTGCAGAAGTCTGCAGAGGAATTTCCATGCCTCAGATCTGTGATCAAATCACGAGGAGAGATGTATGGAACCAACAGTGTTGATCAAAGTTTATTAACCACTGTAGAAAGCCAGGAGAAGCTAATGTTTTGGGCGATAACCCTCCATCAGAACAAAGGAGCTCTGTGTGCTTTCACATGAAGTTGATGATATTATACCGAGTACATTTACAAAAACGCATTTTCCTGTAAACTGAAGCAAGCCCTTAAACAGGAATACCAAATGGCCAATCAAGACTTCATACTTTTGCTTGCACCACTTAGCTATTGTATCAGCATGTCATCATTTTCACCACCATAAGGCCAAAAAAAAAAAAAATGTTGCATTGGCGTAACCCGCCCGACCCTAAAAATTCCGCCGACCCTACGTTTTTTTTTTGTTTTTTTGCTATCGAAAAATTTTGCCGAAAAAATTTGAAAAAAAAAAAAATTATTGCTATTTTTGTTGTTTTGCTATCGTTTTCAACTATCTTGTTGATTGCGATCGCGATCGCAAAAACCCGGAAGTGTTTCGGACAGAACCCGCCGACAAAAAGGGTGGTACTCGAGCCGGGGGAGATTTTGGGAGGGATTTATTAGGAAAAAAAAAAAAACAAGATCCCGACCGACCTACCCTATTTTTCAGTGACCCGTTACGCCAATGCAACATTTTTTTTTTTTGGCCTAAGGTCCCTTAAACTGGAATACCAAATGGCCAATCAAGACTTCTCCTTGTACCACTTAGCTCTTTTACTTGCATGTCATCATTTTCACCATCATAAGGTGATATGTCATACCAAGCAATTTTAACTCCTTAATCCATCCATCGGGACCATAATCTGTACAGAGAGTCAGTGCTACCAAAGCAGCAAAGCAGTCTCCTGGGCTATTGGGCACAATCATGGACAAGTCACCACTCTAACGCAGCATACTTGAATGGCTCAATCATCCCAGCAAGCTGGTACTCATTTTGCCAATCTCGAAGGATGACAGGCTGAATCAACCCCACCTGGTATTAATTCAATGGCCAAGCAGGATTTGAACTCAGGACCCTAAGAACCTCAGCCCACCACCCTAACCATTAAGCCAACACCAAGCCTAACTCAAGTGAAGAGGAAAAATGACATATTGTTCAAAAAAAAATAGAAAATATAATTCGATGCATATGTGCCGATGGATATGTGTCCGCCCATGTTAGATGTTAACCGAGTGTTACGTTTGAACTCAATTAAAGGTCACGTGAAAAATCAAAGGTCACATGAGAGAGAGAGAAGAGAGAAAGGAGAAATGATTAAAAGAGAGATAGCATCAGATGGTTCTAACTCGAGTTGTGGTCTGCAAAATAATTTTCAATTACTGGATGCATTATCTTTGACCTTTGATATTTTGAACCCAAATTCTAAACAGTTTATTTTTCTATGACAGGCCATACTTGTGCAAAGTTTCAAGTTTGCTTGAAATCCGTTTCGTGGTTCACAAGTTATTGCGGTAACAAAGTTGTTTTCAATTACAGGGAATATGCCCTTCGACCCTTGATATTTGATCTTTTGAACCCAAGATGTAATCAGTTCATCTTTATGTTACACTCTATAATTGTAGTAAGTTTGGTTAAAATCTCTTCAGTGGTTAACAAGTTATCGTGGTAACACGACTTTCAATTAAAGGTCACATAAATGGACGTTTGACCTTTTGAACCCAAAATCCAATCGGTTCACATTTGTCTTCTAGTCCAGACTTGTACCAAGTTTGGTTGAAATACCTTCTGCGATTCACAAGTTATTGTGGTAACAAAAAAACAACAATGGACGGACGGACGGACAGCCAGACGGTCAACCCGAAACATAATGTCTCCGACCTTCGGCTGCATAGAAATGTCAAAGCACAAACTTGCTGGATTATCTTCTAGCCTCTGTTGAGTAATTTCAAATTTCTTCATAAAATATAGAATCATGTGTTTTGGAAGGAAAACGAATTAACACACGTGTTTATACTCCATTGTTGTGACTTCTCCGTTCTCCAACACTCGAGGAATTTGTTAGCAAAGCCTAATTGAGGAGCAGTGGCCAGGGGAGGAGGAGCCAGCCCAAACGAGCTGTTTGGTTGTTAAAGGTTAATTAGAGCATAATAAATTTGGAACATTTTGCTGAAAAACAAATTACCAAAAAGGGAAATCTGCCCATCCATCTGTAACATGCAAAATTTTAAATTCAATTAGGCATAATTGCTGCAGAATAAGTCTCACGGCCCACATATCGTCATACTTCGAAATAGCTACATCGTGGAGGCGGTTTGCCTTCTCTGATAGGTTTTCTCATTTAGGCCTCGTTACTCCACAATTTGTTATTATAAACAAAACCTGCATTGGCCAAGGGATTGTCAATTGCATGAAGGTATTGAATGTTATCGAAATTGTTACGTCCAACCAACGTCCATCTTTGCGTAATAAAACTCTTAACATTGATAGTGTAGTCTCAAAAATTAATTATCCAAGTGTGTTATCCAGCTCTTACATTTTTCATTTTAAAAAATTTATTCTGTCACTCCTTTCTGATTCTGATGTACCATACTCAGTTACAGAGCGTCCGTGCTGTCGAAGCAGTTTCATGGCAGGAGTTATACTAGGTGCTTTGGCATTGCCTTCGAAGCAGTAGTTATGGCAGGAATTTGGAATTTTTCCTGGTGCAGACAGGTCGCTCAGTTTAACGTCCATCCGAGGGACATTGCTGTATCACCCTGCCTGTGAAACATCAGGTTGACAGTTTATACCTGGTTCAGGATTCCAACCAAGGCTATAGAGCTTGGACGTGAATGTGTGTACCTCTAGCTTCTTGGCCATCCTGCCAGAAATCAGACCTTTATACTTGTGTTATGTTATCCCCCTTTTTTTTGTCCAAACAAATTGACCATTATGTTATTCTGATGGTGGCGGGGATGTGCTACGTAACCCTTGACTGCATTACGCAAGCAATAATTATCGTCAAACTCTATTATCGACACATATACAGTACTACTCGAGCACAAACATCAATGGCACCACGAAATAGTATTTTGCTGATGGGTTTAAATTGGTGCAAAGAAGACTCGTGCATTCATTTCGAATACATCCCTGACCACATGGAATATGCAATAAATCCCTGATGATTGACATTATATCTCAGACTAAAATGGGTCGTGCTCATGTTTATTGGACTGTACAACGGTCTCCCCCCATATTGATACGGATGCTCTTTCCTCCGCTTTCTCGACAGCCAATCCCATCAGGACCGAGGGGCATCAATACACCCCAGTGGGATCCCCTGGAACCCTTGAATATTTAATGCCAAAGCATTGAGCGGTAATTGACTGATCGATTCAAAGGGAGAGTGGTGAGTAGAAGGGATGGTGTTTTGTGCTTGCGGCAAAGCACAGCGTGACAGAGACAGTGCACCCCGAGGGGTCACTTGCAGGATTTTCAACGAGATGACTTTTGACGTATATTGCTTCGGTTTGAAGAGGAAAAAAAAATTATTAAAAAAAACTTCAATTTTTTTTTTTGTCCATTCAGTTTAGTCTGTTGTTGAAAAGCCTCTCTTTGTAACCCCCATTTTTAAAGATGCATCGCGCAACTTGCCTGGGAAATGATGACTATGATCAACCGGTGCATAGAATGGAGAAATTGCCATTTTTACCGTAACCTCGTAGCGAAAAGTGGGGTTAAGCAATTTGTTCACTCTGTCGTCTGTCTGTCTGTCTGTCTGTCTGTCTGTCTGTCTGCAGACATGAGTCCATGATCGAGGAACGACTTCATTTCAATTAAATTTTACATTTTGAACACTGCGGAACAGGAATCGGAGCACGAACTTGGAGTATAGCAGTACTTTGGCTCTAAATTTGGCAAATTATATGGAGTCTTGTCCTGATTGTGCATGTGCAGAGAGGAGTAATACAAATTTTTAGTCTGACTGCCAGTCTGGCAGTCAAACAAAAAATAGAATCATTCCAAACCGGAAATTTATTGTTTTTAAGGATGTCATAAGGGATTGTAACACCCCTGATGTCCATCTCGACAGCTGGTGGATCAGCCTGGTACAACCGCTCAAAGTAGCTGGCCCAGCGGGCCTTTACTTCGGACTCCTCTGTCAAGAGCCTACCACTCTCTTGGTCTTCGTGGGGTGCCACCAAAACTGATCGATCTGACGTCTGAACTCTACTCTGGTCTGAGAGTGCTGTGAGATGTGGTGGTACCATCTCTGACTTATTTCCAGTTGTAACGAGTTTGTCAGGGGTGTGTACTGGCTCCCACACTTTTCAGCACTTGTATGGACCGGATTCTAGGGAGGATGTCGGAGAGATCAAGCTGCGGTGCATCATTTGGGAATGTCAAGATCTCTGACCTTGATTTCGCAGATGATGCAGTCATCTTTGTGGAGACTTTAGATATACTTTTGGGGGCTCTCGAGGTGCTGAATGAGGAGTCAGAGCCGCTGGGATTATGGGTTTCCTGGGTCAAAACTAAGATCCAGGCTTTCAATGACATCTTGGATGCTGCTGTCCTGTCTGTGCCTGTTTGTGGTGAGGATGTTGAGGTCGTGGAGAGATTTACTTACCTTGGCAGTGATATTCATGTCTCTGCTGGCTGTGAATCAGAGGTCAATAGACGTCTGGGTCAGGCCTGGGGAGTCATGGATTCACTGGATAATGGGGTGTGGCAATGCCAGTACTTGTGCGTGAGGACAAAAGTCCGAGTCTTCAGGTCTTTGGTGCTTCCAGTCTTGCTCTATGGATGCGAGATGGAGACTTGATTCCTTTGGTACCAGGTCTCTTCGGAGAATCCTCGGCTATCGCTGGTCGGACTTTGTGTCCAACGAGTGGTTGCTGAGAGAGACTCAAATGAGATTTGTTACCTGCATAGTCCATGAGCGTCAGTTGCGGCTGTATGGACATGTGGCTCGTTTTCCTGCCGCTGATCCTGCTCACCAGATTCTCTCAGCGAGGGAGTCTCGTGAGTGGAGGAGGCCAATGGGCCGACCACGTGCCTCGTGGTTGCAGCAGGTTGATCGGCATCTCAAGGAGATGGGGATGGGCCAGGCATTTGCCTGGTGGATGGCCAGACAGAGGCCCCTGGAGTACTGGCGGAAAGTGGACGCAGCGACGCGCTGCTCTGGCGCATGCTCCCATACCTGACTTGACCTGATAAGGAATACAAGCAATAGGCACGATGAACTTATGTGTTAAACAAGGTGGTTTAAAAGATGCTGAATCTATGACAGTAAACTTCCGAAAAACTTTTTTCTACAACCTCTAAAAGATTAATTTTATTTCAATTGATTTATATACTTGAACACTGGAGAACATAAATCGCCTTGTTGGCACTTCCAAAAACTTCCAGTACTGTACCTGGGCAAAATACTACGCCATCTCGACCAATCGAAATTTCCACTCATGCTCTCAGCATTGGGGATCATCGACATTCAGACAAAATCACGGCTCGTAGGAAATACAGATCGTGCTCGGAAATGTAAAGTAAGAGTTGAAAAGACCCTTCCCATGGTGTTTCCCTCAAGACTGTGTGTGGTAACGCGTTCTATGAACCCTCTACTTTGATAAGTAAGGCGGGGATAATGACTCACAATTAATTGTTCTTGATGTAATATTTCACCTACTATATCACAAAATGGAATTGGACAGAAAGGAAAAATACTTCTTCTTCTTCTTCTTTCGGCTGCTCCCGTTCGGGGTCGCCACAGCGGATCATCCGTATGATCCGCATAGTGATTTGGCACATGTTTTACGCCGGATGCCCTTCCTGACGCAACCCTGGTCGCCTCTTACGACACAGGGATATGGTACACCTATTTTAACCGGGGTATACACCGGCCCAGAATACTGGTACTCATTTTGCCGACCTCGGAAGGATGACAGGCTGAGTCAACCCCCTGGTGTATTAATTCAGTGGCCCATATATATATATATATATATATATATATATATATATATATATATATATATATATATATATATATATATATCAGCAAGGGGGTGCTGGCAAGGTAGGTTAAGGGTAATCGCTCTCACTTCTGAGCTGTGGAGCCTGAGTTGATCCCAGGCTGTCCAAGGTGAGTTATCGACAGCACCGTGGCTAAATTTCAAATTCCTACACTGACTGATTGCTGGGAAGGCAAGAGCAAACCAACTCAGTGTATTCCCTGTCAAGGAACTGACTGGCACTGAGTAAAGGGGATGATTGTTTCAGGTTGGAGAACTGAAGCTTCAGATATCAATTGTGGGATGAAGTATTTTTTTTTTACTAAAGATCAGTTTTTACTTTAAATAGCAGGTCATCCCAGGTAGTGCTGCTGGTTGATGACCAGAGCATCCCAAACTTATCAAGATGGCACTGGCTCTGCCAGGAGGGCAGCGGTTCAGAAGCGAGGTCCAGATAGGTAATTTGAATGTGGGGTCAATGGAGGGAAGAGGAGACGCATTGATAGAAATGATGCAGAGAAGGAGTTTGGAAGTGTTGTGTGTTCAGGAAACCAGATGGAAAGGGCAAGGACGTTAGGAGGAGATTACAAGCTGATTCACATGGGTGAGGATGGAAGCAGTAACGGTGTGGGAATAATAGCATCGGAAGAGATCAGCAAGCAGGTGATCAGAGTGGAAATATGGGAGGGACGGAGAGTTAGTTATGGCATGGGTGGTGATACAGAGGCAAATGGTTTGTTTTATTTCAGTGTCTGGGCCACAAATGGGAAGGACTGCGGTGGAGAAGCTTGAATTCAGAGACACACTGGAGAGGATGATGAGAATGGTTCAGCTGGAGGTGATGCTGTGCATTGCAGGAGAATTTAACAAACATGTGGGAGTAGTGGAGCCGGGTGAAGAGGAATGTGTTGGTAAATTTGGTTGGGGAACGAGGAATAGAGAGGGTCAAGAGCTGGTTGAGAATCAAACCCAGACTGGAGAGCTTCAAGTGTGCATATCATGCCTGCCAATCACCTTGGGTGAACTGCGAGACTCCATGGCACAAGGCAGCTCTCGGACAATAGCCAGAGAGAAGGTACCTCTTAAAAGCACACAATTAGATGAACGTATTGGAGCAGAAGTGGAACAGGAGACATTTGTCGGAGGATTTGTCATTACCATGTCCAGAAATTAGGAGTGCAGAAAGGAAAAATACAAAAATATTCAAAACAATTTGGTCCTGATGTTGGTGCAGCACAGGCATGGTGGACCGAATGTCTTCCTCCTGCACAAAAGTTCCTTGTGTGTATATTGTTCACGTCAAAAGAGTGTTACTTTCAGGAAGATCTTTAAAATAAATTTTGTTTTATATCAAATATGTCACAAAATTCTGATCTTGACACAGCAGAAAGTACGGACGGGTTCAGTGGTGGAGTGACATGTCGACTCTGGCACTCGGCATCAATCCAAGATGTCGCACAATGGTTCAATTGGGTATCATCTCTGGGCTTGCCACTGCACATTTTCAATATATTAATTCTCGAACAAAATCATCACAGGCACAGCTGTATAACAGGATTAATTGTCATGTTGATAGATGTAAAGACTGACAAGAGCACTGCCTCAACGCCGTTAGTGCAGAATTATCCATAATGTCTGAGCAAGACACATTTATAAGGCTCAACTGAGACAAAATGCATTTAAAAAAGTATATATTTGACAAAGGTAAAACAATGGACAGAGAACCATCAAAATATCAGCTACCTATATCCCTAAGTACAGAACATATAGGCCCTTCACACATGAATAATTGATGATTAAACTAATTATTCCATCTGGGCCATGATGCCTCCATGCTTGGGTTAATAAAACACACCTCTAATATTTGCATTCCAGACATACAGAATCATCAACAGCAAGTTTTAAAACGTATTGTTACATTTGTGGGGTGGAGTAGATATTAGAATTTAGGCACAGATACCTGTTTGTGCTCTATTAGCTTTTATGACTTTCTTATATATATTAAGGATCTGTGGATGGGATAAGTTGTCCTGTTTGTTTGTGTGCTGCTGGGATATGGTGTTGTAACCTTTCGTGTCTGGAAAGGTAAAGGTGTCTTGTCCTTCCATTTTCTCATGTCGAATTGCATGGGAGCCGGGTGAAAAGAGAAACGTCTCACTGTCCACACCATGGCAATCTTGCCTGGTTTCTGTGTGCACAACCTTGTGTGTGGTGGGCCCTGAGTGGGTTTACTTTATTGCTGTAATGTTGAGGGTGTCTATTTATTACCTCCACCACCGAAGGTGGGTCGAGGTTAGGTTTTCACCCCTGCCTGTCTGTTTGTCTATCTGTGAACAGAACAAATCAAAAAGTTATGGACGGATTTGGACGAAATTTGGTGGAGAGGTTGGTTGTGTGACAAGGATGAAATCATTAGATGTTGGTGAAGATCTGGATCCGGATTCGGTTACTAGAATTTTAAAGGTGATTCTTTACCATTGAGAGATAGGACCAAAAACTATATATAGAACAAGAAAAAGAGCAATCAGAGATTGCAGACCCTTGCCAGGACTTCTTTTGAGTGGTGTATTTTTTGTAGCTTTTAGGGTAAATTCAATATGGCTGACAACCATGTGACCTATGATATCATGTGTGTGAACCTTTTGTTCCTCATGGAAAGGCGGTCATACATGTAAAGTTTTGCCTTGATTTGTTCAGCCACTTCAGAGAAGATTTTTGAAGGTTAAAAAAAAAACGTGACCATTACGTGACCGATGACGTAATGATTTTATTTTCTGTGGACCATTTTATCCCTAGATGACCCTCAAAAAATTTCAGACTGATCGGATGTGGCATTCTACAAATGCGATTATGACGTCATACCGAGGGCACCTATGACGTCATGGAAAAATCAAACTCGTTCCCCATGAGAAATACTTGCCATGTGCCAAGTTTCAATTTTTTCGTTGGTGCGGTTTCAGAGATACAGAGGTCTAAAGATTTTCCGTTTGTCCAACATGGCTGCCACACCATGTGGTCTATGACGTCATAATTATCATTCGAACATTCCACAAGAGTAGTCGCACCAATGGTGAAAATTTCGTCTCAATCTGACAAGCGGTTGTGGAGAAAAACATGAAAGTTCTGTGCAGACAGACAGACAAACAAGCCGGAAGGCGGCGATGGGTCGCTGAGCATGGAAACTATACGATAAGATATAGAGCAAAATGAATGTCATATAGCGGATAGGGAATCACCTTAAGATTATGCATTTCAAATCTCATCCAGTTCCATCTACTGATAACTACTCGGTCGATTTTACTGATATCTACTGATAACTACTCGATATCCATTTGAATGAAAAGTCCCAAAAATGCGGTTTGAAATCGGTAATCCCCAAAGTTCGAGGGGGTGCTGTGGGTGAACAAAGACCTAAATAGAAAATCCGGCTCGATCGTTTGTGCACAATGTATTCCAGACCATTAGTGTGAATTTTCATGACCATCCGACCATAACCCGAGGAGTAGCATTTGGCGCGAAGGCACCTCCAGCTCTCGCATATTATCGATTTTTGCACTAATTGACCTTTGACCCCTGACCTAAGCGAAATCGGTCAATATGTCCTGAGGCAAAGTTGTAGTACTCATTGAGTACCATGAACCTGCAAAGTTTCATTCGTATCGATGCACTTACCTGGTCGCTCGGGGGCCTTCAATTTTCGCGCATACCCTAATTGTAGGGGGCGCTGTGGGTAAAGTATTTCATATATCACAAAAACCGGAATATATTTGATAGAGCATCACCTGTAGATCATTCGTGCCAAATTTCATAACCCTACGTGGGATAATGGCTTTCGGAATTGATTTCGCGTGAACGGTACCGATTTTGAAGGTTTTTCGGTTGTTGCTAGGGAACCAAAGCGTCCCTAGCAACCATCACAATTTCCAAAGCACGAGGTCATAAGATGTACCTACCACCCGAGTTTGGTCAAAATCGGCCCACGTTTACTACCAATTATGCTGATGACAAACGAACAAACATTCAAACGAACATCCAAACAAACAGACAATTACTGACAATAAGGGTCACCTATTTTGGCGACCCAACAGACCCAAATGTAATACCCTCTCTTTTGGCAAGGGTAATGACATCTCAAAACGTTGTGGACGGATTCGTACGAAACTTAGTGGATGAGTTAAGTTTGTGACACAAACAAGCCAATTAGATCTTGGAGGTACGGATCCAGATCTGGCCTATCAGTGGGATGCAAACGTAAACTGCGCTACCTGGCGGAGGTATGCGCTCTTTCTCTACCGAGGGCCATTTTAGTTCATTCTGTCTTCATGTCCAAGATTTTCTTTGTTGTTGTCCTGTCTTCAATAAATCATTTATTTATTTCTGCCTGCATGTCTGTCTACCATCCTTCCCACTTCAACCATTCTGACTTATAAGTATCCTTGGAGGTGAAATTACTAAAAAAAATGGAGATAATGACCCTGCATGGACACGTTCATTAAATTGTGGATCATCCACCACTGCCCTGGGTATTCCGTGCCTATATTGGCCTGAAGCCAGCAATCTTCGAAGCAAATGAAATGGATGCATGTAATTCCCACACAGCGTTATTTGCAGTTTTGGGCAGGTGTGATTCAGACCTGAAACATTCAGGAAAAATTGAGGAGTTTTAATGTCGGAGTGCAATGGGTTTTTGCTCAATTTAAAAAAAAAAAAAATTCATTTTGTTTTCATTTTTGTACATGAGGTCAAGGCTCATGGAAGAGCGACAACACAGAATGGAACAGGACGTTACAGAACAAAAGGAACAACAGAAAGTGAGGGGGAAAAACCAACAGCATGGCCGAGGGACAAAATAGACAGATGGACAAACGTGGAATGCGTGTAAGAATGTGGGGTATATGGAAGGGGGTATGAGGTGAGGTGTATCAGGTGGACAAGATGAATATAGAAGCAAACTCGAAGGAAGGAAAAACTTGAAATTTTGAAGTAGTGGTGGTGCTCAGGGTGCAGGGGGTTAACGGGGGTAGAAGATATAATGGTTTTAGATGGGGAATAATTTGAAATGGTGGTGTACAGCTGTCTTGAAGATCTGTATGGAAGAATGGGATTGAAGAATATGTGGATGTTGGTTCCACAGGCGGAAAGTCATGTTCTGTGAGTTCCACAAGCGGGAAAATAATTTTGGCATACATAGAAAGGGAAAAATGATGGGAGAAGATGGGGGCACACTCGGTTGAACATGAGGACAGTGGCGAATCTCGTGGGGAGGAGCTGAGTGTCGGCACCTCCCCTACACCCAGTATCACTCACTCATCCACAGGCTGGGAGGGCGTAGCATAGTGGGAAGGTTGAAATGATGTTGATGTTCTTGACCATGATTAACAAATTGGATAGTTTGGATGCTAAATTTACAAATTTTGGGGCTCAAATTAAACAGAATGGGGACATTAAACAGAGCAAAGATGAGTAGGAAACAAAATTCACTAACTTGGCAGACAAGTTTAAGGGGAATAGCAAGGGGTTTCCAGCAGTTTCGAGATAAATTTGGAATGGGGGGAAATAAGTTGAAAATTGAAAATGGCCTGGAGTCCAGTCGGCATAGCGTAGATTTCACCCTGTACCGTGAGAAGATCGTCCAGGAGACAGAGCAACAGTTGTGGGGATTGGTGGGGGTTAAGATGCAGCACGTACCTCCAGAGCAGGATTTCCCTCTGTGAAGTATGTGATCATCCATGGAGGTATGTTTGACCCCACAGGTCAGCACCCGAGGAGTGCACTTCAATGCTGGTCGAAATGTGGCATGAGGTTTGTGAAGCTGTGCTCATGGTATGTGAACCAGTGACCAAGGTGAGCACTCTGATGCTGGCCGAGATGTGCAAGTATGCACCATCCGCAGGTAGTGAGGCTGCACTGGCCGCAGAGTGGAAGGCTGCATTTGCTGTGTGTGAACTGGCACCAAAGGTGTGCGAGATGTGAGACACATGCACCGAGGAGTACATGCTGATACCAGTGGCGGTTGAACCTGGATCGAGGGTATTCGGGTTGGTCCTCTTGAGGGTGATCGAGTCAGCACTCAGGGTCATTGAGTCGGTTCTCAAAATCGCAGAGATGATGCTCTAACTTGTCGGCTCAGCTCATCACCCCCTACCTGCGTGTAGTCATGTGTCACCCACCATTTGCTCCAGCTGTGTCTGGAAAGAGATCCATTTGGGGAGAGTAAGGTTTGGCTGACTATGGGGCTAGAAGACCCTTTTGGCAGCCATGAGAAAACCATGAAGGGCTATTTTAGTCACCCCCCCCCCAAGTGAAGAAGCAACACAAAAGCTGCCATGGTGTTGAAAGGGGTGGGGTGGATGAGGAATCTGTGTTGACCTTTAGTTTGGACTTTGTTGTTCCTCCATGGGCACCACGCACCCCACGAGAACCCCATCCTTTAGTTCTACCACACAGTTTACATATTTTCCCCAACAAGGCTTCTTTCGTGTTCCCCCTTAACCCCCTCCTCAGTCACCTGACTTCTCCCCACCCAAGCAACCACCTCCTTGAACTTGACCACATTGGTGCCCTGCAGCTTATAAAACCCGATGTTCTCCCTCTCTCTATTGAGTGCAGCCTGTGGCTGCTGGTTGCATCATTAGTTGGGACGTGGCTATGCCGCTGATGCAGTGTCCCCCTGACCAGTACACTGGTGCTAATTTTGCCGACCTCGGAAGGATAACAGGCTGAGTCAACCTCCTCCTGTATTTTTAATTCAGCGGCCCAACGGGGCTTGAACTCAGACCCCTAGGATCCCAAGCCACCACCCTAACCACGAAGCCAACACCAGGCTAGATGTTCTCCCCACTTTCCCTTCCTGATGTCTCCCATCCCATTATTGACCAGCATCCAATGTCACACTCATAACCTATGCTTATGCAATGTACTTCCCCAGAAAGAACTTACAATTGAGGATCCTACACCGAGCTCTCATGCTCGTGAAGAAATAATCGATTTTGCTCCTGTTGGATCCACCTTTAAAGGTGATTGTATATTCTTCCCTCTCACAAAAACTTTCAAACACCTACACACTATTTTAATGGTTCCAATTTTCCGATCTTGTTGGGTCGGCCAGAGACAGGTTTTTACCCAATTTAAATTATCTTTCCTCTTTTAAACTGCTTCATCTTCCTTTACTGTCTTTCCCAAACCCCTCTCCGCTTGCCAGCTTCTTCTTACTCAACATTTTTTTTCTTCTCTCTTTCTGTTTTTCTTACAAATCTCCAGCCCATGTCCCGTTGTTCTAATCTTATTGCGCTATTTTCAACTGTGCTTTCAACATCCCTTCCCTTCGACCTTGTTTTGATGTCTGTCTTCGTTTTATAGAACTTGGGGTCCAGACGAGAAATCAGATCTGTTGCACATGCCAGCTCCGGCTGTTATCCCTTTCATGTCTGGACCCCATGCCTCCACATCTCTCCTCTACCCCTCTCCCAATGGAAAAACACATCTGTGAATATATAATTCACATCTAATAAATAAAGCTCATTCTAACCACTGACTCACTGACTCACCGACTGATATTAAAGATCGGTAGCTTCCAGGGTAACGTGGAAAGCTGAGATTTTGTGCCGATGGACATCAAAGCCATTACACTGGGGGGTGGGGGGGGGGGAATCATAGAACCATCGGAAAACATCTGTAAACGAAAATATAAATAAAATAAAAAAATGCAGGTGAGCGACCCCAGACAATGGGGGAAGCGCAGTAATTTTGCGTGCCAAAGGACAATGAAGCTGATACTCGAAGAAACATCACAGAACCGTTGGAAAGCATCCGCAAATTAAAATATAAATAAATGAAAAAAGAAAGAAAATAAATAAATGAAATATCAAATGCAGGTGAGCAACCTGAAACAATGGGGAAGCATGGTTCGTTATTGCTTACAATATGTAACCATACCCCACTAGTATATAAACAAAGGTCTCAGTGTGTGCCCTTCCCTTATGAAGCATTCTAACTCTCACTTTGTGCTCATGGATATTGTGTCCAAAGAGCAGACAGACAGACACAAGAGCAAGTAACAACTCTGCTTTATTGCATGGGTGGGAGCACACTGCGAAACCCCTGGTGGGTGGGTCATGATATAGAACCCAATCGCGTGACTACAAGCATCCCAAAGCACCCACCCCCATACAGCACACTTCCTCCCCCTCTAAAAGCAGAAATCAACAGACAAAATCCTCCAAGTACCGCGGCCTTTTCCTGATCCACCCCGGGCGGACAGGGCCGCCAGACGGCATAGGCTCAGACGCCTCCTGGCTCGGTCGAGGTGAAATTCCAGTGGGACTCGCTCCATTTGTAACATCAAGAGCCCCCGGCCGACAAGCTTGTTCGCTTCCCTCGGGCAGGACTGATTCAGGTAAACACCCCGAGTCCACTAGCCCCGTGGGCGCCGGCGCGTCTGGCCTTGGCGATTCAACGTCTGGCCCCGGCGACATCAGAGGTGGGGGCCCCATGTCACTCGGCACGGGAGGTGACTCTGAACAACGATCATGCATTTGATCAACGTGCCGCTTCCACACCATCCCATCATCAGTCCTAACTAAGCAATTGGCCGGTCCGAGTATCATGGAAACCACGGCCAGCACCCATTTTCAATTGTGGTAATAATGACGCACCATCACCCACTGTCCCACATCAAAATTGCTCATCAGCGCCGCGTGTGACACCGCCCCAGGCACCGACCTCCCAGGTCGCAGCAAATCCAGTCGAGACCTCAATGCTCGTCCATACAGACGCATGGCAGGTGTATCATCAGTAGTCGGATGGACAGCATTTCTATACTGCAACAAGAATACATCAATCATTGTCTGTATAGATGCACCCTCCCCCATACACAAAGCACGTTTTAACATTTTAACAAATGATTCAGCTTGCCCATTCGTTGCTGGATGGTATGGCGCGGACTTCAGATGTTTTATACCATTCTGGCACATGAAATTATAAAACGCACCCGCAACGAACTGTGGACCATTATCAGACACCAGAAGCTTGGGTATCCCTTTGTTAGCAAAGATCGTCCGCAGCTTCTACAACGTATTGTCCGCTGATGTGCATTGCATGACCACAACCTCTGGCCATTTGGAGAATGCATCAGGTCAGGTCAGGTATGGGAGCATGTGCCAGAACAGCACGTCGCTGCGTCCACTTTCCGCCGGTACTCCAGGGGCCTCCGTCTGGCCATCCCCCAGGCAGATGCTAGGCCCATCCCCATCTCCTTGAGATGATGGTCAACCTGTTGCAACCATGAGGCACGTGGTCGACCCACTGGCCTCCTCCACTCATGAGACTCCCTCGCTGAGAGAATCTGGTGAGCAGGATCACAGTCAGGAAAACGAGCCACATGTCCATACAGCCGCAACTGACGCTCACGGACTATGCAGGTAACAAATCTCATCCAAGTCTCTCTCAGCAACCGCTCGTTGGACACAAAATCCGACCAGCAATAGCCAAGGATTCTCCAAAGAGACCTGGTACCAAAGGAATTAAGTCTCCGTCTCAGATCCTTGGTCAGAGTCCAAGTCTCGCACCCATAGAGCAAGACTGGAAGTACCAAGGACCTGAAGACTCGGACTTTCGTCCTCCCGCACAGGTACCGGCAGCGCCACACCCCATTATCCAGTGAATCCATGACTCCCCAGGCCCGACCCAGACGTCTATTGACCTCTGACTCGCAGCCAGCAGAGACATGAATATCACTGCCAAGGTAAGTGAATCTCTCCACGACCTCAACATCCTCACCACAAACAGACACAGACAGGACAACAGCATCCAAGATGTCACCGAAAGCCTGGATCTTAGTTTTGACCCAAGAAACCCGTAATCCCAACGGCTCCGACTCCTCATTCAGCACCTCGAGGGCCCCAAGAGGATGTCTAAAGTCTCCGCAAAGATGACTGTATCATCTGCAAAGTCAAGGTCCGAGATCTTGACATTCCCAAATGACGCACCGCAACTTGATCTCTCCGACATCCTCCCTAAAATCCAGTCCATACAAGTGCTGAAAAGTGTGGGGGCAAGTACACATCTCTGACAAACTCCAGTAACAACTGGAAATAAGTCAGAGGTGGTACCACCACACTTCACAGCACTCTCAGTACCAGAGTAGAGTTCAGACATCAGATCGATCAGTTTTGGTGGCACCCCACGAAGAACAAGAATCCTCCAGAGGACATCCCGATTCACTGAATCGAACGCTTTACAGAGATCAACATAGGCTGCAAGCAGCCCCTGCCGAAACTCTCATCTGCGTTCGGTCAGGACACGAAGTGCAAGGATACGGTCAATCGTTGACCTCTTTGGTGTAAAGCCTGACTGCTCTGGACGCTGGTGCTCAAGCAGATGGTGGCGAACCCTATCGAGAATTATCCGAGCAAAGACCTTGCCCGGCACTGAGAGCAGCGTCACCCCTCGGTAGTTGTTGCAGTCTTGGCAATCACCCTTCCCTTTCCAGAGAGGAACAACCAGGCCCCTCTTCCAGTCAGTTGGGATAATGCCTGTGTTCCAGGCAGAGCACAAAACTGCATGCTACGACACGAGTGCAGCATTTCCACCAGCCTTGAGAAGTTCGGCATGGATGCCACAGATCCCTGGAGCTTTGCCCCGTTTCAACTGGTTCACTGCAGCCCGTGTTTCCACAAGCATAGGTGGACCACAGTTGATTCGAGGGTCAGCAACAGGGATTGTAACACCCTTGACGTCCAACTTGACAGTTGGGGGATCAGCCTGGTACAACCGCTCAAAGTAACCGGCCCAGCGGGCCTTCACTTCAGACTCCTCTGTCAAGAGCTTACCACTCTCTGCTCGAACTGCAGTGCTGCGAGGGATGGGCTTGGATGAACGTAATGCGTGAATTCCCCTGTAAGCGGGACGAGAATCACCTGTCCACAGGTGATGCTCTACCCCCTCACAGATTCCTCGCACATAGGCCTCCTTGTCCACCCTCAGTGCACGTACAGTTTTACGCCTCAGCTCCCTGAACAGCTCAGCTCTGCCATTCAGCCTGGCCCTGCGACTCTGGTCAATGGTATCCAGTGTCCTTTGAGAGACAAAATTCTTCTTTGCCCTGCGGTGAGCTCCAAGGCATCCACCGGCAACATCAAGGACGGTGGTCTTGAAGGCGCTCCACAACTCTTCAGGACCCCCCAAAGCACCCAGACCCCCCAAGTGTCCACTCAGCCTGTTCGCAAACTCCTCAGCTACTCTCTCATCCCTGAGCTTGGCAACATCCAGCCTCGGCTGGGATGGTACCATTCTCCAGGATTTAAGGTGCAGCTTTAGAGTTGCTACAACAAGCCTGTGGTCAGTATTGAGGAACTGAGCACTCCGGTAGACCCTGCAGTTCTGGATCATCCTCCAACGACCGTCAATGAGGACATGGTCAATCTCCTTTGCCACACCGCCAGCGTTGGAATACCAAGTCCAGCGATGAGCTTGTGGGCGCTGAAACCATGAACCAGCCACCCTAAGTCCATGACTTCTTGCAAAGTCAAGGAACTTAGTGCTATTCTGGTTCATAGTTCCTGACCCATGGGGACCAACACACAACTCATAACCGTCCCTATCAGTTCCACTCGATGAATTGAAATCCCCCAAGACTAGAAGTGTATCTCGTCTGGGGCACTGATCAACCACAGACTCGAGTGTGGCGTAGAATGCATCCTTCACGGTGAGATCACTCGCCTCAGTCGGAGCATAAACAGAGACCAGGGAAATGACACCTAAGGAGTGACGAATCCTTAATCTCATAATACGCTCGTTGACTGGTGTTACCTCAATTATCATTGGGGTCAGCTTATTGGACACAGCTACAGCAACTCCTTGGGTATGGTAACCATCAGAGCGACCAGACCAATAGTAGGTGTCGCATCAATCGCAATCAAAAACATTTTTCCCTTGAACGGCCCAGCAAAATCCACATGGATCCTTTGCCAAGGTCTGTCTGGGACCGGCCATAGGCCCGACGCCTGCTTCGGGTTGTCGGCATCCGCTTGACAAGTAGCGCAATGCTTCATCATTCGCTCAATGTCTTTGTCTAACCCCGACCACCACAAAATGTTACGGGCGAGACTCTTGGTCTTAACGACGCCAAGGTGACTGGCATGCAGCTCCTCAAGACAACGTTGCCTGAACTTTGGGGGGACCACCATTCTCATTCCCCACAGAATACACCGCTGAGCCAACGACAGCTCCGACACTCTAGATGCGAATGGCTGAAATGCAGGTGTCGAAGGCAGATCGTTCCAATTCCCCGTAGAGATCGCCTGAACGACACGGCCGAGCAATGGGTCGTGGGATGACTCCACAGCCACCTGCTTCGCTGTGACCGGCCCACACTGAATTTGGCTCAGTGTAAACACATCAACCCGATCGGCTGACTCAGACGAAGCTGAGCCCTCCGTGCAAGGCAAGCACGAGAGACCGTCACAGTTGGCATGCTTCCCGGTGCTCCGGAACTGGATATCGTAGCTGTAGGCAGCAAGGAACAGACACCACCATTGTATTCGCGCGGCCGCTGCCACCGGCACCCCGCGCTTGGGTTCCAGGATGAATTGAAGTGGTTTGTGATCCATCTGCAATGTGAAATGCTGACCCAGCAGGTATTGATGAAACTTCCGCACTCCCCAGACGAGGCTGAGAGTCTCGCGCTCTATCTGGGCATATTCCCGCTCTGCCGCTGACAGGGTCCGGAATGCAAAACATATAGGTCACTCAGAACCATCGTCCATTCTATGGGACAACACCGCCCCGATGCCGTACGCGGAGCTGTCACATGCGAATAAGAGCGGACGTGCAGGCTCGTAGTGGAGGAGGACTGTATCTTCCGTGAGCAGTCGCTTGGCACGGTCGAACGCCGCCTAGTGGTCAGGCTTCCACACCCAGCGCTCGTCTTTCTTGAGCAGCCACGTCAACGGGGCCAGCTCCGAGCTGAGCTCGCGTACGAATCTTTGGTAATACTGCGCCATACCAATGAATGATCGCAGCTGCGTCTTGCCGCGGGGTGGTGGCATGTGCTGGATCTCCTCCACTTTCTGCGGGCCTTTCAACAGCCCCTCTGGCGTGATGATGTGCCCAAGGTATTCCAACCGTCGCTTGAAGAACGCGCACTTGTCACTGTTCAAGCGCAGGCTGCACGCCTCCAATTTTGTCAGCACCCGGGCAATGTTAGCCAGGTGCTCCTCCGCCGTTTTCCCTGCAATGAGTACGTTGTCCAGGTAGGTCTGAGCAGGCAGGCCGACGCACACCTGATCCACAAGGCTGGGGCAGAAGCAATCCCAAAACAGAGCCGGGTGTATCGATAAAGCCCCTGACATGTGTTGATTGTCAACAGGTCGCTGCTCCCGGGATCCATCTCTAGATGAAAATATGCATCACGTAGATCAAGCTTCGTAAAGTACTGACTCCCTGCCAACCGTGCATATATCTCATCAATCGATGGCAGCAGATACTGCTCCACGCTGAGCCCCGGGCTCCCGGCTTGGAGCACGCTCCACCATGGTATGGAAGTCCTCGCACAATCGGACGTCCCCATTCCGTTTCAGCACCGTGACGACTGGGGTGGCCCAGTTCGAGTACGGCACCCATTCGATCACTCCACAGGCCTCCAGTCTATCCAGCTCACCCTTGACCTTGTCCCGCAGGGCATACGGAACCGGTCTTGGTTTACGGAATCGAGGTACCACCCCCTCCTTCATGAATAGCTTGGCTTCATGCCCTTGAGTTTTCCAAGCTCGTCGCAAAACAACCCTTGATGCCTTTGCAGAATCTTCTCCAACTGATCCTCTAATCGGCTCGGAATGGGTTGTACAAGGTGAATGGCTGTCCAGTGTAGCCTGATGCGGGTCGGCCAGTCCCGGCCGAGGAGAGACGGACCCCTCCCCTGCACCACATAAAACTTGAGAGCGGCGTCCTGACTTTGGTAGACTACAGACACGTCTGCCATCCCAACCGGCATTATCTTCTCGCTGGTTTATGTGTACAGCGTGAGGTCTGACCTGATAAGCTTCAGACCGTTGAGTCTACGCGAAGTCTCTTCACCTATGATCGACACAGCCGCTCGTGTATCAATCTGAAACATGAACGGCATTTTGTTGACCTCGATTTCCACTGTCATCGGTCGTGTCGTCACAGGACCAACCGAAAAAAGACTCATCATTGGCTGCAGGTCCCACCCCGGGTCGTCGGGGTCACCGCACACAGGCTGCAGGTCTTGCCCCTGGCCGTCGAGATCGTCCTGCACATCGCCGCCCATGACCTTAATGGTGGCCAACGCCACCCAACACACACCCTTCAGATGGCCCACCTTGTGACAATGCAAACACACGCTGTTCTTATACGGGCACACACGCCGAAGGTGTCGACCTCCACACCCCCAACATGCTTGCGTGTTCACCTCGCCACCCGATCGGCTGCGTTGCGAAGGTGGGCCCCGGTCCGCGCCGAAGGTCGCTTGTGCCGCCTGAGGCGCCCGGGACATCGCGTGGACGCCCAGGTCACCTGCCATGGTTTGACCGGCAATGGCTCGTACATCCCTGAGGGTCCGTTCGACAGCCGACGCGGTTTCGACCGCCGTGCCGAACGTGATGTCCTCGAACTTCGCCCGCAGTATCGCCGAAACCATTTTCGGGTCTTGCAATCTGGAAATAAATCTGTCTTTGAGCCAAGTCGGCCGCTCATCCACCGTGAACTTGCAGGCCACAGACAGATGTTTCACCCTCGCGACAAAATCCGCGACGCGCTCCCCCGGGCTCTTCGCCAGGTGATCGAACTCGTATCGTGCTAGCTGTGGTGACTTCTCCGGCGCCGTGTGTGCCTTCATCTTCTGCACAATGTCACGGAACGACAGCCCGGCGTCTCTCGGCTTGTCAGGTGCAACCAGGTCACCTAACAGCCGGTAATTGTCTGGCGACAGCGACATAAGAAGGATCGACTTCTTCGTGCCCTCCTCACCTACGCCGTTCGCATCAAAATAGCATTCCAACTGCTCCGAAAACAGCTCAAAGTCATCGCCGATGAAAACCGGCACTTTGCCGTGGACGGTAATCCAATTACCCTACATCCCATCCATCGTCGCCAACTATTGTGTCCGAAGAGCAGACAGACAGACACAAGAGCAAGAAACAACTCTGCTTTATTGTATGAGCGGGAGCACACTGCGAAACCCCTAGCGGGCGGGTCATTATATAGAACCCAATCACATGACTACAAACATCCCAAAGCACCCACCCCCATACAGCACAATGGATTGTGTTCTGTAGTTTATTGGGGTCTGGTGTGAGTAATGTCAAAAACTCATGGTTGAATCATCCATTCCTCGGTCAGATGGATGCTTTCTGGAAAGGCTCACTGTGAACTTCACTGAGCCCCTTACATAGCTGTGCTTGGATTTAGAGAATAAAACAAAAGATAGAATCAGGCAGGGAGATGTTAATAATTGATGTTTCTATTTCATTGCACGTGTCCACTGTTACGTGCCCATTGATGTGACAATGGGATTTTACCTTCACCCATGGGGTTGGGTATGAATGTGTGCAAATAAGACGTTACTGATGAGATTGGATTAAACCATTTGACAGATGACAATGACAGCATAGTAATCTATAAAAATAAAATAATGAGAAATGCAACAACATTACCTTGAATCGTCACTGTTGACTTTGCTCTGCTATATCATTGAAAGCCTGACTCAGATAATTGAGGAACTGAATTAAAAATAAAGTCCAGTGGCCTGCAAAAGTATTCATCCCCAATAAATAATGCCACCTTTAGGTGACTTAGGAATTATGTTGAAAATTTTTTCCAAATTAACTTTTTCATTTGTAACTGAAGAGATCAAACTAAACACTTATAGTTGAAGTAGATCACCTGTCAGGAATACCTGGAAAGAAACATGTATAAATCAAAATTAACTTATTGCAAAAGTATTCAGCCCCATAGGTCAGTACTTGGTGGAAACACCTTTTGCAGCAATGACTGCTACGAGTCTTTTTGGGTCGGTCTCTACCAACTTTACACAGTGAGATTGGTGAAATCTTTGCCTGTTCTTCACGTAAAAATTGCTCGAGTTCTGCCAAGTTTGATGGGGATCGTCGATGGACTACAATCTTCAAGTCTCAATATAAATGGACAATAGGGTTCAAGTCAGCACTTTGACTGGGCCACTCAAGAACATTTTTTTTTCTTATTCAGACACTCCAATGTGGCTTTAGCTTTGTGCTTCGGATCATTGTCCTGCTGAAATGTGAATCTCTTACCCAGTTTCAGATTCATGGCCGACTCAAATAAGTTGTAATCAAGGATTCTCCTGTAGTTTGCATTGTCCCTTCTATCCTGACAAGCTTGCCAGTCCCTGCTGATGAAAAACAGCCCCATAACATGATGCTGCCACCACCATGCTTGGCAGTAGGGATGGTGTTGACTGGGTGATGTGCAGTGTTAGGTTTGTGCCAAACATCGCACTTTGAATTTAGACCAAAAAGTTCAATTTGTCTCATCTGACCACAAAACGTTTCTCCACATGCCTACAGTATCATTAAGATGCTTTTTCACAAACTCCATACGAGTTTTCGAGGTCATTTTCAGTGATGGCTTCTTTCTTGTCACCTGTCCATAGAGTCCAGCTTTGTGAAGGGAACGGGATATTGTTGATTGATAAACACTGACCCACATCTTGGATATAGAGCCTTGCAGAGTTTCCAACATCATAGTTGGATTTACAGTGACATCCCAAACCAGTTTCCTGCTTGCCTGGCTGCTGAGTTTGGATGGGTGGTATGATACGTCTTACAATTCGTAATTATGAATTTCCCCGTACTCAAAGAGATAATCAGTGACTTTGAAATCTTCTTATAACCCTCTCCTGAATGGAGCTTCTCCACCACTTTATGTGACTTTGGAAAGCTCCCTGGTCTTCATGTTTGCCTTGTTGGTTGACCAAAAGAGTTTCATCTTAAAACTCCTTAGATAAGTGGGGGAGCTTGATTTCTCAGTTAAACCACTGATTACATACAGGTGAAACCTATTACACTGATTTTGTAACCTTTCAAACATAATTTGCTCATGAAGTGATTTAGGGTTAATTTGGCAAAGGGGTTTGAATACTTATGCAAGTAAGAATCATCTGATTTTCTCTATTGATCAAACTTATTCACATTTTATCTGCATTTTTATCTTCATCACTTTGAAGTAGTTTGTGAATACTCTATATATTAAGTTTGATTGGAATGTATCATGAAATAAGCTGAGATGGCATTAAAATGTGAAAACTTTTGAGGGAGGTGAATACTTTTGCAGGCCACTGTATGTAAACAGCAGCAGAGTCAGAGTTAGATTTCAATATTATCCAACATATTACTATCAGCGAGTTAGTTTGCATCAGTGATCAGTCTTTTTATTCTTAAACATTTTCATCATTTTACACCACCAGATAATAAAGCAATCGTTGTTAAACACTTTCATTGAATTTATGCCAAAATTTGGGGCAATACTTTGAGCAGAATTTACCTGTTAGGAATGAACTATCAAACGGAAGGGTGGGTGACACGCCACTTCAACTGGCAGAGTGCCCAATCAACACTCCGGCAATTGTATTTCAGTAACAACCATAAAGTACTACGATAAGTATAGCTGGAGTCAGGAAATCGAGACCACAATTCCATTTAATGCAATAAATAGAAGTAAACAAAGGCAGCATGGAGTGGATCCTGCATTAGGATAAGACGTCTAACTACAGTGACGTAGTTTATAAATTTCCAGTTTGGATGGAAAATGCCAATTTTCTGGTCAACTGGCCTAATTAAATATTAAAGAAATATGCACATTATCTGATCAAAAGGCATAGAATAGTCCGTTCCAGTTGTGATAATTGCCCACTTGTCTGATTTGATAAAGATATAAAATGTGACAATACAATGAACATCATCAATAGACAATGGATGACAAGTCGGGGCACAGTCTTACTTTTATTTCAGTTAATCATATTATAGAGGAAGGTGGAGACACAACCTATTTTCATATTTTCATGACATCATATATTGTTTCTGCTCTGATGTTCACCTTTCTTTTTAAACAAAGTTAACATGACAGTTTTTGAGAGGACTTCGTTTTCGTTCGTATGTAGCACAAGGCTGTGGGGTAACATCTTCGGCTAAAGGCATGGCTGTGCCACTGATGCAATGCTGTCTGCTGATTGGGGCAGGAATTTGGAATTTGATCAGGGTGTCGGAAACTGCTCGCCTACTCTTTGCGAAGGACAAGGTGGGATCTTTAATATCCAGCAACGAATGCTAGCAGGTGGGATATTCCCGTTGAACATCCATCCGGGGGATGGCACATACATATGTGAATCACCCTGCCTGTGAAACACCGAGATGACAGTTTATAGCTGGATCAAGATTCTAACACACACTAAACAGTTTAGAGACGAGTGTGTGTACCTCTAAGCCATCTTGTCAGCCCTTTTGTGAGGGTTAGGGTTATTTGGCATTCCCCCTTTCTCCTTCTGCCTTTTCTTCTTTTTTTTTTAATGTCGTCTTAATCAATTCTGTGCTCTCGCTCTTCCACGAGCCTTGACTATGTGTACAAAATAAACAAATAAAAACCGAGTGAATGAGTATTACAAGGAGTACACAACCCTAACAGCTCTAATATATGCACATGCACACACACACACACACACACACACACACACACACACACACACACACACACACACACACACACACACACACACACACACACACACACACACACACACACACACACACACACACACAGTTCCGTTATGGTAATACAGTGTATGTACGTACACACGTATAAAATACATAAAAACGACAAACACAAAGATTTACCTTTAAATAGAGTTCTTTAGTAAACATACACCTCCCGGATTCAAAGATATAACAATCCAAAGTGCCCACAATGCTGGCACATGCTTTTCACAGCCCAAACCAACATGAAGTAACTCTGAAAACGATGTCGATGGAGGTTTTTGTTTGTTTTATGAATGAATGTCGAAGTGACAGGTAGATGATGAAAACACATCGCACAAAAAGTTAAGTGAAGTGATGTCGTCTAAAAATGAAATTGCACAACACTTTCAGCCAGCTTGGCACCACCTTAGCGACCGCCCGCCATCGCGAAGCTTGGTAGATGTCAGAAATGTATGCGATATATATATATATATATATATATATATATATATATATATATATATATATATATATATATATATATATATATTGTATCAATGTCGAAGTGACGGGTCGTATCATGGAAAAATGTACAAAAAGGGGAAACTTCATGGAAAATAATCCAGTGGCAATCACAAAACCATCATATTAAACATACGCCTCGGGAAGACGCCTGAAATGTCAAATATGTCCGAATTGTCTAGCTATGATGAACAGGCATTCGATAATTATATGAGTGAGGAAAGTGATAAAAAAACATCTTTATCATTAAGAAATCGTTGCAGCCTGTTCCAAGTCAGTGCATGGTTGAGCAAGCCAAAAAACATGGCGGCTTCAGACCCCAGTGATGTTACCTAGAAAACGCCTTAAGACCCCAGAGAACGAGGTGACCGAGCATCGCTTGATGAAGGATATAATCAAATAAGGCCATTAATTATCTTCAAAAGGGATTGTTAATTAACCCAAACACCCAATTTTCACTCCTGCACTTCCTTGGGATTTTCTTAGTGTGCATGCAAAGTTTCAGGCTCCTAGGTTTTATGGTTTTGGAGTTACGCAGGAGACATAATGATTGATTGACTGACTGACACACTCTCATGTTTATCACTGTCGACTGCAAACCGTGTTGTCTGTCTGTGCGATTGTCTGTCTCCTGTTTACGGTGGCCGCTTCCTGTGCTGCATTTGTAAAAGTACTGATGGGTTATTTTGTATTTTCATTTCACCTTTCTTGAAGCAATATGTCAGCCACTTTATTGTCCCTTTCAGTGATGTTTAAATCACCATAAACATCTGGTTTAAAGTAGATTTAATACAGATCTTCATGGAGTCACACAAAATTTAAAATAGCTATATTTTGCAAACCTTTTCAGACAAATCCAACCTCTACCGCCCGATGTTGCACTGTTGTAGCATCATTTTTCCTTTTGTTTTGTAATATTTGACTTCCAGTTTCGGCATTTTGCGCGTGCGTGATGAAATGTGAGCTGTCCTTTCCAACTCACAAAAGCTGAGCTTTCTGACTGAATTAGTCATCTTTTTGTTGTTGTGTCCTTGTCTCGGTGTTTTATGCTTTATGGCATGCAATGTTTCATGTAAATTTGTTCATCGCTTTGTGCTTTTCATTTCGTATTGTCAAGTCCTGAACTTCAACAACTGATTGGGATTTGAACTCAGGATCCTAGGATCCCAAGCCCACCACCCTAACCATGAAGCCAACATCAGGCATAATTAATGGTTCACACACATGATGTCGTTGGTCACGTGGTTTGGCAGCCATATTGGATTTACCCTAATACCTGTTAAAATCTTCTCCAGAACGGCTGGACAAATCGATGGGAAACGTCACACAAGTGTTCCCCAAGCTATGGTTGTACAAGTTTGTTTAGGAATAATTGATAGGTTGCAAGGTTTGGCAGCCATATTAGACTGAAGAAAAATATTAAATAATATTTCCTCTGGAACTGCTTAATCAATCGACGTGAAACTTCAGATTTATGATCTAGTGGTGATGCGGAATGCATGTTTTAAATTTCAACTTGATCCGATACATGGTTTGGCAGCCAGAATTATTTATTTTTTTGATATAGTTTGTTTTTGTTTTTTGTATTTTAATATATTGTTACGAATTTGCGCCCGCCGGCGTGTGAACTGCCGCTTTAGCCAATGGCGGCCGTCTCGCCCACCGGACGGACAATTCAGTCGCGACTTTCCGGAACAATGCCGAAAACTAGTCACGGTTGTGCTCCAAGCGCACACCACGGCCTAGTCAACACTCTACCCGCGCGCGACAGGGTCAATCGCCGAATTATCGATATACCTAAGTATTCGTGCGGGCAGACTACCGAGAGACCGTACCTCAATGAAGGCCTGCTCGGACATGAACCGCTTAAGCGGTTTGTTCCGTTCTGGGATAACCGAGCGGTGTATTATCGCCAGGCCTCGTTGGACCCGATTCTATTATCGGCTATTTAAAAGCCCGCTAAATTCCAAGAGCAATACGGCGGTTCAATGGGGAAAGAGGACACAACGAACGGGTTAACATTCACACAAGGACATTTATTTATAAAACGACACATATGCAGTCATGCATTCAGGTATGCAAAACACTAACATGCACGTAAACAGAAAAGCAATGGAAATGGCGGGAAGGCACAAGACACGGGCAAGGAAAAGCATTACAACCATCTATTATTATTATTATTCACAAGCACTTACACAGTTCTACTTGTGGGACACGGCGCCACAACATTCACACAAATAAAAGCAAGGAAAAGACCCCATCAAAGACAAGGGGGTCAGACTGGGCCCGTAGGCCTTTATTACGTGGAGCTTGGCGGACCGAAGGAGTTCCACGAGACCGTTGCCGGTTACCTCCACCCTCGTGGTGCCTCGATGGGGCGGCCCGCGACGCTCCTTCCCCACGGAAGCTAGCGTAACGGCGGTTGCGCCCAGGCCTTGCCAAGCGGCCGGGTGAGTCGGGCCTCAGCCGACGACGCGCTGAGAGGAACGAACAGGTTTTGATGCTCTTTCAAAGTTGATGCTCTTTGTAAGAACCCGTCCATTCCTCAGCGACGCTCGGACTGTCCCGAAGCCCGATCACCTCAGACCGTTTGGCGCTGGCTGGCGAGCTCTCTCTGGCTCTCCCCACACGAACGCGCAGGTCTGCGCGGCACAGCAGGCTCAGCCACGCTCTCCGTCTCGCGTGTCCTCCGCTCCCCTGGACTTCGCCCCCGCCTGTGTTCTCCCGACTCCAGACTTCAGCAACTGACTCCACCGACCGCCTCCAGACTGACGACTGAACTGGCGCTCTGCGCGGCCATTCATAGGGCTCGAGAGACGAGATCTGACCTCCGCTCTCTGACCTCTGACCTCCACAGGCCCCACCCCTTTTTCGAACGCGATCCGAACTCCGACGTGAAGCCTCCACAGAGCGGACGTGTGCGAAACCACCCAAACTTGCTAGGAGAGCGGACGTGCGCGAAATCACCGTCACTGGCGTCAACTAAGAAACCCCCGCGTCTGTTTGCAGCGACGCTGTTCACTGGGGACTCGCCGCGGCTGGCGCAAAGATGGCGGCGTTTGCGGAGATGAAGGTGAGGCAATGTTATTCGGGTTGGGGAGATGCGGTTTAGGAGATGGTGGGGAGATGTCGTCGTTATGAAGGCGGTGTGGAGAGAGTGGTTGGTGGTTGACGTGGTGGTTGGTGGGTTGCGTGGAGAAGGTGGTTGGTGGGTGGCATGGAGAATGTGGTTGGTGGGTGGCGTGGTGGTTGGTGGGTGGTGTGGAGAAGGTGGTTGGTGGATGGCGTGGAGAAGATGGTTGGTCATTGGCGTTGTGGTTGGTCCAAAATAATGTTAGTAAAGAAAAACGGCCCGGGTGACACGAATTTTTCCCATTAAACAACGGTGGGGAAATCTAACTGAACACGGACTTGTCGGCAAAACTGAACTAAGGACCTTTATGGTGTTCTGCGAATTTCCACAGCCGTAGCAATATATATATATATATATATATATATATATATATATATATATATATATATATATATATATATATTTATATATTTTGAATAAAGCTCACTTGGCTGTGCCTGGTGGATGGGTTTGAGGGTGGAGGAGTAGCAGCTGAAATGCGAATCCTATCCAGGTTCCTCTTGATGACTTCATCTTTGTGTTTGCTTGTTCAGGTTCCTTCTGATGACTTAATGCAGGACTGTCCCTATTTGGTCTTCCATTTGATTTGAATTTCATTTATTTTAATCCCAATCTGAATTCAATTGAATAATAATAAAAAAGACATCATGGTTCAGGTTCAGTTGGCCAATCAAAGTGGGACGTCTTGGTTCCCGGTCATCCCTGTCAGCAGTTATAAAGTGGCAGTTATAATTATGTCTCTTAGTAATTATGCAACACACCAGTACACAAACGCCACACAAAATACACCACACAAAAGCAATCCTGGCAAGGGTCTGCAATCTCTGGTTGCTCTTTTTCTTGTTTCTATTGAATTTCCTTCTACTACTGGTTCTACCCTCCCTCCCCCCCCTCTTTTATACAAACGGTATCTATGTTAAACATCAATGTTACATCTTATTCAATTTTATTTGTTGTTAAGAATTAATTTCAAACCTTGTATTTCTTTTATTCATCTCCACCACAATGTCCCTTCTTCTTCTTCAAAATGACTTTTTCTGAGGTTTTTGTCTGCTCTGTTCCTCATCCACAAACTTCTCAACCACCGCTGCACCATCACCCCTGCTCATACAGCGCAGCATATCTCCATGCATTTAACAACCATTCAAATCTCCCATCCCATGATCTTTATCTCCATCTGTCAAAGTTGGGAATATGGAATGGTGAAAAGCATCCACCCCTTCAAAGCTTCATGTTCCCCTTCTCTGCCTCCCTCCTCGCCCCACCCTCTCAATACTTCCCCTCACCCACCCCCTAAATGCTTCCCTCTCATCTGACCCTCTAAAACCTTCCCCACATCCCACCCCACACACATTATCTTTCAGCCACACCTCACACACTCAAAACCTTCCCCTGCACCCACACACTTAAACCTTCCAATTTACCCGACACACTCAAACTTTCCCCTGCACGCTTTGCACTCAAACCTCCCCCCCCCCACCTCTCACACTCAAACCTTCTCCCACACCCGACACACTCAAACCTTCCAATGCACCCCACAGGTCTCACACCGTCCACCATAAATCCTCTTCTGGTGAAACTACCTAAATCCAGGATCACTGCACTCACCTCCGCTCATTTATTCCTTTTTTTCCCCACCTGTGGAATCAACTTCCACATCTTTTTCAATCTCATTCTTCCCTCCAGGTCTTTTAGACAGCTGTTCACCACTATCTCATCTCAAATCGTCCCCAATCCAAAACCATGATCTTTTCTACCCTCGGTAACCCCACACCAATCCCTCCTTCCAATTTTCCAGTTTTCCCTCCTTGGAGTTTCCTTCTGTGTCCATCTTGTCCACCCCATGCATGTGTGTTTTGCATCCTGGTTTTGTCTGTTACTTCCTAATCCATTGAGTGTACTAGCTCTTTCACGAACCTTGACTATGTATACCAAAAAAAGTGAATATGCCTTAGCTTTAAAGGGGTTTTGAGAAGTTTTACCCAGGCTGAAGCATAAGCCCTGCAAGAAGATGTGTCTGCAGTTAGAAGGTGGTCCCAAAAATGTCAGCTCCCATTTAATGACAATAATTGCAAAGTGGTCCACTATGGGAGGAGCAACCATAAGTTGGCCTCCACCATAGGAAATGATTCGGGCATAAGTGAAATAAAAAAAAACAAGAACGAAGAAAGAGGTTTGGGTGTTTTGTTTGACACAAGTTTGTCATTCAACTCTCATGCTGCATAAGTATGTCGAGAGGAGTGCAAATATGAAACTCGGAATAAGCAAAAGGTCAGTGTCAGCATTGGTTGGGAGAGAAAGGACTGCTCCAATTGTATAAAACCACAGTGAGACCAACTCTTGAATATTGCGACTCAAGTCCAATGGTGAAGAATCACTTTAACAATTCTCGTAGTCTGATCCGGATCTTCACCAAAATCTAATCAATTCGTCCTTGTCATACACCGAACCTGCCCACAAAATTTCATCCGGATGCGTCCAAAAGTTTTTGAGACATCCTGTACACAAACAGACAGAAAGGGGTGAAAACATAACCTCCTTCAACCAATTCAAGTCAGCACAGGAGAAGCACTGAGCCAACCATCCATTGAAAGACAGTCCTCATTAACGAGGCTTCGGTGGAGTAACGAGGAGCAAATAAGCATTGCTTCACGTCTCAAGATCCAGGAAGGTGCAGGTTCGAATTCCTCAGCACGTTATCAATGTTTGAAGAAACTAATTTGAAGTCCTGGGTAACACGAACACACGTGCAAATATTACATGGTTTACTCCACAAAGCTTCAATGGTGCTCACATGCCACACATTGTCACTTGATATAAGTTGTTAATAAACTCAAATTCAGCCATTTGGGGCAAATACTCAAGTCCCTTATTTGATGTGCCATACGTTCATTCACCTTGGTATATTTATTTGGAGAATATTTCAATTATTTAATTAATCCTTGCAGTAATATCGTTTCGCTTATGATTTATCATTTGGGAGCTATGAAAGAGGATTGTGCCTGTTTCGGTTATGAAAAAAAAAACAAGCTCAAATGAGCTAAGATCCTCGTCCTCTTAATGATGACGTCATAAAAACGAATATGACATCATTGTGATGCATCAGGTTTGCGATGAATTGTCTGTGCTAATGCCCGGCTTGATTTGCGCAAACAAAATTGAAACAGCTTGCCTAGTTTCGGAGATAATGGTATATGCGATTTCCATTAGCGGCGATTTTATGACGTCAACCTTTTTTTCTAGGAAGAATTTCCAAAATCGGAGATGGTTACTGCCTGCGCGTGGGCTTTCTGCATATACACGGCAAGTTTCACAAAGATCCGATGAAAACTCTGGGTTGTAAAACAAAAAATGTCAAAAATTAGGAATGACGTCATAAAAATTGATATGACGTCATAGTGATGTATCAAATGTGCGGTAATTAATCTCTGCTAATGACCTGTTCGATTCCCGCAAACATAATTAAAAAAGCTTGCTTAGTTTCGGAGATAATTCTTTAGGCGATTCCCATTAGCGGAGATATTTTGACGTCATAACTTTTTTTCTAGGGGGAATTTTCAAAATCGGAGATGGTTACTGTCTGAACAGGGTATTTTTACATATATATGCCAAGTTTCAGGAAGTTTCGATGAAAACTGTAGGCTGTGAAACAAAAAAGTCCACACGAAGAAGATGAAGAACAACAACGTGAGTAAGACTTGGGGATCCTCCACTTGGATCTAAAAATGTCCACAAGAACAACAACGTGAGTAAGACTTGGAGATCCTCCACGAGGATCTAATAACATCTGTGATGGTATTTGGAATACTCTCGCCAAGAGCATCGTGCAGGGATCGATAACGTCCACTGATTAATGCCAACAGGTGGACACCCGGCTTAAGATGACAGAACACCATAATTTGGTCGTGTTTTTCATTTATAATCTCGGGCCAAGGATCAAACTGAGTCTAGACAGAATAATCCTGTTGGGCCCAACAAGTTGTGTAAACGCGAATAAATAACTCCCATTGATTCGAAGAGCCTCGGCGACTCCTCGCTCCTTGTGTTCGAGGATGCCTACCATTTAAACGAGATTGAACTCGGTTCCTCATGGGTACACGGCCAGAGCCAGGAGCTGCTGCAACTGATGGAAGCAAGTGGGTATGCCATTTAATACTTGCTGTTATTAACGTACTCTTTAACGTCACGTGTAAACACCTGATAAAGGCTCCGTGGGTGAGATGCATGGTTGTGGCTCACTCTGAGAATCAAAACAGAGCGTTTGCACCTGAGATTTCCAAACCTCGAATTATGGTGAGTTGTTGAACAAGTTCCGAGCAGTAATTAACTTTCCTATTTGGCCATGGGAGGCCGTCCGACCCGGCTCCAGACACAAATTGGGGGTGCTGGAGACATCATGCGGATCGGCGATAATGCAGCCAACTAGCCGAGAAACGCAGTTACATAAATGTCATTCCGACTTTCCATTATGGTCAATTAGCCACAGTTTGCAAACATTTCTTGGAGCAGAGATGTAGAATAACGAGCGTGGGAGAAGAGAGTGATCGGATAAGTGTGCACGCGTGCGTGCGTGCCTGTGGGATCTGTACGTATACCGTGAGCCGTGCTTCTTTCGGGTGAACAGCGTGAATAGAAGCGCAGCCAACGAACGGAGCGAACTTGGTAAAAAGGTAGTGAGGTGGGGTGCACTCCAGCTGACAGTCACATGGCCGTAGCTTGATTCCTTCAATAAATCATTTTGTGACTTTTTTTTTTTAGCTGTTTGTAGTCCTTTTTAGATCAACATTTTTTTTTTCTGCACAGGTGAGCTTTCCAATTCACCTTGGATCCTACCTCCTGATCCCACTTTTGAAAATGCTGGTTACGTGCCAGCGTGGGATGTATAGAGGTGGCTCATTCCGGTGGGAACTGCAGCCAATTAGGGTGTAAGACATAGTGGCAAAATACACTTTTCTCTAAAAGCTGGAAGGGATGGTGAAATACTATTGCATGGTAACGGAAGACCTGAGTTGGCTTTTGAGTGCGCCCAGCCTGCTGTTTGAAAGGAGACGTCACAAACCTGTCAGGCGACGAGCCTGCGGGGTGCTCTCAAAGCACGCCCCTCGCTGAACATTTCTGCCGAGTATGAGGACGGCCCAACGCTGCATTATTCAGGCTAATTAAATGGTCAGAACGGCTGGTGGGCCCCAGCATTTTATCCTCTGGCTTCCCAAGTCGGCGGCGGCAGAACAGAGGAAGATTTAATGATCTGATTACAAAGGCAGAATCGGTGCTGTCTCCACCGGCGCCAGGCAGTCGAGGATACGTTTCTGGCCTTTCCCTGTGGTCCCTGAAGATGGGGGATGAAATAATGGAGATGCAAGCTTGTTCTGTGGGTGCAGCTCGATGGAGCAATCAGCAGCGTTTGCAAAACATAATGAAGCACCGTGGACCGGTAGCCAGCGTGAAACGTGGCAAACAATATCCAAACAGTGTTCACGGGCAAGTCCGAGGAGAAATTCCGCATGGAATCAAATCCGAGGTCACAAAAAAAAAAAATGCACTATATTACAAGGAACCCAACCCTTTCCGTCAGTCTGACATAATACTTTCCAGAAACATTAGTGTGCATTATCTTTACACACGATGGTCATATCACAAACGATCAATGTGGTTATTGAACGCACTGGCACAGTCTCCTTTATGGAGCTTGAAGCGGGATATTCAATTTTGTTTATGAAAATATATCCTGCAATTCCTTTTTCCGATTGTGCCAGTATTTTTCGTTGATTGATTCCAATTTTGACTTGATCGTGCGTCTCAACTCGGTTCTTTTCCATTGTGCGGGTATGAGGATCGTTGCGATGTTGTGACAACTCCATTCGTTATGAGCTGCAACTCAACAAAGTGCAAATGACTCTGCATCCTTGACCCACACTTACGCAGTCTCCTTTACCTGAAATGTATGACTTATTTTGCAGGCCTCAAATGTACGACCTCTTTTTTTTTTCCATGAAATGTATACAATCCGAACCTGATAGTGGCCCAGAATTAATCTCAAAGGCATGTCTTGAACCGTCTTATTGATAAAGGTGTAAAGAACCAACGTCATGACAATCTTCGTTGGAATAAAGTTCAATGAGGAATAATTATTTTTTTAACCAGGAAATACCACCCGTCGCTTCGCTGATGGGAATACTAAGAGAGGGGAGAGGGGAGGGGACACATATATATATATATATATATATATATATATATATATATATATATATATATATGTGGAGAGAGAGAGAGAGACAAGGAGGGGAGGAGAGAGCGAGGAGGGGGAGAGAAAGCACCATGAGTGGAAGGGAAGGGAAGGCAGCGTGAGGGGAAGGGGAAGCAGCATACAAGGGCGAAAGTGCTTTCAATCGTCGAGTGTGAAAGCGAACTTGTTGCTGGTGCAGACTTTTCTCAAGTGTCTTTGAATCTGCATTCTCAACCGTCACTCATAGCTACTCTCTCTGGTGTTTGGTCTTCATATTTTTTAGCATATTGGACGTATTACAGTGATGAACAAGGTCGATTAACAAAGTGAGCATGCAACTTTTGGACTTTCTTCTTTAACCTTCCCAAAATAGTTCCAAACTGCACTTCTGGACCTTTATCTTTATGAGTTGATGTATTGCCCATCCATCCATCAGCAAAGCAATTAGCACGCTTTATCAGCCAATTTGAAATGCCTTGCTATTCATTTTACTGGAACATGCCCAACAGAGATGAAAAAAAATTCCTCCCCTGAAAAACGCTTCTTTCTGTGAAGTAGGAATTGCTCAGAGTTGATGTTGATTCCGGTTCACTTCTCAATTCCTTTTGATTCCATGGTTGGAATCAAGTACTTTGGAATTGATCAGCCTCCCCCCCCCCCCTATTAAGCTATCAATCAAGCATTCCAATGAAATGGTTGATAAGGAACGGCTGGCTGGGTCAAACTAAACACCGTCCAGAGACTTCCAGAGATGACTGGAGTATAGCACAATGTGTGAATTGGACAAATGAACACTTTTTTATATATTTTTTAGCAATCGGAATTGCTGCTAAGTTCAATTCCCCAGTTAAATTTTGAAATTCAGTTCGGGTTAAGAGTGTTTGGAGTTTATTGCATTTTAGCTGGGGATTGATGTTTTTTTTGGGGGCGGGGGTTGGGAGGAGGTAAGCGTGAGGTGAGGAGAAGGGAGATGTGTGGTGGAACGTTAAATACGATTCATACTGTCTCATCAAAGTGATTCTGCGTAGAATAACAGTGAAGAAGGAAGCGTCATACTCTAAACACCGTCCAGACATGACCACCACCTGTACATGTCCAGAGACGCCCATCATCCAGAGATGACCACCGTCTGGACACGACCGAGATGACCACCGTCCGGATATGTCCAGAAAGAAACATTGGAGACTACCTCCTCCCGGAGATGACCACCGTCCAGAGACGACCACCGTCTGAAGATGACCCTCCATCCGAACACAACCACTGTCTGGAGACAACCACCGTCCGGAGTATCAAATAATGTGCGAATACAACTCACTGGAGATGACCTCTTTAATCTCTTAACCTGAATCGAATTTCAAAATTTCAAGTGTGGAATTGACCTTAGCAGAAGTTCCGACTGATAAAAAGTGTTAATTTGTCCAATTTGCACATTGTTTGACACTGGATGTCTCCTGACAGTGTTTAATATGACCGCACTGGCTTGGCAAGCGATTAGCGATGGGTTATTACCAGGGGTTCACACAATTTTTTTGAATTAGGTTCTTCAATGAGTACCAGCAGAAATGTCTTAGTACTCACGGGAAAAAAAAATTTCAGCTTCGAGCGCACACTTGTCTGCTTTCCCAATCGTCACTCCAATTTTTAATGTGACTCTCAGCTTTGTATGCATCTTACTCTTCCGTTAGTGGTCTCTCAGAACGTTCACTCCAGACGAGACACTCGCAAATCACTCTTTTTTTTTTTCATTCTGGACGCTCCTGAGCCTCCGCTTCTTCCTCTTTCTAGCTAGTGCGTTCTCCTTGGATCTATTTTTTTATCTTAAAAATTATAAACTTACAATATTGCTGATAAATTATATTGTTATAATTTATATACTTGATTTTGAACACTTAAATTTTGAAATCACTGTAAATCAATTGCCATAATTATCAGGGAACGATCTTACCAACACTAACTGAGAAAACCCATCTTCTTCCTCTTCAGTCGCGTGTTCTCCTCAAATCTGTCATTTTAATAAAAAAATTTAACCTTATAAGTTACAAATTATAATAGAACTGATGATATCGTAATTTATAAACTTAATTTTGTACACTTAAATTTTGAAATCGCAGTATATCAGAATTATCATGGAAGAATCTTATCTACACTAGATGAGAAAACCTTCAGAGCCTGGTGTTGGCTTTGTGGTTAGGGTGGCTGCTTGGGATCCTAGGGTCCTGAGTTCAAGCCCTGTTGGCTGCTGAATGAATGCACCGGGGGGTTGACTCAGCCTGTCATCCTTCTGTGGTCGGCGAAATGATTACCAGTTCCAGTGTGTGTACTGGTAGAGGGGCACTGCATCAGCGACACAGTCGCGCTTCAAGAAATGATTGATACCCCAGCAGCTAAAGCTGCCATACGGCCACCACCAGAAAACCTTCCATCAGAAGCCGCTGTTGTATTGGAATTCTCTTCAAATTTCTGAGCATTGTTGAAGGACGCATTTAGTTGTTTTTTTTTACCACGCTTGAGTACCTGAGTACCAGTTATGTGAACCGCTGGTTAAAACAAACATCACCCGTAAACACCCTGGAATGTCAAACAATGTCAATTCTGCAGTTTAAATTTCGAAATTCAGCTGAGGTTTAGAGATTTTAGAGTTTATGGCATGTGGAAATGAAATAAAGCCATGAACACTGGTGTCTCCAGGCGTTTATAAGCATTGCGAAGTATATAGCGATTTGAATGTATGATGGATGACGACGATAAGGTATTCCATAAAGTGAGGAATGTGAAAAAATAATTAATGAGCGTTTTATTTCTAAGAAACCGTTGCGGCCTGTTCCATGTCAAGGCACTGTTGAGCAGGCCAAAGAAAATGGCGAATTAAGACCCCAGAAATCTGACAGAGGGCTGACGAAGGATGATGCCTTGATAAAGATAATTAAATAAGGCCATTAATTATCTTAAAAAGGGGAATTTTAATTAACCCAAACACCCAATTTTCATTCATGCATTACCTTGGAGTTCTCTTGGTATGTATGCAAATTTTCAGGCCACTAGGTTTCATCGTTTTGGAGTTATGGAGAACACACAAACTTACACACACACACACACACACACACACACACACACACACACACACACACACACACACACACACACACACACACACACACACACACACACACACACACACACACACACACACACACACACACTAATTTTTTTAATATGATTAAAGGACTAAACACAATTTTTTGGGGGTCTTTGTAACATTAAAGGGATAGTCTAGACTCCAGAGGTATGTGCTCTCGTTTTGAGCTATCTTGCCTGAGTTTGAATCCCAAACCACCTAAAGGCTGTTGTCCTGGTTTTTCGCATGCAGGGTGATATGTCAGTGTGCACCGCTGACCGGAGGGATGTGAATTTAGAGGAGCAGTCCAGAAGCACTGATTGTTGATAGACGTTAAAGGCAAAGGAGGTAAGTCATCTCTGGCACCCTCTACAAATTAATGCCCTGACTGACTGCTTGGGAAGGCAATGAATAACCACCCAGCATAACCCTTACCAGAAACTGCTGTGGCAGCACCGACGCTCAGTGGCATGGTATGCACTGATGATGATGATGGGACTAAACAAAACACATTTTTGTATTCACTGTTTTTATAATTTTATGGTTGGGTTTCCAATTGTTTTCAACACCACAGCAGTTGTTTAACATGTCACAAATTGCTCACAAGTCATGGAAGTTAGTTCAGTCAAACATACTGTACAGTATGCCATTGCTCCTATTTCAGTAGTTTTTATTTTCTTTTTTTTAACCTTGAACTTCAAGTAAGACATCTAGTCTGCAAGGATGTGCTGCATCTAAATAATCCTCCAGTTCCTGACGTTTAATGGTGACACATCTTTCTTGCCTCCAGGAACAGCAGCTTAAGAGGACACTTTCCCTGTTACATTTAAGGTGTATGGCTGTCAGATTATCAGAGACCCAAAAGCATTAAGCTTTTTTTTAAAATTCCCATCTGCACCCAATCGATGTTGTGGAATTAGCCATCCGTCCATGAAGTGCTGAAAGGGAATGTCCGCCCAGGCATCACCTTGGTGCCAGGTCACAGTCCACCCACTCACACCTTTCAGTCGGTCTGACAGCAGCCACTCGCTGTCGTAGATGAGCTGCGTGCATTCTCATGCTTGGACGTGTGTTCAGTGGAGACTCTTCCAGGGCTGTCAGAAGAGGTTGAGCTTTCTTCCATACCTGCAGCAGGTTTTCTGAAACTCCATTCCTTTGTCCTCCTTCACCCCTTGGGTATTCATTCAATCAGTTCCTTTTCTGGTTTGAAGGTGGCTTTGAAAATTCCACTCTTTCTTGTCACGTTCGATTTACCATTGGATATTTTTGCTTTTATGTCATCCTCTGCAGTTAGCCGGGCACTTTGCAGTTTACTTTTGATAAATTAAAGGTGGCTATTGAGGATTGTAGTAAACCTTGCACACAGACATGTAGTAGAATTTTTAGCTAGGTGTTTCTGTGAACATTAAGGAGAAGCATGTGAGAGGTATTATGGCCTAACCTTTAAATTACAAACAATAAGTTGTAGAATTTGGATGAAAATATTGTCTACATCTGGGAAATGTGTCTGCTTAATGTTTAGAAAAGGTCCATGAAAGTTTTACAGTTCAGGCTAAAATAATGAATTATTGTCACCTTAGTAAGATTATTTAACATAGTCAACTCTCACTCAGATGGCTGGCAGGATAGCCTAGGCCCTAGAGGTATGAGCACTCCCCTCTGGGCTGTCTAGCCTGGGTTGGAATTTCGACCTAACTATGAACCATCACCCTGTTGTTTCGCATGCAGGACGAGGCATCAATGTGTGTGACATCTCTTGGTGGTATGTTAAACTAGGGACCCTTCTGCCAGCATTAGTTGTTGCTTGTGGATGTTAAAAAATTTCACGGTGTCTTTCAATGAAGAGTCGGTGAGTTATTACCGGCATCCTGAACAAATTGCAACAAATATGAAATAAACGCCCTGAAACTTGAACTTCTTGTGTAACTTATCATAATAAAAGCCATGTACCAAGTTTCATTTTAATATGTTCGAGGTTATAGGAAAAAAAAGTCTGAAAAACTGCAGGTGGGACGGATGGACAGACGGACGGACGGACGGAAAGCAAACCGATAGTCCCCTCCAGTGAAACTGGTGAGGGACTAAGGTTGGGTATAACACTGGCATATTCAACACCAAACCTGGATTTATTTTTTCTACGACCTATAAAGGATATTTTATTTCACTTGAACACTGTAGAACACAAATTGCCTTTTTACACTTTCAAAATCCTTCTGTTAGCAGTACAGTCAAACCCTGACATTTGTAGGGGATACATTCCTGAAAAATACCGTGATTGTCGAATCCGCAAGTGTTGAGGCATTGCTTCAATGGGAAAAAGGGAGATAGGTTCCTGACGGTTCGTGATTCATAAGGTTTAAAAAAAAACGTGAATTTGCCTGTGAAAAACTGAATATTTGAAGCACAGGAATGTGAACATAGAAGCAGGTTAGAAAAACCGTGAATACGCAAATCACATTTCCGCAAATATAGGAGCAGGTCACATTTTATGAACCGCCAATATGTGGGGATGGCGGAACTGCGAATGTCGGGATCCGACTGCATTTGGACATGTCAGATACATGGGAGACACAGGAGAGCAGCAAACACGAATGGTGTTACCAGCGCTGGGATGGTGTACATAACCACGACGGACATTGATCTGAGCAGCTGCTCAACAGGCATCAGAACAGGAAACTAAATACCAGTCACGACCGACCCGCAGCAGACTACAGATGTCGCACTTGTGGCAGGCTTTACCTTGCACAAATTAGGCTTTCCAGTCATCAATGGAATGTAATTTCCAGTCATCAATGGAAGTGTAATCCAAGATAAACTATCATTCCAAGGAGGCTGTATGTGCATCATCGAGCAAAGACAGAAGGATGCTGATGATGATGATGTATTATAAAAACTAGCAGAGTACCCGCCCGATGGGCGTTCTTTTTCCAAGCATGCAGCACGTTCTTCTGACACATACCTTTACTTTGGCAGTGTATAGGCCACTGACAGCTCTGTATAGGCAAAATAAAAAAACCTGGGTTACGTCCATAAAGCAAGAACACACCTACTGCTTGTAATTCAAAACACCTCACTGCACTGGAAAATGTGGGGTAGGACGACTGTACTGTAAATGATGGAGACTTGTAATACCCTCCCCTACCTGGAGGCAGCGCTACACGATACACATTTACATAGAGCATTTGCGTCCCTCTCCCTTCACCCCCTCAAGACCACCGGCAAAGATAAAAACAGACCTGCACATTAATTGGGGTCATGCTGAAACTACAGCATGTCGCAAGTCTGGATGTAATCAGCACAGAACTGTCGGAGTAGCGTGACAAACACACACAAACACTGGTCCATGAATTATAGTCAAGATTGACAAAGCTCAAAAAGCCATGTTTTTAAATAAAATTCTGTAATCTCATATTATGAACATAAGTCAGCAGAGTTGGTGATGGCTGTCGAAAAGGTCTGACGTTATCCATTTACACACATGCCTCATGGTTTCTCAGTTTGTGAAATCAATTCTTCTAACAAGACACCTAAACAACCATTGGCTTTGACAAAATCAATCCACCATTGATAAAATATTGCCATATAAAACCTTCCTTCCATTCTCAGCGCTTTATGAGGATAGTGGTTTAAAAAAAAACATAAAACTTTCTGGACCATGTTGTATTTAATGAAGAAAGATATTGCACGTTCAAAAAAAATGGCCATTTCACTATAATTTACAAACTAATGAGAAAATTTTTTTCGTTTTTGAGATTGTTAGGTTTTTCCTTTCAATGTTCCATTTTAAAACAGCATTATGCCAAACTATGTTTGTTGCTAAACTAATGTTCTGCATTGTAAGTTGCAAACCATATCATGTATTACATGATCAATCGGCTCAAGTCGCCACTCGGTATTTTTCACCTTCCATTAAATTCCATTCAGGATGTTTTTAATCCTGATTTAAAACTAGTTTCAAGCCATTATCATCTTGCCATGTAAACGGAAAAAACGCATTGCTCTGTTTATAACATCCATAAGAGCAAAATGCTGTTCTGTGCTATCTTCTTCACATTCACGTTAATATCAATTTTTAATATCTGATTTGCTTTCATTCACATGTTAAAAAAGATTTTAGAAAGCAGACTTTAAATGAGCAAAACTCATCATTGTGGACGTCACAAAAGGGGAACCTCAAAATTATCTCCAGGTGCTGTTGTACCATTTCCATCTATTGTAGTTGGTGACTGCATCCATTCCAACACGATGTTGGCTGTCCACTTACTGTGAGCAAATGCCTCACTTCTTTAGAAGAAGCAGAAAACAGCTGTGACACTCCATCCAGCTTCAGAAAACATGCTACCTGAGTTGTGCTGCATGGCAGGCTTTGTTGCTTTTGCATCTTGCTTTTGGAGCACAGCAACTATTTCAGCCAATCGATGCATGGGATTTTGTACTTGAATGTGTCAAATGTTGCATTTAACATATAAAAACGAAGAGAAGGAAAAATACGGGATAGTTGAGATTCCAGAAATGTGAGGGAAAATGGAGATGTTTGTGTAAATGAACAGGAGAAGAGCTTTAAAAATCATGGACAAGAAGTGCAAGTTGCTGCATGTTGCAGAACTGTAAAATCTGTGCGCGCGCGCACACACACGTGTGTGTGTGTGTATATATATATATATATATATATATATATATATATATATATATATATATATATATATATATATATATATATATATATATATATATATATATATATATATATATATATACATATACATACATATACTCTACCAGTCTAAAGTTTTAGAACACCCCCATTTTTCAGTTTTTACTGAAAGTTAAGCAGTTCAACTCCAGTGAATAACCTGAAAAGGTACAAAGGAAGCGGTAAACTGCCAGAGGTTAACAAACAAAAGTTTAGGTTACCAAAAACTGAAAAATAATGTAAATTTGAGTTGTTAACCCTTTTCAGTGAACAAGTAATGGGTTAGCAACTGCAGCTCTTCTGCAGCAATGGAAGTAAATTATGCTTTGAAAGTTGATGCAAACAATTCCAACAGTTGTCCCAACTTTTGTTGATTAGTTACAAACCCTCTGTCTGTAGAAAAATATTGTTGGAACAGACTGTATTTCTCCACCCTCTGAAGCATTATTTGGACAATATTGCACTGCAGGAAGTAGTATATTGCAAGCATAATGGTGAGAAAAAGACAATTAACAAAGGAAGACAAACAGACCATTATAACCCTTCAAGAGAAATCTTTGCTTGGTCTTTCCTTTGGAGAAATTGCAAAGCAGCCAAGGTGTTAGTGAGTACAGTTTCCTACACCATCAAAAGGCACTTGGAAACTGGAGGAAACTCTGACAGGAAGAGGTCTGGCAGACCCCAAAGCCACAACACAATCAGAAGACAAGTTTCTGAGAGTCAACAGCTTGCGTGATAGGTGGCTCACATGACAGCAGCTTCACGCACAGCTTAGCACTGGTCGAAGTAAGGAAGTCTCAGTCTCAACTGTGAAGAGAAGACTTTGAGCTGCAGGTTTGACAGGTCAAGTGGCAGTAAGAAAGCCATTGCTAAGATGGCAAAATAAGAAAAAGAGGTTTGCCTGGGCCATGAAGCACCGCCAGTGGACAATTGAAAACTGGAAGAAGGTCTTATGAACCGATGAATCAAAATTTGAAATCTTCGTTTCATCACGCAGGGTTTTTATATGCCATCGTGTTGGCGAAAGGATGGTTCCTCAGTGTGTGACACGAATGGTCAAACATGGAGGAGAAAGCGTGATGATCTGGGGCTCTTTTGCTGGATCCGGATTCGGTGACTTTCACAGAGTGATTGGCACCCTGAACCAAAAGGGCTACCACATCATTTTTCAGCACCATGCAATACCATCTGGTATATGCCTAGTTGGTCAGGGGTTCATCCTCCAGCAAGATAACAACCCAAAACATACCTCCAGGCTATGTCAGAACCACCTTCGAAGAAAAGAACAAGACAGTAGTCTTCAAATCATGGAATGGTTAGCACAGTCATCAGACCTAAACCCCATCGAGCTGGTTTGGGATGAACTGGACAGAAGGGTGAAAGCAAAGCAACCTACAAGTGCAACACATTTGTGGGAAGTTCTGCAACAGTGTTGGGAAGAACTTTCTGAACAATATTTGATTTCCATTGTAGAAAGAATGCCACAAGTCAAAAGCCTGGTGTTGGCGCAGTGGTAAGGGCAGTGGCTTGGGACCCAAGAGGTCCTGAGTTCAAGCCCCGTTGGGACACTGAATTAATATATGTATGTATATGTATATATATATATATATATATATATATATTTATATATGTGTATATATATAAATAAATATATATAAAACCAAGTCGAAAACACCAGGGGGTTGACTCAGCCTGCCATCCTTCCGAGGTCGGCGAAATGAGCACCAGTTGTACTGGGCCCGGTGTATGCCCCGGTTAGAATAGGTGTACCATATCCCTGTGTCGTAACAGGCGACCAGGGTTGCGTCAGGAAGGGCATCCGGCGTAAAAACCTATGCCAAATTATTATGCGGACAACAAAACGAATTTCCATACCGGATCGGTCGAGGCCCGGGTTACCAATGACCGCCACCGGTACCGGTGGTCAGCAGGGTACCAGTGGAAATTGTGCTACTGCTGGGCGAAGGAGGAGAAGGAGACGGGGAAGGCGAGTCCGGAGGCAGTGGGAGAGGGGGAAGGGCAGAAGTGTGGAGGTGAGAGTTGGAACTCTGAATGTTGGGACGATGACTGGCAAAGGGTGAGAGTTGGCTGATATGATGGAGAGAAGAAAGGTGGACATACTGTGTGTACAAGAGACCAAGTGGATGGGGAGTAAGGTGAGGAGCATTGGAGGTGGTTTCAAACTATTCTACCATGGTGTGGATGGGAGGAGAAATGGTGTCGGGATAATCCTGAAGGAAGATCATGTCAAGAGGGTATTGGAGGTGAGGAGGGTGTCTGACCGAGTGATGAGTGTGAAGTTGGAAATTGAAGGGGTGATGATGAATGTCATCAGTGCATATGCCCCACATATGGGGTGTGAGATGGAATATAAAGAAGATTTCTGGAGTGAGTTAGATGAAGTGGTGGAGAGTGTAT
>NC_140965.1:41262373-41279873 GCF_056783735.1 Eptatretus burgeri
GAGGCCGAGACCGGGTCGGGCCTACCCGTCTGGTGATGAGACGCGGAGCGGCGATGGCCCCGCAACCCGCGGGCCTCGTGGACGGTGTCTGGTCGGGGGTGGGAACGGGGCCCCCTTGGTCGCACTATCTCAGCGCGGGGGGAAACAGGAGGGGGTTGCTGATGCTCGGGGTATAGAGGATCTTTATTATGTGCGACGAGCGTCTCCACCTCGGCCAGGTCGCGCTGTCGGCCTCCCTCGGGTGCAGCTTCCTGCACGACGCGAGCACCCCCTCGTCTGGTGTCGCCGCCTTTCCACAGCTCCGTCCCCTCCGTTCCGACTCCAACGCACACGACGAGCAGCTCCACCGCCCGCGAAGTCTTGACCCTCTGCTTCCGACTCTCCTCTTCTTGACTCTCCGACCCCGTTCTGCTGACTCTCTCGTTCCGACTCCTCGTTCTCGTTCTGCTAACTCTCCGACCGCGTTCTGCTGACTCTCCGACCGACTGACGAACACCGTCCTTTTATCCCCCCGTAACTTCGCCTTTGACCCCCTCCCTTTGACCTTTCACCTCGCTCCCCATTGGCCCGAGAAAAAGTGGGCGTGAAGGCTTTTTGATCCACAAATTTGCATATATCGATCGCCCTGGGGGCGGGGCCAATTCGCCCCTCGCTCACCGATTGGACGGCAATAAGTGGGCGTGTGTCGTTTTTGATCCGTTTTTGAAGCAGAAAATCCGTGATTTTGTACACGCTGTTCGACGCGCGTTCTGCATGAGTCCAACACCGGTACCCACAGCGGGGCAAGAACGGTGGCGATGCTACGGTGGCGAGGTGTGACGGGAAGGTCGTGGCGGTTGTGGTGAAGCGGTGGTTGTGGTTGTGGTTGATGTTGTGGTTGTGATCAGGGCGGTTGGTCCAAAATAAAGATAGTAAAAGAAAAACGGCTATCCTGAAGAGTCGCAGCTCGCATAAATGACATGTATTCCCACTAGACAACGGGTTTGGGCCTAACTACACATGCACTTACCGAGATACCTCACCTAAGGGACCTGAATGGTGGTTTGCGAATCTGGTAACCACAACACTACCCCCTTCCCTTTTTACAGACTCGTCCCGAGTCGTCAAATTTTCGTGTGCCATCATGTGTAGTTTTCCCCTAGTACATTTTACCTACGGATCCCTGAGTGCGACATTCATGGTATTCGTGTCCCCAAAAATAAATAACCTGAGGGCTGCGTAACTACCTAAACAAACTCACTCACACGGACGACTTAAATAAAATTGCCGGCGCTAAGACATACATGCCGGGGGCGCACTCATATGTACAGTACATCTTAACCTTAACTTACAAATTTTACACTAAACCATGGCCCAGGATCATCGAACTCTGCAAAAAGAAAGCAGTTAGCAGGGAGCCAGGCTGCCCACATGCAGTCTCTGGCTCAAACAATGCAGGTGACAGGGAACGTGGCTGGCTGCTCACACGCAGTCCAAGGCCTTCCCTTTTGAACTGAACGCAGTGAACCACAACGGTGCATGGGCTGCACAACGCAGTCTCCGTGCCAGCTCAAGTGGCACACGCAATGAGCACAACGAATGAATGCATGAACGGAAACACGGTGCACGGGCCGCCACTGCAGGCCCGTGTTGTAGCTGCCAACAGGGCAGTTCTTGCAGCTTGCAAACTGTTGCCTTGCGGATCCTGGCGCACATGGAAATGAACAGGGGGGGGGGGCAAAGCAAAAATTGAACGGGGCTGGTGAACGTGGGCAGTGGGCATGGCAAAGGTGATCAGGCAAACACAGCCCGCAGAAGAAGGCCGCTGCAGGCAAACACAGCCGGCAGATGAACTGGCCGGCACAGGCCTTGAAGTACCACAGCTGCAGACGAAGTGGCCGGCACAGGCCTTGCAGCAACACAACAGCTGCCGATGAAGTTGGCCGGCCTCCGCCTCGAAGAAAAACACGGCCAGCCGGTGGAGTTGGCTAGCCTTTGCCGTTCAGTGGAGGTTGGTGGAGGGAGTGCGGTGGTGCTGGCCACTTGGAAGGCGGGCTCGGACCTACCTACCTGTCTCCCTCCCAACCTATCGCCTTTGCCTGTCACTGTACATACCCACTCCCTTAATTTGTCAAACCCCAATTTAGCCCCAACTTATTTTTTTTTTATTTTTACTTTTACTTCCCCACTATAAATCGTCCCCTAACCCCCTTTATCGTCCTTGTTCGGCTAACCTATCCTGTCACCTAGCCTACTCCCAACCCCTACGTTCCCTTCCCGGAGGGGAACAAGGGAGAGCTAACGTCCTGTGTCGAGGCCCACCGAAGCCTCAGAATGGCCTCCCCAGAGTTCGGCGATCTATAACCAAAGTGGGTCCAGCGGCCCACAACGACAGCGAGGGGATGGATGGTGCGCAGGGGTACATCTCCTGATCTACCCTAACCATTTAACTGTTAAACTACCCCGGGGCTTTCAACAAGCGCCTCTCGCTTAAACTATTGGTTCTAACAACCCAGATTCCCGTCGCCTGTGTTGGTGTCCTTACAATTTCGGGCCTCGCCCCCCAATTTTCTCTCCGTGCCCTCACACGGTCTCCTGGCTGGGACACGTGGCTCCCTTTGGCAGGCACGACCCTCTGCCGAATCTCCCGCTATGGCACCCCCGGGCACTACACTGCCTCCGAGCCTACCAGCTCCCTAACACCGGGGAGTGCCCCCCATGGCACCTCCCCTGAAACGCACACGTGGCAGGCCGGCCTCCCGGGCCCCTTTCCGAGGGTCACCCGTGCCCACAACACTGCCCACGCGGCTAATGGCGCCCGGGCCCCCGCACCAAGCAGGCGCACCCGTGCCCACTACTCTATCCCGGCCCCCCATGGGCCCTTGGCCTACCGCGGCCGACTAGCCTGGTGCCCGGGGTACCCACTCAGCGATACTCACCTTTCGCAGCCACGCTCCCAAGCCCGTCAACAGGGCTCCTGCACCCCTCCAAATGGGTCTCGAGCCTACTTTCCCACCAACAACAAAACGACCTCCATTTTTCAATTTGACTAACCCAACTGACTCAATCTACACTGACCCCGGGGGTCCCTTGGGCGGGAGTCACTCCTCCCCCCAATCACTCATCGCACCATGCATTCCCCATTCGCTCCACTCACACAGACCCGCTGGCCTCACTCACTCATCATGTACTCACCTCACAACTCTTCAACACACACCGCTGAACTCTGCCATCCTCCTAACTACATCCCCTAACTAACTCGTGCTCCCACGTCGTCCCTTAAACTACAGCACGTTCCTTTTAACACTACGTAGCTAAACTACGTCAACTCTACACACTCAAAGTCTGTCTCTGTCTCCAAATAAATCATTTTATTTCCCAACCTAGATCTGGCTACAATCCCTCTAACTAATCCATTCCACGGACTCCATGAGGACTTACCCCTGCCCCATGAAGTCGGTCTAGCTAAGCTAACCCTTCCCCCTAACTAGTTTCCATCCTGTGCCCAGGGTCAAGGGGGTCTTCCACCCCTTGCCCAGGAATCCTGTGTACCCGAAAGTGAGGCTTGTTCTTCCCTTTTTTTTTTTTTTTCTTTACATGCGCAGCGCCAGCGCGGCAACTCAGAGCTCGCGCACTTTGCACCTGCCCGTGACGTCATGCAGCTGCACGTGTTCCTCGTCCCTCCTTGGACGGTACCATCCGGCAGAGATACCCCTCCTGTCGGATTCCAACCCCACGTGCAGCCATGGCGTCACCGTGCGCATAAAAAAAAAACACAAGCCCCACGTCTCGAGGGGTTCCCCACGCGAACACATGTGCTTTGCCCGTTGGAGCTTAACACACACGATCGCGTGGAGAACCCGTCCGGTCTAAATCCGTTTACCTGCCTAAACTTTGTCCGTCCGCGGGATCGGCAAATCCACCGCGTGCGTTTCCGGACCGGGACTTCACTCTCGCAAGCGAGCACGTGGTGGTCTCGTGCGTTGCACAGCACGAACCGCGTGCTCACTGCTGGGTAAACCCGGCACGGTCCGCGAAACAACTACAGCCGCTACTCGGCTTTCTCTCCTCTGTCGCCGTCTCCGTCTCCATTCAACCCACGCACACCTGCGTGTTACGACGCACACAGTCCACTCCATCACATTCACACCGGGAGACGCGGCTGCGTGCTCCCGCATGCCAACCGACATCTCCCTCACATACCGCTCTCTCACACACACGGTCTCCCTTGCACACAGCGACCTTGTACACGGCCGTTCACTCACGCGTGCGGGGGCACTCACCCACGGTGCCTCACTCGCACTCCGTGCCTCACTCACACACGGCGTGCTGGGAAGCACGTACTCCGGCACCATCGCCACCGCACCACTCACACACGGGGTCGCTTCCACACACGGGGACGCACTCACACCTTGCACCACACACACAGGGACAACCACACTGGGGATTCGTGTCCCCACAAGGGTCTCCGGGGCCTCTATACCCCCCAAGCTCTCCGTGCACCCGTCCACAGCACTCGTCCCCTCAACCTCGCAAAGCACGACCGAACTCACCTGGTCGTGACTCGCCTCAAGGGGGCATACTCCCTCCCCTTGTTCCTGGAGGAGGCCATCCAGGTGCTCGCACTGGGTCTCTGCACGCTCCGCGAGCTCACCCCCATTATCCTCCACTACCTCCGTGTGTGTGTGTGCGTCACTTACCCCGTCTTCATCGTGTTTATTGGTCTCTGCTTCTTTCTGGCGTCTTTCCCTTATCTTTATGTAGGTCAACCTTGCTTTCTCTTTAAGTCGCTCCCGTCCTTCCCTGTTTTTCACTCCTTGCTCTTTCACGATCTCCGCGTACCTCATCCTTGCTCTCCGTATTAATTGTTCTTTTCTCTCCCTCGCAATTACTTTCACCTCGTCTCTTGTCTCCCGAATTACTTTTTCCTTACCCGCCTCCACCGCGGGCCTGTCAGCCGTTGCACCCCCTTCCAGCTCGTTTGCTCCCACACGTGGAGTCGCCATTCCGAGTTCCCTGCTAACGGCCTTCATGCCCGCCTGCAGGCATCGGCCCATGTTCTGCGTCTCACCCCGCAGCTTTTTCGTTTCTTCCCTCATTTGCTGTATACTCGCATCAATCTTTTCGTTCATGCTTTTTATTTCTGCATTCATTTGTGCCAGCATGGTGAATAGCTGGGCCATGTCGGATGCACTCAAGTGAGCCGTTTCGGCAGGGGTTGGGGAAGGGTCTTGGTGGAGAGGGGAGGAGGTGTCATACACCGCGGCCGCTGCCGCACCCACCTCGGGCCCTGGGTTCAGTTGGGCGAGTCCGTGTTCCTGCACAATCAACATTTCCTGCTCGGGGATTCCATCCTGGACCATGGATTCTACATTACTACACATATACATTTCTAATACCCCCGGCTCCCGCTCGCCTTGAGACGCCATCTTGCTTCTCGTGAAGGGTTAATTTAACTCGCTCGTAATTTGGAGGGAATCGGGGTCGCTTCTCTCACCCCTGGACCGATTCCCGTGAATTTCGCTGGAGACAGGAGAGCCTGTTGTCCCGCTCTCCAATACCAGTGCCGCGAGGAGGGCGATGAATTTGTATCCCACTCCTGACACCAGTGTTGCGGTCTTCGCGCCCGCCGGCGTGCGACGGCCACGTAACTCGAATCGCGGCACGTCGCCCACCGGACGGACAATCCAGTCGTGACCCTCTCGGACTAACGCCGGGAACCAGTCACGGGTGGACCTTTCGGTCTCACCGCGATCGAGCCAATCAGCCCCCGCGTGGGATAGGGTTGCTCGCCAAATTCGAACTACCTAAGTACCCACGCGGAGGGTAGACCGGGCGATCGCACCTCGCCGCAGGTCGACTTCGGACACGGGCCACTTAAGCGACCCGTTCCGTACTATCAGAATAACCGAGCGGTGTTATCGTCGACCTCGACGGTTCGATTAATTATCGGGCGTACTCAGCCCACTACCAACCCTTTACGTGAAGCAAGATGGGGATTCAATGGAGGAAAAGACGAAGCGAAGCGGGAGAACAGTTCAACAATAAAGCACATTTATTCTCGGCACACGGGAAGCACACAAATACAATTCCACCAAATGCACACAAAAAAGAAAACACAATTCCATTTACACAAAAAGCAAACATAAAAGTGAAAACACAGTGCAGAGCTAATACCGACTACCGAGCACACGGCAACACTTATACAATTCTACTTCACAGACGGCGCCGACAACACATACCCAAAACCAAGGAAAAGAAATCCCCCAAGAATGGGGCAGGCCTGAGGCCGAGACCGGGTCGGGCCTACCCGTCTGGTGATGAGACGCGGAGCGGCGATGGCCCCGCAACCCGCGGGCCTCGTGGACGGTGTCTGGTCGGGGTTGGGAACGGGGCCCCCTTGGTAGCACTATCTCAGCGCGGGGGGAAACAAGAAGGGTTGCTGATGCTCGGGGTATAGAGGATCTTTATTATGTGCGACGAGCGTCTCCACCTCGGCCAGGTCGCGCTGTCGGCCTCCCTCGGGTGCAGCTTCCTGCACGACGCGAGCACCCCCTCGTCTGGTGTCGCCGCCTTTCCACAGCTCCGTCCCCTCCGTTCCGACTCCAACGCACACGACGAGCAGCTCCACCGCCCGCGAAGTCTTGACCCTCTGCTTCCGACTCTCCTCTTCTTGACTCTCCGACCCCGTTCTGCTGACTCTCTCGTTCCGACTCCTCGTTCTCGTTCTGCTAACTCTCCGACCGCGTTCTGCTGACTCTCCGACCGACTGACGAACACCGTCCTTTTATCCCCCCGTAACTTCGCCTTTGACCCCCTCCCTTTGACCTTTCACCTCGCTCCCCATTGGCCCGAGAAAAAGTGGGCGTGAAGGCTTTTTGATCCACAAATTTGCATATATCGATCGCCCTGGGGGCGGGGCCAATTCGCCCCTCGCTCACCGTTTGGACGGCAATAAGTGGGCGTGTGTCGTTTTTGATCCGTTTTTGAAGCAGAAAATCCGTGATTTTGTACACGCTGTTCGACGCGCGTTCTGCATGAGTCCAACACCGGTACCCACAGCGGGGCAAGAACGGTGGCGATGCTACGGTGGCGAGGTGTGACGGGAAGGTCGTGGCGGTTGTGGTGAAGCGGTGGTTGTGGTTGTGGTTGATGTTGTGGTTGTGATCAGGGCGGTTGGTCCAAAATAAAGATAGTAAAAGAAAAACGGCTATCCTGAAGAGTCGCAGCTCGCATAAATGACATGTATTCCCACTAGACAACGGGTTTGGGCCTAACTACACATGCACTTACCGAGATACCTCACCTAAGGGACCTGAATGGTGGTTTGCGAATCTGGTAACCACAACAATATATATATATATATATATATATATATATATATATATATATATATATATATATATATATATATATATATATATATATATATATATATATATATATATATATATATATATATATATATATATACAGTAATCCCCTGCTATATCGCGGTTCACCTATCACGCCCCCGGTTCATCGCGGGTTTTCCCTTGGAACCTTACTAATTTTTTCTACAGATTCCCCCGGTATATCGCAGTAATAATATATAAAATATAAATTATTTAAGCAATAAATTATAACGCGTGGCGCTCAACCAGTCACACAATGCACGAGACAGTTTCGCGTGTGAACTTCGAATATTTTCTACGTTTTTTCTCCAAGCCCTACGATGCCACCCACAGGCCCTGCACCTTCTAAGGCTTCTGGCAAGGAACCGAAGTGCCAGAGGAAGGTCCTGACGCTCCAGGAGAAGGTTAAGGTGCTCGATATGCTTCGGGAAGGAAAAAGGTTTTCCGCGGTTGGACGAGCACTGCCAAACCGACCAGACCAGCCGAGTCGATCTCTGGCACCTCAAAGCAGATCACTGCCAAACCGACCAGACGAGTCGATCTCCGGCACCTCAAAGCAGATCACTGCCAAACCGACCAGACGAGTCGATCTCCGGCACCTCAAACCCGATCATTGCCAAGCCGACCAGACCAGATGAGTAGATTTTTTTTTTTGGGGAGGCATCCATTCATCGCGGATTTTCACTTCTCGCGGGGGGGGGGGGGTTGGAATGTAACCCCTGCGATAAACGGGGGATGACTGTCTAATATTTATATATATATATATATATATATATATATGCATATATATATATATATATGCCTGGTGTTGGCTTAATGGTTAGGGTAGTGGGCTTGGGATCCTGGGGTCCTGAGTTCAAATCCCGCTCAGCTGTTGAATTAACACCAGGTGGGGTTGACTCTGCCTGTCATCCTTCCGAGGTCGGCAAAATGAGTGCCAGCATGCTGGTATACTGTGTCGGAGTGGCGACCCGTCCAGGATTGTTCCCAATAGCCAAGGAGACTGCTTCGGCGGCACCAACGCTCTGAACAGAGTATGGTCCTAATGGATGGAGATATATATATATATATATATATATATATATATATATATATATATATATATATATATATATATATATATATATATATATGTTGTTGTGGGCCGGGGGTTGGGTGAGAAGACTACGAGGGGGAAAGCTATCTTGGCTCCCACCAGATTCCCTGGATTTGTAGGCCATTGCACACGTATAATTCTGTGACGCAGCGGGTCGCTAACCGACCGTGGACGCCAATAACTCAACTGCGTGACTTAGGGTCCTCCCGTCTATGGGTTAGTCAAGTTACCTAATTACTCACCTGATTTAATTACCGGGGAACACGCCCTTGGTACGCCTTGTCGATCACTTTACCGGACCGGATGCAGCCGAGTGACGCTGCCAAGGACGTACTGGCTAAATTGAACGGAACGTTGGGAATAAAGTCCCGGCTAAGCTAGGATTCGGACCATGCTGGATCAATGCAGAAAAGACAAAAACGAGCTGGGTGTGTTTCCTGTCCATTGGGTGGAAATTACGGCTGCGCATGCGTTTGGCAGGCTGTGTTCTCTACGAAGGGGTGTCCAGAATAATGCCTGCTTGGCCTTTGCTGAGGACCCTTCTCACAGCGAAGGGCGCATACGTAGCTCAGATTTACCTCAGGAATAATCAGAAAAGAAGAGTCGGAATGAAGTTAGAAATGAAATGAAGAAGAAATGATGTAAGCAAACCTTGATATGAGATCATCGCAATGCATGCCCCTGTTGTCCTGCTAGACAAAAGGGAAGGGATTATATACACGTATATTAATGGAATATCTGTCTTGGGACCAATAACTGTCGATGTTAGATGCATGCGTTTCCGAGAACCGCAACAATATATATGTGTATACAGTATATAATTGTTGCGGTTCTGAGAACCGCATCCCTCCAATGCAATAGCAACCATCATACAGCGGTCCCAAGGCAGTTATTCCATTAATGTACGTTCAGACAGACCCTTCCCTTTTGTCTTGCGGCACAATAGGACAGTGCATTGTGCAAACTTCATAGCTTGGTCTGATTAAATCTCTTCACTCATTCCTATTCTTTTTTTTTTCTTTTACTCTTCTACTCTTATTCCTCAGGTAAATCCCAGCCACATGTGCCCTTCGCTGTGAGATGGGTCCTCAGCAAAGGCGAAGCAGGCATTACGCCGGACACCCCTCTGCAGAAACTGCAGCCTGCCAAATGCACGTGCAGCGCAGTGATAACCCCCCACCCACTGTTCAGTCGACTAAAAGCGCATCCAACATGACGCCCATGCTGCACGGAACACGTGTGGAGGAGATGGAAGAAACGTACCCTAAATGCTGGCAACTTGCAAAGCGCATGTGGCCGCGGCCTTTCCAACCGATTTCCAAATCTCCATCTTATAATTATATCCAAACCTTTCCCTCAATTCCCTGACACAGGTCAGGTCTGGCAACGTGCACACGACACCGCCTTTGATAAATGGCCACGGGCTTAATGGCGGACCCGCGCGCACTGTAAGCGGCATGCTCGATGGCGGGCGGACCTGCGCACTGGCCACATGTACAATGGCGGACTTGTGCGCAGCCGTAATACTTTATCATCCTGCAGAACAGGGCACGAATAACACACATCTTTGGGCGGGTCTGCGCATGGGGTTAAAATAACATCTTACCGTCGGTCTTCGTTCACCACGACGGCAACAAATGTCTCCCGTGGATGGCATACATTCTCCCGCACCTCCGCCAGACAGAGGCATGCTGTGCGGCTGTCTCGCTCGGGCCGCGAGCGCACCACCGAGCAGGCACATTGACCAGCGCCATCCGTGGGTCGCCAGGGCACGGCATGGTGTTCGGTGCAAGGCGATTCATGTTATGGTGCTCAGAGCGAGACGGTTCCGCAGCTTGGAGCCATCTGGGCGGAAGTGAAGTGGAGCCGCTTTCAGTCATGGCTGCTGGACCGTGTGCTGGCTGGGGCCCAACCAGAGTGCCTGATTCGGGTGACGACACATCGCTTCGGTCATCGCCCCCCCCCCGCACCACCGGATTTATAAAAGGACGGACCGTGGGGCGGTGGGGGGGAGTCGTCGTCATTCCTGTGTGTTGCTCCTGCCCATTGTTCCAGCCCGTCATTCCTGCTCGTCATTCCTGAGTCGTTTAAGCATCGTTCCTGCCCATTGTTCCTTTCTTCATTCCTATCTGCTCATTCTGTCTGACTTGGGATCGACAACCTACCCAATCGCCTGCTGGTTCCGCCCTTCTTGACCAATCTGCCTGCTGTCTCCGCATTCTTCACCGCCTCGTAATCTCTCTCCACCCATTTGCTTCAGACTCCGCCCAAGTCCCTCCCTTCACACCTGACGGTCGCTTCTCATTCTCCAGACGGACGCTCGCTGCACGAAGTGCCACGTAGCAAGAGACGGCGCGCCAGTTGTCAGGGAGGTATCGCCCAGTGAAGTGTATGTTTTATTTATATACATGTATATGTATATATATATAATATATATTACATATATATATATATATATATATATATATATATATATATATATATATATATATATATATATATATATTGTTGTGGTTACCAGATTCGCAAACCACCATTCAGGTCCCTTAGGTGAGGTATCTCGGTAAGTGCATGTGTAGTTAGGCCCAAACCCGTTGTCTAGTGGGAATACATGTCATTTATACGTGCTGCGACTCTTTAGGATAGCCGTTTTTCTTTTACTATCTTTATTTTGGACCAATCGCCACCATCACAACCACAACAACAACCACCAAGCACAACGCCGCTTCACCACAACCGCCATGACCTTTACCGTCACAACTCGCCACCATCGCATCACCGTCATCTCGCGCCACTCATGGGCACCGATGCTGGACTCGTGTAGGGCGCACGTTGAACAGCGTGTACAAAACCACGGATTTTCTGCTTCAAAAACGGATCGAAAACGACACACGCCCACTTTTTGCCGTCCAATCGGTGAGCGAGGGGCGAATTGGCCCCGCTCCCAGGGCGATCGATATATGCAAATTTGTGGATCAAAAAGCCTTCACGCCCACTTTTTCTCGGGCCAATGGGGAGCGAGGTGAAAGGTCAAAGGGAGGGGGTCAAAGGCGAAGTTACGGGGGGGATAAAAGGACGGTGTTCGTCAGTCAAAGGAGTCGTAAAAGTCGGAGCGAAAGAGTCAGCAGAACGAGAACGAGGGGTCGGAGAGTCGCAAGAGAGAACGAGAGAAGGAGTAGTAAAGGTCGGAACGAGTCGTAAAAGTCGGAACGAGAGAGTCAGTAAGGAGAGAGTCAGCAGAACGAGAACGAGGAGTCGCAAACAAGAACGGACAGAGAGTCAAGACTTCGCGGGCGGTGGAGCTGCTCGTCGTGTGCGTTGAAGTCGGAACGGAGGGGACGAGCTGTGGAGAGGCGGCGAGGGCGGACGAGGGGGTGCTCGCGTCGTGCAGGGAGCTGCACCCCTGGGAGGCCGGCAGCGCGACCTGGCCGAGGTGGAGACGCTCGTCGCATATAATAAAGATCCTCTATACCCCGAGCATCAGCAACCCCCTCCTGTTTCGCCCCGCGCTGAGATAGTGCGACCAAGGGGGCCCCGTTCCCACCCCCTGCCAGGCACTGTCCACGAGGCCCGCGGGTTGCGGGGCCATCGCCGCTCCGCGTCTCATCACCAGACGGGTAGGCCCGACCAGGTCTCGGCCCCAGGCCTACCTCATTCTTGAGGGTATTTCTTTTCCTTGGTTTTGGGTATGTGTTGTCGGCGCCGTCTGTGAAGTAGAATTGTATAAGTGTTGCCGTGTGCTCGGTAGTCGGAATTAGCTCTGCACTGTGTTTTCACTTTTATGTTTGCTTTTTGTGTAAATGGAATTGTGTTTTCTTTTTTGTGTGCATTTGGTGGAATTGTATTTGTGTGCTTCCCGTGTGCCGAGAATAAATGTGCTTTATTGTTGAACTGTTTCCCGCTTCGCTTCGTCTTTTTCCCCATTGAACCCCCATCTTGCTTCACGTAAAGGGTTGGTAGTGGGCTGAATACGCCCGATAATTAATCGAACCGTCGAGGTCGACGATAACACCGCTCGGTTATTCTGATAGTACGGAACGGGTCGCTTAAGTGGCCCGTGTCCGAAGTCGACCTGCGGCGAGGTGCGATCGCCCGGTCTACCCTCCGCGTGGGTACTTAGGTAGTTCGAATTTGGCGAGCAACCCTATCCCACGCGGGGGCTGATTGGCTCGATCGCGGTGAGACCGAAAGGTCCACCCGTGACTGGTTCCCGGCGTTAGTCCGAGAGGGTCACGACTGGATTGTCCGTCCGGTGGGCGACGTGCCGCGATTCGAGTTACGTGGCCGTCGCACGCCGGCGGGCGCGAAAACCGCAACACTGGTGTCAGGTCGTGCGATACAAATTCATCGCCCTCCTCGCGGCACTGGTATTGGAGAACAGGAAAACGGGCTCTCCTGTCTCCGGCTAAATTTACGGGAATCGGTCCAGGGGTGAGAGAAGCGACCCCCGATTCCCTCCAAATTACGAGCGAGCAAATTAACCCTTCGCGAGAAGCAAGATGGCGTCTCAAGGCGAGCGGGAGCCGGGGGTATTAGAAATGTATATGTGTAGTAATGTAGAATCCATGGTCCAGGATGGAATCCCCGAGCAGGAAATGTTGATTGTGCAGGAACACGGACTCGCCCAACTGAACCCAGAACCTGAGGTGGGTGCGGCAGCGGCCGCAGTGTATGACACCTCCCCTCCCCCTCTCCACCAAAACCCTTCCCCGACCCCTGCCGAAACGGCTCACCCAAGCGCACCCGACATGACCCAGCTATTCACCATGCTGGCAAAAATGTATGCGGAAACGACAGCAAAGATGAATGCGAAAATGATCGAAAAAATGGATGCAAACACAAACGAAATGAACAAGCAAATGAATGAAGTGAAAACGACGATGGATGCGAATACACAGCAAATGAGGGAAGAAATGAAAGAGCTGCGGGGTGAGACGCAGAACATGGGCCGATGCCTGCAGGCGGGCATGAAGGCCGTGACCAGGGAACTTAAAATGGCGACTCCACGTGTCGGAACGAACGAGCTGGAAGGGGGTGCAACGGCTGACAGGCCCGCGGTGGAGGCGGGTAAGGAAAAGGTAATTCGGGAGACAAGAGACGAGGTGAAAGTAATTGGGAGGGAGAGAAAAGAACAATTAATACGGAAAGCAAGGATGAGGTACGCGGAGATCGTGAAAGAGCAAGGAGTGAAAAACAGGGAAGGACGGGAGCGACTTAAAGAGAAAGCAAGGTTGACCTACATAAAGATAAGGGAAAGACGCCAGAAAGAAGCAGAGACCAATAAACACGATGAAGACGGGGTAAGTGACGCGCACACAAACACGGAGGTAGTGGAGGATAGTGAGGTTGAGCTCGCGGAGCGTGTGGGGACCCGGTGTGAGCAGCTGGATGACCTCCTCCAGGAACGAGGGGAGGGAGTATGCCCCCTTGAGGCGAGTCACGACCAGGTGAGTTCGGTCGTGCTTTGCGAGGTTGAGGGGACGAGTGCTGTGGACAGGTGCACGGAGAGGTTGGGGGGATGGAGGCCCCGGAGACCCTTGTGGGGACACAAATCCCCAGTGTGGTTGTCCCTGTGTGTGTGGTGCAAGGTGTGAGTGCGTCCCCGTGTGTGGAAGCGACCCCGTGTGTGAGTGGTGTGGTGGCGATGGTGCCAGAGTACGTGCTTCCCAGCACGCCGTGTGTGGATGAGGCACCGTGTGTGAGAGAGGCCGTGTGTGTGGATGAAACGGCCAGTATGAATGAGGCACCACGTGTGAGTGGTGTGGTGGCGATGTTGCCGGAGTACGTGCTTCCCAGCACACCGTGTGTGGATGAGGCACGGAGTGCGAGTGAGGCACCGCGGGTTAGTGCCCCCGCGTGTGTGGATGAAACGGCCAGTGTGGATGAGGCACGGAGTGCGAGTGAGGCACCGCGGTTGAGTGCCCTCGCGTGTGTGGGTGAGGCACCGCGGGTGAGTGCCCCCGCGCGAGTGAATGGAGCACCACGTGTGAGTAGTATGGTTTGTGTGAGTAGTGAGGCACGCGTGAGTGAACGGCCGTGTGCAAGGTCGCTGTGTGCCAGGGAGACCGTGTGTGTGAGAGAGCGGTATGAGAGGGAGATGTCGGTTGGCATGCGGGAGCACGCAGCCGCGTCTCCCGGTGTGAATGTGATGGAGTGGACTGTGTGCGTCGTAACACGCGGGAGTGCGTGTGTCGAATGGCGGCGACGACGGCGACAGAGGAGAGAAAGCCGAGTAGCGGCTGTGGTTGTTTCGAGGACCGTGCCGGGTTTACCCAGCAGTGAGCACGCGGTTCGTGCTGTGCAACGCACGAGACCACCACGTGCTCGCTTGCGAGAGTGAAGTCCCGGTCCGGAAACGCACGCGGTGGATTTGCCGATCCCGCGGACGGACAAAGTTTAGGCAGGTAAACGGATTTGGACCGGACGGGTTCTCCACGCGATCGTGTGTGTTAAGCTCCAACGGGCAAAGCACATGTGTTCGCGTGGGGAACCCCTCGAGACGTGTGGCTTGTGTTTTTTTTTTTATGCGCACGGTGACGCCATGGCTGCACGTGGGGTTGGAATTCGGCAGGAGGGGTATCTCTGCCGGATGGTCCCGTCCAAGGAGGGACGAGGAACACGTGCAGCTGCATGACGTCACGGCCAGGTGCAAAGTGCGCGAGCTCTGAGTTGCCGCGCAGGTGCTGCGCATGGGAAAAAAAAAAAGGAGCAAGCCTCACTTTCGGGTACACAGGATTCCTGGGCAAGGGGTGAAAGACCCCCTTGGCCTGGGCACAGGATGGAAACTAGTTAGGGGGAAGGGTTAGCTTAGTTAGACCGACTTCATGGGGCAGGGGTAAGTCCTCATGGAGTCTGTGGAATGGATTAGTTAGAGGGATTTAGATGAGCTTTAGGATGGGAAAATGGGAAATAAAATGATTTATTTGGGGACATGAACAGACAGTGAGTGTGTAGAGGGGACGTAGTTTAGCTACGTAGTGTTAAAAGGAACGTGCTGTAGTTTAAGGGACGACGTGGGAGCACGAGTTAGTTAGGGGATGCAGATAGAATGATGGCAGAGTTCAGTGGTGTGAAGTGTTGAAGAGTTGAGAGGTGAGTACATGGTGAGTGAGTGAGGCCAGCGGGTCTGTGTGTGTGGAGCGAATGGGGAATGCATGGTGCGATGAGTGATTGGGGGGAGGAGTGACTCCCGCCCAAGGGACCCCGGGGTCAGTGTAGAGTGAGTTAGCTGGGTTAGTCAAATTGAAAAATGGAGGTCGTTTTGTTGTTGGTGGGAATGTAGGCTCGAGACCCATTTGGAGGGGTGCAGGAGCCCTGTTGACGGGCTTGGGAGCGTGGCTGCGAAAGGTGAGTATCGCTGAGTGGGTACCCCGGGCACCAGGCTAGTCGGCCGCGGTAGGCCAAGGGCCCATGGGGGGCCGGGATAGAGTAGTGGGCACGGGTGCGCCTGCTTGGTGCGGGGGCCCGGGGCGCCATTAGCCGCGTGGGCAGTGTTGTGGGCACGGGTGACCCTCGGAAAGGGGCCCGGGAGGCCGGCCTGCCACGTGCGCGTTTCAGGGGAGGTGCCATGCGGGGCACTCCCCGGTGGTAGGGAGCTGGTAGGCTCGGTGGCAGTGTAGTGCCCGGGGTGCCATAGCGGGAGAATCGGCAGAGGGTCGTGCCTGCCAAAGGGAGCCACGTGTCCCAGCCAGGAGACCGTGTGAGGGCACGGAGAGAAAATTGGGGGGCGAGGCCCGAAATTGTGAGGACACCAACACAGGCGACGGGAATCTGGGTTGTTAGAACCAATAGTTTAAGCGAGAGGCGCTTGTTGAAAGCCCCGGGGTAGTTTAACAGTTAAATGGTTAGGGTAGATTAGGAGATGTACCCCTCCGCACCATCCATCCCCTCGCTGTCGTTGTGGGCCGCTGGACCCACTTGGTGTTAAGATCGCCGAACTCTGGGGAGGCCATTCTGAGGCTTCGTTGGGCCTCGACACAGGACGTTAGCTCTCCCTTATTCCCCTCCGGGAAGGGAACGTAGGGGTTGGGAGTAGGCTAGGTGACAGGATAGGGTAGCCGAACAAGGACGATAAAGGGGGTTAGGGGACGATTTATAGTGGGGGAGTAAGAATAAAAACAACAAAAAAAATAAGTTGGGGCTAAATTGGTTTTTCACAAATTAAGGGAGTGGGTATGTACAGTGACAGGCAAAGGCGATAGGTTGGGAGGGAGACAGGTAGGTAGGTCCGAGCCCGCCTTCCAAGTGGCCAGCACCACCGCACTCCCTCCACCAACTTCCACTGACGGCAAAAGCTGGCCAGTTCATCTGCTGGCTGTTTTTCTTCGAGGCCTGTGCCGGCCTGGTTCTGCGGGCTGAGTTTGCCTGCAGCGGCCTTCTTCTGCGGGCTGTGTTTGCCTGATCACCTTTGCCATGCCATGCCCACTGCCCATGTTCACCAGCCCCGTTCAATTTTTGCTTTGCCCCCCCCCCCTGTTCATTTCCATGTGCGCCAGGATCCGCAAGGCAACAGTTTGCAAGCTGCAAGAACTGCCCTGTTGGCAGCTACAACACGGGCCTGCAGTGGCGGCCCGTGCACCGTGTTTGTATTCATGCATCCATTCGTTGTGCTCATTGCGTGTGCCACTTGAGCTGGCACGGAGACTGCGTTGTGCAGCCCAAGCACCGTTGTGGTTCACTGAGTTCAGTTCAAAAGGGAAGGCCTTGGACTGCGTGTGAGCAGCCAGCCACGTTCCCTGTCACCTGCATTGTTTGAGTCAGAGACTGCATGTGGGCAGCCTGGCTCCCTGCTAACTGCTTTCTTTTGCAGAGTTCAATGATCCTGGGCCATGGTTTAGTGTAAAATTTGTAAGTTAAGGTAAGATGTACTGTAAATATGAGTGCGCCCCCGGCATGTATGTCTTAGCGCCGGCAATTTTATTTAAGTCGTCCGTATGAGTGAGTTTGTTTAGATAGTTACGCAGCCCTCAGGTTATTTATTTTGGGGACACGAATACCATGAATGTCGCACTCAGGGATCCATAGGTAAAAT
>NC_140965.1:41284873-41299873 GCF_056783735.1 Eptatretus burgeri
TAAGACGCCCGATAATTAATCGAACCGTCGAGGCCGACGAATAACACCGCTCGGTTATCCCGATAGTACGGAACGGGTCGCTTAAGTGGCCCGTGTCCGAAGTCGACCTGCGGCGATGTGCGATCGCCCAGTCTACCCTCCGTGTGGGTACTTAGGTAGGTCGAATTTGGCGAGCAACCCTATCCCACGCGGGGGCCGATTGGCTCGATCGCGGTGAGACCGAAAGGTCCACCCGTGACTGGTTCCCGGCGTTAGTCCGAGAGGGTCACGACTGGATTGTCCGTCCGGTGGGCGACGTGCCGCGATTCGAGTTACGTGGCCGTTCGCACGCCGGCGGGCCCGAATCCGCAACAATATATATATGTATATATATATGTATATATATATATGTATATATATATATATATATGTATGTATATATATATATGTATATATATATATATAGGTATATATATAGGTATATATATATATGTATATATATATATATATATATGTATATATATATATATATATGTATATATATATATGTATATATATATGTATGTATATATATAGGAATATATGTATATATATATATATATATGTATATATATATATATATATATATATGTATATATATATATATGTATATATATATAAATATATATATATGTATATGTATATGTATATATATATATATGTATATATATATATATATACACATACACATACACATACATACATACACATGGAGGTGGATACTTTGAGATGTGAGAGGGCTCCATTCCGCCTTCTGAAACTGGCATTTGGAGATAACAAATAGTGTACGCACACACACACCTACCTACTCATTCCAACCACATTATCCATCTGTGTGGGAAGCTGTCATGCTGAATATCCAATGTCATATGGGTCAATGCAATGCTTCATAACGTTTTGAGTGGACAATCTTTTTGAATATCCCTTATAAGCAGTTCCAAATACTTTGCAGGCTGTGAATGTGTTTTTTGTTTGTTTGTTTGTTTTTTCCATTTCTTAACCCGAGTGAAAAAGCTTTTTCGCTTTAAATATGTCCTCAAGAGTCCTATATTTGAATGCCTTGGGTTTGCGCAACCACACCCTGTGAAAGCAACTTGCATGGGAGTTGCAGCGTTGGATGAATATTCTATGGTGCTGCTCATCCTGTACTGGGTTCAGGTCCCAGTAGGCGATGCCCTCAGGCTAACTCACTGTCTGCTCCTCGCTAGCAATATTGAAATTGTCTGCTGAGCATCAATCATGCAGCGATCGCTCTTCGCACTGTGATAGATGGTCACCTATTAATAAAACTAGTGCTGATGCTAAGAAATAGATATTTCAAACAGCCACTTCAAATCCATCTGCTGAAGGAGTCCGTCCCTTAGGGCTATTATCTTATAAACAAATACAATGCTTAAAAGGGTAACAGATTATCCTACGTGTATATGGCTCCATCAATAAGCAGGAATGCTTATCCAAGCATGTTCAGGAGGCAGGTTGTTGGCAATTGTGCTACTCTGCCAAGGGCTTATACATTCTCCGCAACTGTCAGTGTGAAAGTGGGAGATGTCGTTGACGCACAGACACCTGCAGTTGTGATGGCCGATAGGCACGATATAGCAAGCATCTTCCGCTCATTGCTGCTGCACATCACTGTACAAAGGTCAAAACGTCAATGGCACACACTCAATTAGGCTCATGACCTATCTCTAACTCGTCCCCAAGGTCTCAATCTTTTTCACAAGTTTCTTTTCTGCATAATGATCTCCTTTATGCTCTGTTTCTCGTTTTACTTACTTGCTTTTTATTCAGGCTCTTGGCACCTCGTCCCTCGAAGGGATTTACGGTAGGAACAAAGATCTGCATGAGCATAAATTTGAAATGAAAAACCATGCCTTAGCTAAGTGGTACTGTGGCTTAAAAAAAAAAAAATCTTGGACTCTGGGTCAGAATATGACATCTCACATTACTGAGATCACCTAGCAAGTTTGAGATACCAGATAAGGGAGTTTTGTTTCCCAAAACGTGTGGGCAGCTCCAGAAAACAGTAGGCAAACATTTTAATAACCCTCCTCTAAAAGGCCTTGTTTGGCGGTGAAAGGACAGGAAAGCAATCAAGGAGCAAGAACAGCCTACGGGCAGTTAGACAAACTCACACAAAGCACAGCAAATTCGGCAGCACGGCATGCACGGGGATTAAATGACCTGCTGTTCTGGCATGTGAACATGGCCTAGCGAATTAGGCAGAGCTTTCTGTTAAATGTAGAGGGATTAACAGGCAACTAATGTAGGGGACAAAAATACAGCCTCTGTGCTATGCACACTTATCATTGTGGTCTGTGCTTTGTGATGCATAAAATATTTTTATATATATTACCTGCAGCACATGAAATTGTTCATAAATGTCACATACTGATTGAAAATGCATCATGTAGTTTTGCCATACATTGGTCAATTTGAATAGAATGCTGATTATGCACTTATTGTGTCGAGCGAGGAGCTCGACCTGTGCCCCACCCGGGGAAAGAATCAATTTCTAAAGCAACGACGAGCTGTGCATGTGAACGTGCTTAGAGCCACGACGTGACTGATGTTTCGATCACACAAGAGTGAAACGGATGCAGAAAATTGATCGCATTGGACACCGACGCAAAAGCATAAGCAGCAATGGAAAACTTTGCATAAACAGTTTCCTGAGAAAATATGACATTGTTCTACTTTTTATGAAGAATTAATCACTTTTTGAAATTACTATTCAAACCACACTTGCAATAAAGGTCATAGGGCAAAGTTGGGCATTTTTTTTTTGGCCAGAGCAACTGGAGCTGAATCATAAAAGACCGTCAAAAATATACAGAAATTGCATGTGAATTACATACGGGTGAAACTGCAGAGAAGAGTTGAAAGTTTCTGTCCTTGAAATCAAGTTTCGTCAACTCGGGCACCATGGAACCCAGAGAAACCCAAAGTCGAAAGGAATCAAGGAGGAAAACCTTATACTGGATGGTCATACCGAGTGTATTGAAAAAATGTTGGAACAAAGCTGCAGAAAGACTTAAGAACAATGCCAATGGACCAACGATCTTCATAAATAAACTTCCTTTCACTATTATATCATAAGTGGGGCTTTTCGTTGATCGCCTCATGGTGTTTATAACCATTTCTAACACCTGTAATAATATGACAGGACAATGCTCACCTGTAACTGGACCATAAAAATATCCAGGCGAGAGAAAAAAAATTGGTTGTCAACTTATTCTAGTGTCGATGTCCTGGAGGTCACCATTGATGAGAAGCTCAACTTTGCCAACCAAATCAACATTTTGGTGGGACAGATGTTAGCTACATTGAGATGATTGGCTCACTTCCATCATCTTTAAAATTCAAGTCAAATGTGTGATGAAATGCGAACATTTAAAATGTCACTCAAGAAAGACTCGATCCAGGACCGAGCTGCCTGATTGATGAGGTCACCTGAACCTTACTCAGCTCTTCATCACCATCTTAAGTTAAGATTACCACTTGCCTCAAAGAAGTTATATCACTACCTTTGGCCAAGTTTGAAGTATGACCAATTATAATCTATGAGGGCACGAGTCCCATGGAATAGTTGGAGTCTCATATTTTAAAACCACCGCAAGTTAAATGCACTCCTAGTAACATCATCAACTTAATATCTCAGACAGCAGATTAAAATGGTAATTTAATCCTATGGATGAGCAAAAAATGTCACACACCTCCAGGCAGAATTCTGCAACAACTGAGAGTGAATTTCGTTTAATTATGATTTATGAGCTTAGATGACCAAATCGCGTCGAGGGAATCCCGTTCTCTTAACCCACCTAAATGGTGGATGTCGAGCCTAATTGCATCATGGAAGTGAACGAATAGCACCGCCACCTTGATAATAAAAAACAACTTGTTAAAGGCATGTAATAAAACTAAATGACACAGAATAATCAACAATAATCATGAAGCCACGGGCCAGTTTTTTATTTTGTAGGCCAGTGGAGAAGCTTTATGCCAAATGGGGCTAGAAGAGAATAAATAAATCAAATGAGGATGGAAGAACAAACGACGAGATAAGTCTGGCCTGATGGAAGGTGTTTGAGAGCAGGCAGAAACAGTGAGCTATCGAACATTGGAAGGGGGATGACCATTTTAACCATGACAACTTGTGAATTTTTTTGTTGAATGATGTTCTTTAGGCAGAAGGGAAACCAGCACATTGGATTGGCACAAGAACCCTGAAGATGTTATTGGCACAAGAAAGGCAGCAGTGCTGGCATGGTCTCACATATAGTAAATAGTGTAGGAGCCCGGAGGACACTGAAGTCTGCAGGGTGGAGCTTTGGGTCCAAACGAGAGCACATGAAGCATCGGTATCATGTAAAACGATACAGACAAACCATACAGGACTGAACTTGTGTACCACTGTGCCCATGTCTGCCAGATGACCTAACTGCAAAAGTTCAACACAACTCTCCACATGATCTTTCTCTTTATTGATGGTATAGCTACAACTCCATCATTGCTCAACCTCCCTCAGATCTCCTTGAATTCAACTCAGCTCCAACTGTCAACTGTGCATCCTTCTAGCTTTCCTCAAAACTGCTTCTCTCACAATATCTTTCAAGCTGCAATTCAAAAACTCTCGACTGTTGCGAGCACATCCCTTCAATTGTCTCTTCCAACTCTATTTTTTCTGTTCTAACCTGAGTTTGAACCAGCCATAGGGAATGTATATGCAAATCCATGTTCAAATGTCCCTCCAACCCCTCTCAGATCTCCCCTCCCCCCACTCCTCCTCACTCCTCTCCTGTCCTGCCCTCAGGCTGGCAACATGGGAATGTCCATCAATGCCTTTTCCGCATGCACTATGCATTCACTTTCATTGACTCATGTTCGCTAATCAAGGCACTTTGAACCTGCCGTTAGTAGGACGAAATCACATCGTCTTTTTCGCTCAATTTGCAGCAGTAAAATGGAAGAGTCAAACTGAGGGCAATTTCAGGATGGTTAACTGCAATTGTTGTGCTCCTGGATGTAATTGGAGGCACAAAAATATGGGAAACATGAAAAATATCCATGAATAAGAGGTGTCGCATTCCTACCATTTCCTGTTTATACTAGTGAGCGGCTGCACTTGATAAGGAGAGTGCGACGGCCAGATGACTAGTGGCCTACCCACAACTTTAGTTTGTGCACCTGCCACTTCATTGTGCTAAACATGGATGGAAGTGGGACGAAAACTTTTATCTTGGCAGCCCAACATCGTGAACTGTTCCCATGGAATGATTGGGGTCTCATAGATATAAAACCACTGCAAGTTAAATGCACTACTAATAAACTTCAAGCCAATGAAGAAATACTGCAAATATGTTGTCAACTTGTTGAAGAACTAATGAACTTTCATATTCCTTCGCTACCGGCTAAGTCAATCAACACCAATTGCAGATCACGAGATCACTCTCTTGTAACGGGGAGGGATTGTTGTATTTTCATGACTTGCCGGGGCTGAAGAAGATGTTGATTTGGAGCATCCCACAAATCCTCAAAGGGTTAGATGTGAGATAATTAGCCATATTATTTTATCATTGTATGTAATAACTTTCCCTTCTATGCTTAACTCGGAAAAATACCTGTCCCCAGTGATGGAAAAGCAAGCAAAATACCTGTCCCCAGTGAAGGGAAAAGTTTAAGTTAATCTATCAATTGAAATTATTTCATGGACTTTTTAAAAAGGTGCATCGTGTTGCACTCAACAAATTTGGCCTTTTCAATTTGAGACCAATTGTTCGTCCTGTTTCCCAAAAAATTTGTATTGGCCACTTTGGCCTCAATTTACATTCTCAAAACGGCCTCTGAGGCTATGGCTACATAGCCCATGTTACTTCCCGCTCAAAGCTGTATCTGTACCCTGAGTATGGAGTTTGTGGCTTTCAAGATGTGGTCATGCATAAGGAACAAACCCACAGAGACAGAGAGAGAGAGAGAAACATTCATGTTTATATCTTTTTTTTTGGGGGGGAGGGTCTTCTGATTTTTTTTGGGGGGGGGGTAAGGGGAATATCATGTCAGGATTTTTTTTTTTTAATACAAGACCTGACCACTTAACGGCTTGTGAAGGTTATTTTTCCTTCTTTTCTTTGTTTCAGCAGTTATAAGCTGCATTCAATATCACTCCATCCATGGGACCTGCATTATAATACTAGCACAATTCTCACAATACATTAGATGTACTGTTTCTATGAACTTGGTGAGCCATAGTAGCTACCAAAATCGATGATGAATCATGGTGTTGAAGAAAGATATCATAGACGAATTCACACAATACATTTGATGTGGAAGGCCGATATATCATTACCAAAATACTATGCCCGATCGCCATTGGTGCTAAGGGGCTCTGCGCATGTGCCCCGATGCATTGTGGAGTGATGATGTCATTTCAAAAGTCCTGTATTATCACAGGTTGAAGGAAAATGTCGAGTTAAATTAATAACAAGCTACAAAATAAAACACCACCTGCTGGCCATCCATCACTTATCTTGCGAGATATGACCCAATAATGTAATATTTACATTCATAATCTTATAAAAAATCTTAGTCAATAGAAGTGTGATTTAAAAGTATATGGTATTCACAGAATACTTACCCCATGCAGTCTTGGGAAGTAGTTGGTGTAATCCAACTCTTCTGGCAGCAAATTTGTAAGTAAAAAAAATTCAATTCAAATCAAATGGAAGACCAAATAGGTACAGTCCTGCATTGGAGTCATCAGAAGGAACCCGGACATGCAAAAAGCAAATATGAAGTCATCAGGAGGAACCTAGATAGGACGCTGGTTTCAACTGCAATGCCTCTATCCTCAAATACATTCAGGCACATCCAAGTGAGCCTCATTCAAAAAAAAATAAAGAATACATATTAAAAAAAGAATGACGGAATGCAAATCTTCTTCAAATTTCAAGTCAGTTGGATGAAAATTGATAGTTTTAGAAATATGGCCTATGTTGACCTCAAAAATGATTGAATTCACAGAGCTGATATGAAAATCCTACTTAAATTTCAACTCAAGTGGATGAAAATTGGCAATTTTAGAAATTTAGCCTATGTTGACCTTTTGGCCTATGTTGACCTCAAAATAATTGAATTCACAGAGCTGATATGAAAATCCTATTTAAATTTCAACTCAAGTGGATGAAAATTGGCAATTTTAGAAATTTAGCCTATGTTGACCTTTTGGCCTATGTTGACCTCAAAAATAATTACTAGTTGACTTCAATGACCAAATGTGCAAATCTTCTTCAAATTTCAAGTCAGTTGGATGAAAATTGATAGTTTTAGAAATATGGCCTATGTTGACCTCAAAAATGATTGAATTCAGAGAGCTGATATGAAAATCCTATTTAAATTTCAACTCAATCAGATGAAAATTGGCAATTTTAGAAATTTGGCCTATGTTGACCTCAAAAATAATTAGTAGTTGACTTCAATGACCAAATGTGCAAATCCTCTACAAATTTCAAGTCAATTGGATGAAAATTGACAATTTTAGAAATTTGGCTTAGTTGACCTTTTGGCCTATGTCGAACTAAAAATAATTGGTGATTAAATTCAGTGAGCTGATATGAAAACCCTGTTCAAATTTCAAGTCAATCGGATGAATATTGGCAATTTTAGAAATATGACTCATGTTGATCTTTAGTCTATGTTGACCTCAAAAGAGTGACTGCTACATCACATGGTCATGTAATGTAACAAGTTTCATGTAATATAGCACGTAGCAAGGTCATGTAATGTAGCACGTCCCTTGTGGTAAAGTTTCAGTTTTCTCCGCTGAATGGTTTTCAATGAACGCTCTTAACACAATGCAGACACGTACGACGTTTGTACGTACATACGCTACTGATCACTTAACCCTGCTTTTCGCTTCGTGAGTGCAGGGTAATAAACTAAATATACACTATATCATTTAACTTTTTGAAGCAGTCGGTTGGAAGCAGCAACTGCCCAGGGTAGTACCACCGTCCTAACTTCAGAGCATTAAAGTGGTGCTCGGTCCGACCAGGCTAGCTTTGAATTTCTCTCTCACATGCACCATGTATTAATTCCACTCACTTTCCCTCCATATCTTCACATTCCTTGTCCTTCCTTTAATTTTCATGTATTCTTCCTTTTCTTCACTTCTTTTATATCTTCAGTCGTTTTTTGTTGATTTAAGGCCTGGCTAGATGAGGAGTACACAGTCCGTGACTGGAGACAATTTAATGTAAAAATAAAACAAAAGAACTAAATATCGATATGAAAACCACAATATTTTCCATATTTAGAATGCATCGGAGCAAATAACGAACCAGACAGCAACAGCAGCGCTTCTCGGTCTAATGTCCTGTGGTATTGAGAATAAATAATGAAGTGACATCATTTTGGAAACTATCAACTCCAAGATATGCTTTCTAAGCAAGCATCATGCAAACGTTGCCAATATATTGTTGCTTCTTCACCATAAATGGGTTAAAATTGTAGTACAGTCTACCAAGCAGCATCACAGGGGAACTATTATCACAGGGACCTCAGTGGTTTAAAGTGAAGGCCAACTTGCGATTGACAGTATGCTATCGTAAAAGCTGCTGAGCCCAAATGCCGCAAGTGATGAAAGATAAAAACAGAAAGCAGCACACACTCCTCACATCTCAAAAGCAAACAAAGACAAAGGAAGAAAGACCATTTGTGTTTGGTGTATTTTTGTATTTGTATTTTATTAAATTGCTTGCTTTTCTTGACATAATCTGACATTTAAATATGAAACCTGCTCCCTGCTTAACTCACTCCTCTTGGTTACAGGGTCAGTCTGTTCTTTGTGGAAAAAGTACAGATCCCTCCGGCATACTGAAAAAGCAGATTACACCATCCAGCCAGTGTCAGTCATATTGTGGTATGGATAGCAACCTTCCGACAGGACACCACCACAACTGATGCGATTACCATCACTCTGAAGCCGACCTTCAAGGATAGCCAAACTATTACTGTTCTACACAAGGTACACTACACGGCCCAAAGTATGCGGACACCCCTTCTAATGAGTGGATTCGGCTATTTGAGCCACACCCATTGCTGACAGGTGTATAATATCAAGCAAACAGCCACGCAATCTCCATAGACAAACATTGACAGTAGAACGGACTGCACTGAAGAGCTCAGCGACTTTTACCGTGGCACTGTCATAGGATGCCACCTTTCCAACAAGTCAGTTCATCAAATTTCAGCCCTGCGAGAGCTGCCCTGGTCAACTGAAAGTGCTGTGATGGTGAAGTGGAAACGCCTCAGAGCAACAACAGCTCAGCTGCGAAGTGGTAGGCCACACAAGCTCACAGAACGGGACCGCCGAGTGCTGAAGCGCGAAGCGTGGAAAAATCGTCTGTCGTCGTTTGCAACACTCACTACCGAGTTCCAAACTGACTCTGGAGGCAACGTCAGCATAACCACTGTTCATCGAGAGCCTCATGAAATGGGTTTCCATGGCCGAGCAGCCGCACACAAGCCGAAGATCACCATGCGCAATGCCAAGCTTCAGCTGGAGTGGTGTAAAGCTCACCGCCATTGGACTCTGGAGCAGTGGAAACGTGTTCTCTGGAATGATGAATCACACTTCACCATCTGGCAGTCCGACGGACGAATCTGGGTTTGGCGGATGCCAGGAGAATGCCACCCGCTCGAATGCATCGTGCCAACTGTGAAGTTTGGTGGAGGAGGAATAATGGTCTCGGGTTTTTTTCATGGTTCAGAATAGGCCCCTTTATCCAGTGAAGGGAAATCTTAACTCTACAGCATACAAAGACATTCTAGACGATTTTTTTGCGTAATACAACTTTGTGGTAATAGTTTGGGAAAGGCCCATTCCTGTTTCAGCATGACAATGCCCCCTTGCAAAAAGCGAGGTCCATACAGAAATGGTTTGTCGAGATCGGTGTGGAAGAACTTGACTGGCCTGCACAGAGCCCTGACCTCAATCCCATCAAACACCTTTGGGATGAATTGGAACGCCGACTGCGAGCCAGACCTCATCGCCAAATATCAGTGCCCGACCTCACTAATGCTCTTGTGGCTGAATGGAAGCAAATCCCAGCAGCAATGTTCCAACATCTCGTGGAAAGCCTTCCGAGAAGAGTGGAGGCTATTACAGCAGCAAAGGGGGGACCATCTCCATATTAATACCCATGATTTTGGAAGGAGATGTTGGATGAGCAGGTGTCCACATACTTTTGGCCATGTAGTGTATGTATTGCTTGTCTGTGATTCAGCAGGCATTACATGCATGCCAGTTTTAAACAGGATTGCAATATATTAAACTTTAATCGAAAATAAGTTTAATTAAAACTTTGCGCTTTAACACTTATCATTGTACATCCTAAGCTTGGTTTTGGCTTAATAGTTAACGTGGCTGTTTAAGATTTTAGGGTCTTGAGCTTGAGCCCCTATTTCACCGTGAAATAACACCAGGTGGGTTGACTCAGCCTGTCATCCTTCTGAGTTCGGCAAAATGAGCACCAGCTTACTGGAAGCATGGGGCACTGCAGTGCGAACTGTGGAGCCACTCGCCTGCAAGCTCAACAGTGCACCATGTTGTGACCCTTTACTAGGAATTTACAAGGAAATCGAACACAAGTGGAGGCAATTCTACCCACCATGCCTGCATGAACACCATACTAATTTACCAACACAAAATCCAAGGAAGAAATACAAAAAAATGTTTTTAATTATTGAAATAAATATTTTTGTTTGTTTCTTTGGTTTTTTATTTATTTAATATTTTTTATAGTTTTTGTATTTTTTTTTCCTTCCCCTCATGGGAGGGGGCATGGGCTTGGGTAAAAAAACACACACAAAATCAACTCCACAACACCACTTGATGAAACCCCCACAAACAGCACTCCATACACATGCACACAACACAATCACCCATCAATGCCAAAACTACCAAAAAGTCTTATCAACATCCCCATACCCCTCTATCTCCATAACTTCCAGGTACCTATCTTATTCTAATTTAAACTTATCTCCTGTTTCTGCTGCCACTACCTTTCCAGCGAGACCATTCCATGCATTAACCACTCTGAATAAAAGCCCCCTACCTTACTACCGTCTTAACTCTACTCTTTTGAATCATTCATCTGCACTTATTTTATCTGCACCTTTCATTATCTTAAACATCTCAATCATATCTTCTCGAAAGAGTTCTTGATTTAACGTGTTTTCTTTGGTTTCCTGTTGAACAGGATGAGGTAGCCTGTCGATGGCGATAACCTCTTTGAAATTCGTGAACATCACAAAATTCCCATGCTCCAAGTGATTTCTGAAGAGTTGTAATTTGGCTAGGAAAGCTCAGATACACTGCCTATAGAAAGTCCACACCCCCTTTCAACCTTTGATTTGGCTTGAAGCCTGAAATGAAATTGCATTAAATCAGACTTTTTTCCCCACCTTTATTTCCGCATCGTAGCCCACAACTTCCAAGTGAAAAACAAATTATACAAATTACTCCTGCGTCTACGGGCATCCTCCTGTAGTTGGGTTACTTTTCATAAGGAGGTTGGTGGCAGGATTTGCACTCAGGCCACCGTAAAACCCTTCATACGAAAAAAACACACCAAAGGCATAACATAAACTGAAACCACACCGTGGGAGAAGCTCCTGTGCAGCTGCCCTTTGCAGGGCAGCGCACCGGATGACGGGATTGGGGAAAAGCCTTCAGGACCCCCAATCTTTGATGAGAGGAGGGAAACCACGGGGTAACCTTCTCGGGTCCGATTGCGGTAGTGTGTATCGGGGTGGTGCTGAGGTGTCGTCCACCAGACAGTGGTCTCCTTGGGTTAAGCTGAGGCAGTCCCTTCGGGTGGGTGCCTGGAATGTCCCATCCCTAAAAGAGGATGATTACCTGTCTCTGTTATCATCTGAGCTCAAGCATTTGGACGTTGGTATTGCAGCACTCTCTGGGGTTCAGAGACCGGATTGCGGCGAGATCATGGTGGGTGGTTACATCAACTATTGGTCTGGGTGCTTTGATGGTTACCATGCCCAAGGAGTTGCGGTAGCTGTGTCCAATAAGCTGACTCCAAGGATAATTGAGGTAACACCGATCAATGAGCGTATTGTTAGACAAAGGATTTGTCACTCCTTAGGTGTCATTTCCCTGGTCTCTGTATATGCTCCGACTGAGGCGAGTGATCTCACCATGAAGGACGCATTCTATGCCACGCTCGAGTCTGTGGTTGAGCAGTGCCCCAAACAAGATACTCTTCTCGTCTTGGAGGATTTCAATGCATTGACTGGAACTGATAGGGATGGTTATGAGACGTCTGTTGGTCCCCATGGGTCTGGAAGGGTGAACCAGAATTGCACAAAGTTCCTTGACTTTGCAAGAAGTCAAGGACTTAGGGTGGCTGGTTCATGGTTTCAGCACCCACCGGCTCATCGCTGGACTTGGTGTTCCAACACTGGCGGTGTGGCAAAGGAGATTAACCACATGCTCGGTGATGGTTGCTGGAGGATGATCCAGAACTGAAGGGTCTACCGGAGTGCTCAGTTCCTTTGATTTCATCTTTGCAGTCATCTTTGCGGAGACTCTGGATATCCTTTTGGGGGCCTTTGAGGTGCTGAATGAGAAGTCGGGTCAAAACTATGATCCTGGCTTTCAATGACATCTTGGATGCTGCTATCCTGTCTGTACCTGTTTGTGGCAAGGATGTTGAGGTCATGGAGAGACTCACTTACCTTGGCAGTGATATTGATGTCTCTGCTTGCTGTGAACCAAAGGTCAACAGACGTCTGGGTCGGGCCTAGGGAGTCATGGATTCACTGTATCATGTGATGTGGCGCTGCCGGTACCTGTGCGGGAGGACGAAAGTCCGAGTCTTCAGGTCCTTGGTGCTTCCAGTCTTGCTTTATGGATGGGAGATTTGGACTCTGACCAGGGATTTGAGAGGGAAACTTCATTCCTTTGGTACCAGGTCTCTTCGGAGAATTCTTGGCTATCGCTGGTCGGCTTTTGTGTCCAATGAGCGGTTGCTGAGAGTGACTCAAATGAGATTTGTTACCTGCACATATTTTTATATACATATATATATATATATATATATATATATATATATATATATATATATATATATATATATATATCTTCTTCTTCTTTCGGCTCGCTCCCATTAGGGGTCGCCACAGTGGATCAACCGTCTCCATTTCGCTTTATCCTCCACATCTTCCATTGACACTCCAACCACCCGCATGTCCGCCCTCACAATATCCATGAACCTCTTCTTTGGCCTTCCTCTTCTCCTCCTGCCTGGCGGCTCCATCTTCAACATCCTTCTCCTGATATACTCCGCTTCCCTCCTGAGCACATGTCCAAACCATCTCAATCTTGCCTCTCTCACTTTGTCTCCAAACCGTCCTACCTGCGCTGTCCTGCAAATCTACAAATTTACCTGCAAATCGGAAATTTACCTGCAAATCGGAATCAGTACACTTAATCTCCACTCCTCCGGCATCCTCTCACTTTCCAAGACTTTATTAAACAATCTGGTTGACAACCCCACTGCCATCTCTCCTAAGCACTTCCATGCCTCCACTGGTATACCATCTGGGCCAACCTCCTTTCCACTTTTCATCTTCTTCATAGCAGTCCTCACTTCATCCTTACTGATCCACCCCACTTCCAGATTCACTATCTCCACCTCTTCCAACCTTCTCTCTCATTTTCTTCATTCATCAGCTCATCAAAGTACTCCATCCACCTTCTCAACACACTCTCCTATATATATATATATATATATATATATATATATATATATATATATATATATATATATATACCAGTGTACTGGGCCGGTGTATACCCCGGTTAAAATAGGTGTACCATATCCTTGTGTCGTAAGAGGCGACCAGGGTTGCGTCAGGAAGGGCATCCGGCGTAAAACATGTGCCAAATCACTATGCGGATCATACGGATGATCCGCTGGGGCGACCCCTAACGGGAGCAGCCGAAAGAAGAAGAAGAGGATATATATATATATATATATATATATATATATATATATATATATATATATATATATATATATATATATATATATATATACATATATATATATCTTCTTCTTCTTCTTTCGGCTTGCTCCGTTATTTAAAGAAGAAGAAGAAGATATATATATATATATATATATATATATATATATATATATATATATATATATATATATATATATATATATATATATATATATATATATATATATATATATATATATATATATATATACATATATATATATATATATATATATATATATATATATATATATATATATATATATATCTTCTTCTTCTTCTTCTTTCGGCTGCTCCCGTTCGGGGTCGCCACAGCGGATCATCCATTATGATCCGCATAGTGATTTGGCACATGTTTTACACCGGATGCCCTTCCTGACGCAACCCTGGTCGCCTCTTACGACACACAGGGATATGGTACACCTATTCTAACCGGGGCATACACCGGGCCCAGTACAACTGGTGCTCATTTCGCCGACCTCGGAAGGATGGCAGGCTGAGTCAACCCCCTGGTGTTTTCGACTTGGTTTATATATATTTATATATATATATATTTATATATATATTTATATATATATATATACACATATACATACATATATTAATTCAGTGTCCCAACGGGGCTTGAACTCAGGACCTCTTGGGTCCCAAGCCACTGCCCTTACCACTGCGCCAACACCAGGCATAATATATATATATATATATATATATATATATATATATATATATATATATATATATATATATATATATATATATATATATATATATATATATATATATATATATATATCTTCTTCTTCTTCTTTCGGCTTGCTCCCGTTAGGGGTCACCACAGCGGATCAACCATCTCCATTTCGCTCTATCCTCCACATCTTCCATTGACACTCCAACCAC
>NC_140965.1:41304873-41357373 GCF_056783735.1 Eptatretus burgeri
TTTATTTAGGCAAAGCATTAAACTTAACTTTTTCTACTGTTCGGACGATTATATTGAGTGAAGAAAAGATTATGGAATGTGCAGAAAGTGTAAATTAATTGAGTGAAACGCCGTGATTCATAACCTGCTTTCGTAATCTGTGACGTCACCGTCCACAGGGATCGTTCATTTCAGTAATTACATACACAGTTTGCTCTTTCCGTTTTGGGCGATTTGCTAACATTATAAAATACTGATGCAAATATACTATTATAGTTCCGCCAATATATTAATTGTCGGTAGTTTCTGCAAGCGAAGAGGAACTTTTTTGTTGCTGCAAGTGGAGGATTTTTCTTTACACCGTTTTGTGCGTGCTTTCATGACAAAATATTAATATAAATATACTAATAGTTCCTGCGATATATTAATAGTTGGTAGTTTTTGCAAGCGAAGAGGTATGTAGACAGCACACATAGACGTGGTAGAAATGGGAACAAATGACTCTCCGTAGGGAGTGTGCGGTGCACGGGTTTCATGGGTGCGCGATCTGAACTTGAACTCGGGCCCGTGTTACCTGTCGCTGTGGAGGTTATGCGACCGTCTCGTGAGCCATATACTTCTGCAGCGGCGAAGCCTCTTGGGGAGCGGGCATGCTGCGGCATCGAAGCCACATAGGACGTGACATAAAGGAAGTCCACGCATGTGTGCGAGTGAAAGGTTGAGTATATCGCTGGTGCACATGCACGTTTAGTATGGACCACGAGGAGGTTGGAGGAATGCTTGGGGAGGGGGGGGGGACTGCATGCAAGCAGGCCTTTACCAAATAGCATAAGCTTTCATTTTTAAATGCCACCACGTGGTTTAGTATAGAACACAGTGGTTTGAAAGAAAACGCTGTTGTGCGCGTTTTATCGCTCTGGTAATGCCCGGGTGTGCTGCCTTCCCATTCCCTCGACTTAAGCCACTTTCTCATGCCATTCCCTCACGTTGCCTTCCCTTTCCATCATACTTCCTTCCCATTCCCTCCCCTCACACCGCTTTCTCATTCCCTCCCCTCACATCGCTTTCCCATTCCCTCCCCTCACACCGCTTTCCCATTCCCTCCCCTCACACCGCTTTCCCATTCCCTCCACTCACACCGCTTTCCCATTCCCTTCACACCGCTTTCCCATTCCCTCCCCTCATGCTGCCTTCCTACCCCCTCCCCCCGCCCCACCGTCCCATTCCCGCCCCTCATGCCGCCTTCCCATTCTCTCCCCTCATGCCACCTTCCCATTTCCTCCCCTCGTGCTGCCTTCCCATTCTCTCTCTTCATGCTGCCTTCCTGTTCCGTCCCCTCACGATGCCTTCCCATTCCCTCCCCTCATGCCGCCTTCTCATTCCCTCCCCTCATTAAACTTTCCCGTTCCCTCCCCTCGTGTCACCTTCCCATTCCCTCGTGTCACCTTCCCATTCCCTCGCCTCGCGTCGCCTTCTCATTCCCTCCCCTCATGCTGCCTTCCCATTCCTTCCCCTCGTGTCACCTTCCCATTCCCTCTCCTCATGCCGCCTTCCCATTCCCTCCCCTCATGCTGCCTTCCCATTCACTCCTCTCATGGTGCCTTCCCATTCCTTCCCCTCATGCCGTCTTCCCATTCCCTCCCCTCGCTCCGCCTTCCCATTCCCTCCCCTCGCTCCACCGTCCCATTCCCGCCCCTTATGCCACCTTCCCATTCCCTCCCCTCATGCCACCTTCCCATTCCCTCCCCTCGTGCTGCCTTCCCATTCCCTCCCTTCGCACGGTTTCCCCTTCCCCCACCGCGTTGCACTCTCACCCTGCGTTTCCCTCACCCGCGCAATGCCTCAACTTCTCACACTGTCTCCCCTCCCCTCACGTTTCCTCCCACACCCTCCTCGTGCTACTTTCCCCCACTTGCGCTACTCCCCCTCCCTCTACCGCCTCCCCCTCATACTACCTTCCCTCCCTCACGCTACCTCTCCCCTCACACTACCTCCCCTCACTCTACCTCCACTCCTCACTCTACCTTCCCCTCACGCTGCCTTCCCCCTCATGCTATCCCCCTTGCACTACCTCCTCCCCCCCTCACACTACCTTCCTCCCCCCTTGCACTGCCTTCTCTTCCCTCATCTCATGCTATCCTCCTCCCAACTACCCTCTTCCACCATACAACTCTTTGGAGGTTGAGGCGAGGAAAGAGTGTCAAAGAATGTGCCAGTTGCCCAAATTAAAGCTTTAAATTTTTTTATTTTTTCATTTTTTAGCAGTTGGAACTGCTGCTCAGATCAATTCAGTTTTTATGAAGCAATGAATCACCAGATCATGGCAGGATAGCCGAGAAGTACGCATGCTCACTCTAAGCTGCCTCACCTGGGTTCATATCCCGACAGCTATAAACTGTCATCCCGGTGTTTCACAGGCAGGGTGATTCATCAATGTGTGTGCAGTCTCTCGGATGGATGTTCAGCTGAGTGTCACATCTGCCGGAATTTTTCCTCCTCCTCTCCCTGCTTTCACTCCCCCTTCCCCTCACACCCCACTCCCTCTCACCCTTCTGCCTATCCTATCATTCTGCGTCTCTCACCCCGATCCCACCCTTCTGCCTCTCCCAGCTCTCTCTCAGCCACCCCTATCGCTCTCTCCCCCACCCCTATCCCTCTCTCCCACCCCTATCCCTCTCTCTCTCTCTCCCACCCCTATCGCTCTCTCCCCCACCCCTATCCCTGTCTCTCTCTCCCACCCCTATCGCTCTCTCCCCCACCCCTATCCCTCTCTCCCCCACCCCTATCCCTCTCTCCCCCACCCCTATCCCTCTCTCCCACCCCTATCCCTCTCTCTCTCTTCCACCACTATCCCTCTCTCTTCCACCACTATCCCTCTCTTCCACCACTATCCCTCTCTCTTCCACCACTATCCCTCTCTCTTCCACCACTATCCCTCTCTCTCCCACCCATATCCATCTCTCTCCCACCCCGATCCCTCTCTCTCCCACAACTATCCCTCTCTCTCCCACAACTATCCCTCTCTCTCCCACACCTATCCCTCTTTCCCCCACACCTATCCCTCTTTCTCTCCTACCCCTATCCCTCTCTCTCCCACCCCGACCCCTCTCTCTCCCACAACTATCCCTCTCTCCCACACCTACCCCTCTCTCTCTCCCACACCTATCCCTCTTTCCCCCACACCTATCCCTCTCTCTCTCCCACCCCGACCCCTCTCTCTCTCCCACAACTATCCCTCTCTCTCCCACACCGATCCCTCCCTTCCACTTCCACCCCTCCTATATCCTCCCCTCCCTCCTCTTTTCCTCTCCCCCCTCCCCTAATATTCCGTCAGCTAAGCGGTATATATATATATATATATATATATATATATATATATATATATATATATATATATATATATATATATATATATATGTATATACATGCATACACAACGAGGGCCAAAGTGTCAACAATCACAATAGGGCTGAGGTTAAACATGCAAACAAAAATGTACATATGCAGCACAACAGGAGGAGCGTAGTTGCAGATTAAAGGAAGAGGTGAGTCAACAGGCGTGGTGAAGCTCAGCGGTAGAAATGGGATGATTTGTGAAGTGCCTGTACAGATGAATAATGCATGCGCACCATTGGACAACAGGTACACACACACACACACACACACACACACACACACACACACACACACACACACACACACACACACACACACACACACACACACACACACACACACACACACACACACACACACACACACACACACACACACACACACACACACACACACACACACATACACATACACATACACATACACATACACATACACATACACATACACATACACATACACATACACATACACATACACATACACATACACATACACATACACATACACATACACATACACATACACATACACATACACACATACACAAAAACACTCCATTCTTCTGAACAAAACTTTGAGAACAAGAATACTTCACAGTTTGATCCATGAATCATGATTCCTTATTGATACTTCGAGCCGAGGACTCCATTCCACCTTCTGATGGAGATAATAACCAACGACCCACTTGCTTTTATTACGATCTTTAATGGCAGGTACAGTGGCACTATAATGGGGACTTTGGGGTTATCAACTGTGAGCTGTTCGTGTTATCACTGTCCAGTGATCGGACCTCATGGCTCGTTAATTTCCCAACTGATGTGCATAATTAAATTGTGCGTACAAATCCTTCTGCTAGTGTTCCATTTGAAAGGCCTTTAGTTCCCCCTCACTCCTCACCCCCCCTAAAAAAACTTTTATTTTCCTCCTTTGAAAATATTAATCTTTCAATCACTGCTTCCACAATGTTTATTTTAATACCTTGCTATGGTCTGTCTCAAGAAGCATGTTCAACAACCAACCCAAGAAAACCAAAACAGGAGGCCACTTGGCCCTTTAATCCCATATGTAATCTCCACATTCCTGACAACATTCATGCCATCCCATCTTCAATTATCCTATCTGTCTTCCCACTCATTGTACACTGAATCCGATGGTGAGGCAGTTTCTCTGAAACAACTTGCATTCCCTTCCTGGAAGGCAAATCTGACCGAAGGCATTCTCAATGCATTCCAAAAAGTCTGCAACAAGTGTGTGCCCACTCTCACAAGAGCTACAAAACAACACCAGTCCAACCTCAAGAATGAACTTTCAAACTAGTTTCCCTTCTCTAAAACCTGGTGGCACCTTGTTAAATCTGTCCCTAAATCTCCCCTTCCATCCTTTCCCTCTCTTCAAATGGCACCACAGCCAACTCCACTCATGAGAAGGCTGAATGCCTCAATTTTGCGTTTACTTCCAATTATTGTGTCCCCAACCCCTCATTCTTGGTACCCACCCTTCCCTGTCATACCTAATTGCTCCTGGACTCTGTGTATTTTGCACCTGAGAAAGTGGACAAGGTTATTTCAACCCTCGACTCTGACTCTGCAACTGGACTGGACGGCATCTCTCTGCCCTTTTCACCCTATCATTTGCCCTCCATCATGTTCCATCCACTTGGAAATCGGCCAACATCACTGCATTACATAAAAAGGTGCAAAAACTGATCCCCTCAACTGCAGACATATCAGCTTACTTCCAATCAGCAAGGTCATGGAATCCATTATTGCAGTTGATATGAAATCCCACCTTTTCTCCAACAACCTCATCTCAAATCACCAATTTGGTTTCAGACCAGGTCACTCCACCTTGGACATGCTGCTTCTAATCTCCCAACAATGGATGGAGACCCTCAATGTCAGATATGAGTTCAGGGTCATCTATCTGGTCTTATCTCGAGACTTTGACAGTCAGATAATGTGGCAACATTTTGGGCATAACCAACAAGGGAATAAATATACAGAAAGGAAGTCAGTAATCAAAGAGTAAACAAGAGGTGATGAAACACTGAAGTGAGCATGTAATGGGTTTGGGTTACGAAGGGTTCATGGGGGTAATAAAGGTATTGGGTCAGGGTGGGGGCCGGGGGGTGATGTGAGTTGGTGGTGCACTGCCTGCTTGAAGCCCTGGAGGGAAGAGTGGGAAAGAACAGCCTCTGGAAGACGGTTCTGTAGCCAGGCGAAGTGAGGAACAAAGGAGTTGAGGTGTGCAGTCAGCCTGGATTTTGGAAGTTTAACCAGGATAGTGTTACTGGAAGAACGCATGTATCCTGGAGTTGCTGGGGAGGATCAAAGGACGAAGAGACCAGCAGGAGCAATATCGGAAAAGAGGGGTGAAATACCAACATGCCTGTGATGTGAAAACAACAGACCTTGTATTTCAGCTTCATCCCAGGAGATTCCAATTTAATGGTAGCTTTAGGATTCCGTAGGATCCAAGAGAGATGTGATGCTGCGACACCAACCCATACAAGGAGAGCAGCGCTCTATTGACATATGGACAAATCCTTGTAGATTCACAAAGTAGAAGGGCACTCAGTAGAATGAGTAGCTCTGATTTTCCAAGGAAAGACTTGATTGATGGAGGATGCCCAGTCTGCGGGTGGCTTTTTTAGAAGCCAGCTTTGGTAAGTGATTGGCCCAGGAGATGTCTTGGCTGATTTTGAGGCTGAGAAGTCCAAGAGACTGATCCTCTTCTAGTGGCTGACCATGGAAATAGACAGGAGCATTAGTTTGATTCATATGGTGTGACAGGGTGAGACAATGAGATTTTCCAGGAATGAAGGACATGTTCCATTTATCAGAGTGGCATGTAATCAATTCCAGATCAGCAGTGTCCTGTAGCTGCATTCTGAGTCTGTATTTTGGCAGTTTAACCAGGGCAGTATTACTTGCATTATCCCCCAGGCAAGGGATGGGGTACTGTACAACACAATGTGGAGTCATCTGTAAAAAGGAAGAGAGGGTTTTCCAGGGCATCAGAGAGGTAATTTATATGGACAAGTATCAAGACTTGGCCCAAAACACTGCCTTGAGAAACTCCAGCCTCCATCTGAAGAGGGGGGAAGAGAGGGTTCCATCAATAGCAACACATTGACTGAATAAGTTGAGGAAGTCAGGCATCTTTCTTTCAGGGACATTCAGGGACATCAATATTATTTCCGAGTTTGTGGTTTCGTGTCGCGCTATCTTCGACTTTGTTCTCTGCTCGAGTAACATGATATTCGGCTTACATTATCTCAAAGACCATATGAGGCGCATGGTACAAAAACAGTAAATAAAATGGTTCTGAAACAGTGAAATCGTATTCCACTTACTGCATTAAAGTAAAATTACTACTGATACTCTGCATCAGTTCCTTTCTCAAACACACCCACCCCAACATGTCGCGCAGAGCGCGGGTTATGCTAGTCAAATAATTAAAGCTGCCTTGAATGCCACAGGCAGAGAGACTGACAAGCAAAGCAGAATGCCACACTGTATCAAATGCCCAAGATATGACCGAAGAGACAGTGCTGATGTCTTTATCAGGAAGATTTGTGCAGTTAAAACGTTTCTTCATGCCATACATACTCTCATTATTTTTCCATGTGAAACTGATGTTTCCCGTTAGTCATTTGATGGATGACGTGCATTAAGCAGTGATTTAATAAAAAAATGTTTTCTCTCTCCATCACCTCTCTTCAACCAATTGTTTCCATATCTATACAGCCACCACTTTAGAAGTATTGTGCTTTTGTATGATGTCACAACTTAATATGCTTCACCAAGAGTTGCCTTCCACATAATAACATCACAAACTGGAAGGGCACTCGGTAGAGCGCATACCTCTGCCATGCAATGCCTGATCTTAGTCCAGTGGGAAAAGTATGATATTGGGCTGAGGTGTGTTTTTTGGTATATACAATGTTTTATTGTTGTTTCTCGGTGTTTGATATCTACTGATAATAAATCAAGAGGGTGCCTAAGTCGCACCCTTGGGGAAAAATTTTTTCATACACATTTAAAAAAATGAATCGTTAATCAAAATATTCCTACTTTTCAAACAGTATTAAATCCTCCAATATTGAACACACACAAGTACTGTGCACACAACACGTTTATTTGACCTATACTATATCATATTGTGTTGTTTTCATCAATCTTTGAACCAATATACCCTTCTTTCGAACACAATATACATTTTCCCACACATAAACATCGTAATATTTGATACAAAATTGAAATATGCGATGGCTGAAAGGAAATAACAGCAGATAGTCATTAAGCTTACGTGTCATCGGACTAATCATCAAGCTCGTCATCAGCGTGGGAGTTGCTGGTTTTTGTTCGCTCATTGCAGCAGTCGTCACTCCCTTTGCAGCTGCAGAACATGGAGCAGGCGAGTTGGGCAACAACACATCCACATCTGGCTGTTGAGTATGGTGTGTTTGACGAACATCCACATTTGATGATTTGCAGAACTTCAACAGGAACAGGTGGCACCTTGTCTGCCACTGTCACTGAAACCAACCCCTGACCAGATTCATCCTCCAACCAGCCATACCGAACAGGATCCAGACTTGGTGGGTCAGGGGACAAAGCAGACTTCCAGATGATCGTCTGGTAATGTGCCCGGTGTACATGCTGAAGGAACGACTCAGTTTTGGGAGGAAGCGTCTTCACTTTAGGTGCAGCTGTAATCTTCTTGTTTGACATCTTGGAGGACCATGCATCATCACGAATGGCTGACATATTGCTTGTCTGTTTGCATCCATAACAAGCACCAATGAACCTTGTGGCCTCGGAAACAACTTCATTCATCTCTGCTTCAGGCTCTCCAAGACTTGGTAACAGATGACCGAGTCACATCTGTTTCAGCGCTGTTGCCTTACCTATGCCCCACATATATGAAACCGTGTCACAGCCGGTCATCACATGTATTGCAAGGAGTTGCTCTGAATTTCCTCCCTGTTGCTGTGATGTCACCTTGATGTCCAAAATTTGTCAACCAGCAATGGGACTCATCATCATTACTTCACATGTGAGTTTCTGTTGATGGTAGAAATGGACGAGCAACACGAAGACGTCAGTGTCGTCACACACAACTGATATGCTTTTCATCCGAGTTGACACCAACTGTATCATCCGCTGAGCTATCATGAGATCAGCTTCCTCATGTGTTTTTCTGAGCTCCTGTCTCGTCTTCTTAGTACCGCTGTTTACTTCTATGGGGACTGGGTCTTTGACAGTGATGACGAGTTTCGGTGTGTTCCTTGGTAGTTCTGTGACCTTCTTCGACAAGTCTTCACACAAGATGTCAATGAGCTGGACCTTGTTTGCTGTTCCTGTTAGCGTCACTTTCTGTGGTGGCAGTGGTGTTTCTGGTGAAAGCTGGTGTCGCCTATTTGCATCCTTGCCAGCACGGCTTAGCCTTGCCACGTTTTTTGACACTTTCGTCATAGTAGCGGTCAAAAATCAAATGGATCTCAGTCATCAGCAGTCGGTTGATAATGTTCTTGGAAAAGTTGTTGGCAAAGTCTTGTGCTGTTCCGCTGGCTGGCCACTGTACAACCAATAGTAGTGCACAACCATCAATGATTGTTACCTGTGGACTACATACTAGTCTACTGGATTGTTCAACTTGTAGTTTTTTTCTTGAGTGTGGATTTTGTTGTCGTGATCCTCATGTCACCATTATCTTCAAACATGGAGGAAGGGACTGGTGACAGTTCGTACGACAGTACATCCTTCACGTCTATTTCCTAAGACTGTTGGAGGCACATCACCCTTGTGTATATTATGAGCTCAGTGTCATAAACAGGCAAACCATCCACTTTTATGTGCTTCTTGCTCACAGCCATCATAACAACTTTGTTCAGAATAACACTGTAGAACCCTTCTGGCCAGGAAGATTCAAATTCCTGCATCTGTTTGTTGCCAATGACAAGTGATTCTGCTACATTCACTTTATCGGAGGCGATCTGTCCTGTCACAATATTGACAAGACAATCAGGATGGCTTTCAGGTTTCAGTGGATCAATGAAAGCGCTCAACTTGGTTTGGATTTTACATCTGTCCTCGGCATCTTTGGCTATTCTGCTTGGATTCTCTTATTTGTGGCTCATCACAGCATCCTGACCTCCCCGTTCTGTCATCAGCGACAAGCCTTTCAGCAGTGTGCTGCAGATGTGCAGGCTCAGTGCCCATCTCATCACAGTGGCTGGTTTCAGTGTGATCCAAATCAGTCCACCTGGGCCTTTACCATACCGCATAAAGGTAGTTTCGATGAACATGTCTGACTATATTCCATTCCATAGCCCACGGGAGTGACGCATGACATGTTGTGCCCGAAAGAAGTCCTCCAAGATGTCATCAGGAAGTCGTTCCATAGACCGCAGGTAGTAGAGCCCATACCTGGCATAGCTTGTATGTCCAGAAGCAAAGAAGTAAGGGATCATATGTTGACCTGTCCACATGTGCAAAGGCCAGTCCCCTTCACGTTCTGCCCATACGAAAATCATCATGATGAGCACCAGCTTGATCAGATTGTCGACCCAAAGTTTTGTTTTTGTGCTGAGTGCTGCTTGTGTGTCCAGTCGCTCCATTGGCTCGTCTTGACCCTCATCGTTTGACAATGTCTCTCGCAACAACTCTTCCACCACCATTCGCAACGCTCGGACATTTTGTGGGAACCTTTTTTCTGGACAGCATTTTTGGGACTCCTCCGAAGGCAGATTGCAGGATTTCTTCCAAGTCACTGTTGCACACGAGAGTCCCCACAGCACCGACGAAGCTCATTAACATATGTATGCCACCCAGGCATGGAATGAAGTTCGGGAACTTCTCTGGGTATACCCACAGCACATGTACAGCAACACGATAGAGCTGCTGATCGTTGGTGAATAACGTGAAGGCTTGGCCTGTACTAAGAGTCAGTTTCTGTGCTTCGTTCATCGCTGTCATGATGGTATCCTGTTCTGATGGAACCATGTCAATCAACGGCGTATAGATGGCTTTGGTCGCTGGATGAATGGAAAGTCCTTGTTCTTGTGAGGCCCGGGTGTTAGCCGTTGTATTCTGGTATGTCTTTCTCCTGGATGACCTTTTGCAGGAAGTCATAATCAACAGCTCTTGCCCTTGCCAGTGATATCTGTTGAGAAGCAAGCATCATGAGAGATGGTACTGTACACGTGTTGCTTCTTGCACTGGCATTGCGGGTTTCCTTGGTCCAGTATAGCGCTGGATGGGGATTGCTGGAGATACTTCATTTTTCATCTCTTCTTTCTTGATACGCCGAATCTTTTCATTTCCAGCTGATGGAAGACTCTCATCTGTTCGGACCTGGGTGAGGAGAAGGGCAAGAGAATGTGTTGATCTCAAGCCATTAGGAGAAAATATGGTGGCATCGAAGTTGTCAGCCACAGCTTGCACAAGGCCGGTCTCATTGTTGAATACCCCCTGAACAAGAAGGTTGATTTTCTGGGATGCAGCCTGGGCAGCAGAAGCCTTGAACCTTATCACCTCGTCATAAGAGCAGGTGATTCCGAAACCATAACACTTGTCAATCAGGCTCTTGTCCTTCATCAAAAGACCGAGAGATACTTGCCAGGTTTTTGCTCGATGATTCACAGTGCTGGTGATGATGTTGCCGATGAGAGAAGCCTGCAAGTTGTCTCCTAATTTTGGTGAAATCTGTGAGAGGAGATGAAGCAAGGTCGGACTACAATCATCACGAATGATGTTAGCACTTATTTCTGTCGCATAACTGTTCAAGTCAGGAACAAGTTGTTTTGTCTCCTTTGTTATTCTTGCTGCGACTTTCCAGATGTCCAAATCATCTTGGTCATCATCGTCGGGTATTATTTTGAGGAGATGAGAAGCTTTGCTCCAGAACACAAGAATGCTTGCAACCCCAACTCTGGAGAGGACTACAAAGTCTGACACAAAATGTGTTGAAAGATGTTCAATTAATGTGCGTCATTTCAGCTGAATTCCCTGAAGAGATACATATAGGTTGTATACTTCAACAGAGTTCCAGATCCGTGTTGGGTCATTGCTGAGTTCATGGATGACCTCTACAAAAGCAGGATCTGCACATTAATCTGTGTGATGCTCTGACTTCCGATGGGAATACATCCTACCTCTCGGACCCATGAACTTTGTCATGCACTCCTTGTCTGTGCATCTGCTGCAAGAACGTCGCTGACAGCTCCTTGCACCCGTATCCTGCCCTGCTGGGCAATTTCATCCTCTCGAATAGAACATACTTCCAGAATGGAATCTTTGAAGCTCTTCATGCCAGGCCCCCTTTCAGCAGTTCTGCAATGGACTACTCTTTTCCATCTATGAGGATGACATGGGTCAGCGGCTGGTTCACACACCTTACCACAAAATAAGCAGTGTGTCAAGAAATCAAACTGGGCAATTTCTGATCGACGTGTTCTTTTTGGAGGGGGTGTTCCACTGCTTTCGTTGCTATTTGCCTCCACAAATCTTTTGATGTATACGTCGAAACACAACTTTTGTGACATAAGAGTGCAGTGTTAGGATCATCAGCTAGTCTATGCTCCAGTTCGACATGCAACCCATCACCACGGATTTTACTGCTGTCTATGATAGTACGCAGGCACTGGGGCTTGGCAGAGATAAGATTTTCTTTTGATTTTCCACAGTTGAAGAGACACCCCTCTGCTTCATTGGATGCCATGTTTCAAGTCAGTCTGGAATAAGAAAGAGATAGAAGAATAAATATATGATATGGTCAAAACAACAAATGGTTCAAAATTATCACATATATACTATCACATTTTATGTTACAGGAGTATACATTCATGTTTATTTCAATGTGTCTGTAATCTATGTATTTTCACCAATTGTCATCATGGGTGTACCATGAATTAAGCATATGAAATATGTATGGAAAGTAAATATATATGGAAGTTGTTTATTATCTACTGGCGCATATTCTAGGTTAAACCGATATTATTTGCTATTCACAACAAAATGTGATATAAAGTGCATTATTCCTCCTCTGGATGATTTTTTCATAAATTTCTATTATATGTAATATATGGTAACAGGCTGTAAATAGTCTAGCTAATTTGGACATAGGTACTACTAATTCATAAAAAATATATATTTTAGACTAGTCGACAAAATGTAGATAATAATTATCACTCGAAAACGTTCCCTTTTTCAAATGGCAATAAAAAAAATTCCCCAAAGTTGCCAAAGTGGCACTCTCTTGTTTTGAGATCAGTATACATATGACTTACATAAATTGCAATAAAACATTGTATATACTGCAAAACTCAGTCAGTCAGGATTCCACTGGACTATCTCCAAGAACTTATTGGGCCCAATACATTTTTGAAATCTCGTGCCATATATCATTTTGGTGCAACCTCTCAATGGTGAAAAATCACTGAAAAATTATAGTATCCAGATCTTCACCAAAATATAATCAGTTCGTCCTTGTCACACATCCAACCTGCCCACCAGATTTCATCCAAATCCGTCCGCAACTTTTTGAGATATCCTTCACACAAACAAACAGACAAACAAGAATAAACCAATGTCACCCGCAGGGTGACCCGTATCTTGCCAAAAGGTGACCACGTGTGACTTCTTTAAGGTCACACTGAGGTGAACAGAGCTGCTATCCACCAGGAGCAACTCCTTGAGGAATATCTGCCTACGAGAGATTCCGATGAGAATCGTTCTACACAGTAACCATGAAAAATATGCTTTTGCCTCATGACGTCACCAAATGACGTCATAATGTCTCAAGCTTGACATATCTAGAAAGCACTCATCGAGGTGTTCAATTTGAGGTACTACACAATATGGTTCCTAAAACTTGAAAATTTGACCTTGGGGTTAAATATGTTTGACCTTAGGTGCTAACCATGAAGGTCAAGGCCAATCGCCACCAAAAATTAATCAGCTGAGCGCCAGACCATGAACTATATTACCATGAAGTTTGAAGACGATCCGATCAAAATTACTCAAAAAATAAGGGTTTCGTCGACTCCCCTGATTTGCGACAAAGTGACCTTGACCTTTGACCTTGACCTTCAAAATGTTATGCGCTGAAAGGGACCTCTATAGGCCTCTGATATGCGAAGTTACAAAAATTTCCAATGATAACTGTGCTCTGCAGAATTTTTTATATGTGATTACAGACAAACAAACAAACAAACAACAACAAAAAAAAAACATACAAGCTGACTAACATATCTTGCAAAAACTTCGTTTTGGCAAGATAAAAAGACATACAGAGCACGATACTGGCAAAATCCACCCCTCTCCAAAGGTTGCCATGGATACATGAAATTGTCCATATCATGAAGATTTAAATTCACAATCTTAATCAAAGCTCAGCTCAATCGGATGAAAATTTATTATTTTCCAGATTGAAATTGATGATTTTAGAGGTTTGACCTTGAGTTGACTTTTGACCTTATGACCTCAAAAATAGTTGGTTTCCCAATGCACTGACACAATATGCAAATCTTGTTCAAATTTCAGGTCAATTGGATGAAAAATTACGATTTTAGAAATTTGACCTCAAGATGACCTTTGACCTCAAAATCAATTGGCTTCTCAGTTGAGACTACCTCTACAACTTAGTAAAGGTTCATCATGATCGGTTTGGAATTGTGACCTGTATGGCGATAAACAGACAGACAGACAGACAGACAGAATAACGAAATCGACTGACCAATATACTTTAAAAAATCTTCGATTTTGCAAGTAACAAACAAAGAGAAAGGGGTGAAAACATAACATCCTTCACCTTCGATGGTGGAGGTAATAATGACATGCTGTGGTTGTTCTTTTCTCAAACCAGAGTGGTCAACATTGCCTGACAGCAGCATTGATTCCATTAATAGCTAATACTCAACATTGAATAACTTTTGTCTCGAGCCAGGGAAATGTTTCCATGTTGAAAAGAGGTATTTGTGAGATGGATAGGAATATGACAAACTAGCGATACCTGTGCACATGCATGGGATAGCAGTACAACATTGCTGGTAGCATACGACAGACCGTACACGGGGAATGACAAAAATACGCATTGTGCAAAATGCAAGTGGTACTATGGAACGCCAAGACTTCCCAAACATTGTCGGCATGTCCGCTAAGTGCCACAGCAGTTTCATAGGAATCGTGTGACGGCGAGCCGAGTTTTTAGTGTGCAAGCTTGGTATTATAATATAGATTATCCAACTGAAAGCAATTATGACAAGTAGTGGTGGGCAGCCAGTGGATATTTTATCAGGCCTCTTTTGTCCATAATCACAATTTGGATGTTTAGTTTCGCATTTTTGAACAGTTTTGGATAGGTTGGAGCTTTGATTATACCTCTTCCGTCACACACGTGGGGCATTCAAAAAGTTTTTTTTCTAAAAAGGTACCCACAATGGGCCAAGACATGCCAACTATTTATTTATTTTTCACAACACAAGTATATGTTTTCCAGTTAGAAAATATATAAATTGAATCTTTAGCACCAGGACTGATATTCTGTATTCCATACCTTTGCTGTCATTGGGCACCCTGCATGATTGGTTGTGACTTTCAGGCAAGAAGCTTTGTTGTCTTGGAGAAGCTATCCATCTTCAAAGTGTTTACAGTGGCCGCCACTCTCAGGTATTGGGTGGGGCTTCGCAATCAGGTAGTGGGTGTGGCCGATAGCGATAATTTTAGATGTCTATGAATCGGCATTTATTCACATCCCATAGACTTTGCCATTAGCCATGGACAATGTTTACTTGAACTTAGTTTTTCCACAAAATCCTGCATATCCATTAGTTGTACCATACGTTACCGCATTGATTATTATATAGGAGTGTGGGCTACTCTTATTCAAAACTTTCCATAGAATGCAATATGCAATTAATTATTCTGGGTCTTCACTGATATCCCAATGACTTTCCAAACTCATCACATCACAGAGTTTTGTAAGAATTCTTCTCTCGCATCAGTGATAAACAGCTTATGATCTATGAGGTTTCTATACTCTCTTCGGATCATTTTAATTATTGGGCAGATTGGTGCTCAGAAGTTGGTGTTGCCTGTAGTCTACCACTTCAAGATGACATTTCCTGACAGTTGCTTTGTGAATTGCATGCATGATTGCAATAATCCTGAAGGAGGTGTGAGTTCACTCTTTGATAACTGATTATTATTTCTTGTTAAAACTCAGTTAATTCCTTCCTCTGTGGCGTTGTGAAATTGGGTTGTGAAACAGTGAAACTATTTACTGTCTACTTGTATTGTGTCGCATGTCAGCAATTTTCACAACTGCAAATGGGGTAAACTGTGAATTGTTTCGGATAGTAATTTTTGAACAAAATTCTGCATACAAAACCTTTTTTTTTCAAAATATAAATTACTGCAGCATATAATCCCAAGATTTTAATAATGACCAACTGTAGTATTAAAAAAGCATTCCTGCACAATACCTACGAAATGCAGTGATTTTGATAAATAAGAGGTGAAACAGTCAGTTAAGGGAATTATAAAGTGTTCAAAATACAGTATATGCCACTGTGTGCCGCCATTATGATCAACAGCGGTATCTTTGCTTCCAGTCCCCAGCGTTGCTCTTTCTCTGACAGGTACATTTTATATGTAACATTGGAATATAAAAACGTTTGGAAGATGATAGCAGTAACAGTGTCCATCCATCCATCCGTTGGGAACATACTCTCCACAGAGCATCAGTGCTGCCGAAGCAGTCTCCTGGGCTATTGGGCACAATCATGGACAGGTTGCCACTCCAACGCATGATACTCCAATGGCTCAAGCAAGCTGGTACTCATTTTGCCGACGGAAGGATGACAGGCTGAGTCAACCCCACCTGGTATTCATTCAACAGCCAAGTGGGATTGGAATTCAGGGCCCTAGGATCTCTAGCCCACCATCTTAACCATTAAGCCAACACCAGGCATGGTAGCAGTATGGTTTCATAGAAACAGTGACGGAGTCTGGAAGAAGCTACTTTAAAGTACACAGGAAGGCACAGTGGATTCATACAAGAGAGCTTTGAGAGCATCAGCAGATTGTAAAATGGCACAGTTGAACCTGTGTAGAACCGAGTACAGGCCGCTGTGCCCGTGGCAGGGAAATGAGACGATTCCAAAAGCTGGACATGACTCCTCTCTCCAATTATATTTAACGGCTGCCCTCCTCCCGTCTCTTCAACTACGACTAACCCTCTCACCATATTTCTCAATTTCTAACCACCCACTGCATAGCTCTCCAGCTCTATCTCAAAACAACACATGAGGAGTGAAATAATTAAGGTTCAATTTGTGAAAAATATAAAAGCAGAAAATCTCAGACAATTGTTCATGCCCATACCCAATGCTATTCAACCTTACACCTTCCACGTCATCAAATTTCTGACATGAGGTACGGTGTGATGGGTATGATCCATTTAACATTATTTGCAGCAAGGCAGAATCCATCGTAACCAGAATAGTCTGATATGATCCCCGTATAGTCTGGCTAAGCGATGTTATACTGTATTCCACTTTTACTCTTTTGCATTGGCAGTAGCATAATATACTGTTTTGTTCATCCAGCTTTATTTTGCTGTTATTTTCTTCTCTTCTATTTGAAGTGGTGTTATTTTCTTCTCAGTTCCTGTATGTTTAATAATCGGCTTTTCAAAGAGAATTGTTTTGTGAAAAAAAAAAGACTGCTGACACTTGAATAACAACCCAGATATTAGGGATTTAGTATTATTGGCATGACAGATAGCTCTCAGCATATTACTAAGCAGTAAAAACATCAGATGCCTGTCATCAAATAACGTCATTTAAAGATCCGTGGGTTGAAAATGAAAATATCAAACAGGAGATTTGATGATTGCTGGTGCCAGTTGTACTTAATGTTCTGTTTCCTTCTAAAACATTTGGCTAAATTGATGGATGGTGAATCAAAGGGGCTGCTTTTTATTTACATTGGCAAGAACTTAAAATTGCCCATTGTACGTTTACGTATGGTGTTTAACTTATTGGTGGAACACGAATAACTACTACTTTTAATGAGCTTAATTGATTCCACCTTCTTATGTGGTTGGCTGCAGGAGTTACATTTGCTCAAGTCTTTCACAAACTTGCTGGCCAAGCCTGATGATGTTTATTGAAGATAGTTTGGACAGGAATTTGTAAGTTGTTCATAGTGCCGGCGATAACTCGACGACCCTTTTGGGATCTTTGGGGATCTTTGGGATCTTTACTGTGGAAACATAAAAAAAACACATCGTGTTTGGAAACACACCGTGGGATCTTTAATGTTCACCAGCTAATTCCAGAAAGACGGGACATCTTGATTAATGTCCAGCCGAGGAACGACGTACTTTGTTATGCAACCCTGACCAACAATCCGACAGTTTAAACTTGCGTCGGTAATGAAAAATCTGCCCCTTTTTGTGGTTGGTGATCTGTAAACAATTTCCTGGTCTTATATGTATTGGGAAAACTAATTGGATCTTTGAAAAACAATTCTTTTTGACAATCTTTCCAGTTTTCCCTTTGATTTTTCAAAAGTTCAGCTCTCTGCTCTTTCTCTCGACTGTCCTTTTGACATGTTTGTGTGAATAATGAGAAATGTGTTGGAGAGACACGCAATTATTGGACAACCCTTTGAGCGTGGAAGCTTTTATTACTGCAGTATAAAACCATCAGCTGTTGCTCCAAAATAGTCCATTGATAGCAAAGGAGTATTGTCGCCATGAAATGAATAATTAAACAATCTTCCTGAAAGTTTTTTTTTAAATCATTCACTGCCCCAGAGTGATACCTTTCTTCCTCCAATGAAAGATAAGCAAGAATAACTCAAAGTCAGAAATGGGTCTTGCTCCTCCAAGGCCAAATTGCACCCACGGGGAAGTTGTATTATTGGCATAAATACACGTCGGGTAAACCACAATCTGCATCCGCAACCTATTGCTTCTGACTTCTGCTCTGAGAAGGAAATTCTAACTGTACTCTATAAATCTAAAATGATAACATAAGTTTCTGATAGGAATGCTACAGGTTGATTCTAACTCACTCTTCCTCACTTCTTGCAATGGAAGAGGTCAGCATAAGGCAAGCACTGTGTGTACAAACTCTTAATTGTTATTTCCTACAGAACAAGACGCAAGACATGTATGAGCAAAGTTTGTGAGTGAAAAGCAAAAGTTTATCACATGCAGATGGAAAATTATAATCTAAATCTGAACTGCAGCTTCCTTAATACACCCGGACCCCGACATTCACGGTTCCAACATTCGCGGGTTCCACGTATTTGCGGTTGATATAATTTGTGACATACTCCTGCATTAGTGGGAAATTGCCCCATGTATTCGTGGTTTTCGTGGCGACTTTTTTTTTCACGAGTCACGAGCATAACACAGTTCCAAAACATATCTTCCATGAGCTGCAAACATGACCTGCTTCCTGTACATGTATTGTAGCTTCGCGGGATGGCTCACCAGTGTAACACGTCATTCCCCGCGACGCCATCCTCCGTGAGTTACTTACACAATGAAAACACTAACAGCATCTATTGATGTATGATGTATTGAGTCGTCACATATGGACATGACACAATGGAAACATTCAGTGCATCTACATGTAAATCACCATCTTGCTACAAACAGCACAATCTGAGTTGTTGCATTGTAAAACCGCTCAGCATAATCTGCCTGCAAATAGGAAAGATGTCATCTCCTGTGAGTTAAAGGATGGAAACCTTCATTACGTCTATTAGTGTAATTAGCAGCTGGCTATATATGGACTAATTACACAATAACATCACTCACCACATCTATTAAATTATCAGCTGCCAAACACAGCATCACCCGTAAAAATCCCCGCAAACAATGTGCAGACTACTCACCACATTTTGGATTGCCATCATTCTCGTCCCATTGCTCTGCCCTATGTATTGCCTCTCACTCCATTCTTTCTTCAAAAATGGCTCCCATGGATCGAGGATAACACTTAGAAGGGTATGCCTCTAAGCGGATCACTGATACGGGAGAATGTGAAGCTCCTGCACGACCATCTCTCTGGCATGGGTGGTGCAAGCATGAGCGTGGCGGGTACAAGCAGCAACTCCAGCCCGTTTACAGCGAGCAAGGGGTGGTTCTACCACTTCAAGGCTTGATATAATTTGTTCCACATCAAGCTCATAGGAGAGCGTGCTTCCATGGACCACGAAGCGGCCAAGGCATTCCCTGCAGAACTTGTGAGCCTCATCGAGGAGAAGGGGTACCTGCCAGAGCAGTTCTTTAACCCTGATGAGACCAGATTGTTTTGGGAAAATATGCTGACCAGAATGTTCATATCACAGCGAGAGCAAAGCAGCCGGCTTCAAGGCCACAAAGAACCGGGTATCCCTTCTCCTCTGTGCAAACGCCGAAGGGGACTTTATGGTAAAGTCCATGATGTTCTCCCGTTCCCTGAACCCGTGTGCGCTGAAGAACACAAACAAGCAGGTGCTGCCCGTATATTGGAGGGCGAACAGGAAGGCATGGGAGATGTCTGAACTTTTTATGGACTGGTTCCATAACTGTTTTTTTCCTCAGGTCAAGAGGTACCTGGCAAGAAAGAACTTTTCGTTTAAGGTACTCCTGCTGCTTGACAATGCTCCTGGCCACCCCACAGACCTGAACGGCACTCACCTGAACTTTGAGATCATGTTCCTGCCACTGAACACAACCTCCCTCATCCAGCCGCTCGACCAGAGTGTAATATCAACTTTCAAGACTTATTACACCCGGCGCACCTCATCTTCATCATCATCATCATCATCATCTTCATTGTTTTGCAAAGTTATGTGTGCTGTCTTTGTTTAATAAAAAATTGAAACAGTACATGATGTTGTTGTTGATTTTTTTTTCGTTTCGCGGTATGGTACAGTATGGTTAAGAGACCTTAAAATGCATTCTTCAATAAATTGGAAACGGTACCTGGTGTTGTCGTTTTATTATTTGTAAGCATCTTTGATGAAACTGTAATTGTGCATTTGTGGTCGAAAACATTTTAAACTTTAAAAACTTTCCCCTTTGAACCAGGACCCGTCGCGAACCGATAACGTTACCCCCCTTGTCCCCATTGTACGAATTCCCCTACTTTGGTAGTGTCGCCATTTGCGGCCTTTTTGATGAACCAGGAACCGCCGCGAACCGATAACGTTATCCCTCTTGTCTCCATTGTAACGATGACAAAACACTCGCGGATTTTCCCGCCACGGTTATGGATTTTTCCCCCACACTCGCGGATTTTTCACGGGTCGGAAAATTCCCAGAACCTATCCCCACATTTCCCATTGAAACAATGCCCCCACATTCACGGTTTCAACATTCGCGGGGTTTTCCTAGAATGTATCCCCCGTGAATGTCGGGATCCTGGTGTACTGTCTCAAAACATTTTGTTTTACATCCTCTGAAGCAAATGGGTAATGCAACATCAAAAGTAGATTTGCCATCATTGTCTCTCTCTTCATATGTTCATTATTTATGTACTAGCAAACCTAAAATTAAAAGGCCTATTCCGAGATTGCATTATAATGGGGCAACTTAGCTAAATATAGCATAACAATTGTGCATTTTGTGAGGAAAGCACCAAATTTGGCACACTAGTAGCCTATCATATTATGAACAGATTTGGATATTGGGCCATCTCAAAATTTTTGATGGCAGTGGAAAATGGCTGCCACAGCCATCAGCGGCTGAATTTGAGATGGCCCAATATCCAAATCTGTTCATAATACGTTAGGCTATGAGTGTGCCAAATTTGGTACTTTCCTCACAAAATGCACAATCGTTATGCTATATTTAGCTAAGTTTCCTCACGATTACCTCAATAGCAGTCTCACGTTATAGTTGTCAAAGTAAGGTGGAAATGTGAAGCTATATTGTTGTCCACAGATTAATGCACAAATTTAGTACTTCATATTTATATTGAAGAGGATCCGAAACAGTTCAGCATATATGGATATAGATTGTCATATAAAAAGGTCAACAAATAAAAGGATAGTTCGACTTAATCAATACAATTACACAAGGTTAGCCAGGAGTGAAGAATATTATTACATGACCACACTGTTCAAATGTCACAAGGATTTTAATATGCTGCATTTTGCTTTGAAAAATTATGTGGAAAAAATATATTAAGCACCTGCCATGGGAGGGAAGTGGAGATGTACAGTTAGTAACTCTCATTTTCTACTGAAATGGTGTTAGAGATAAGAGTAAAACAAATGATTCAATATCTATAGAAATTCTCCTTTGTAAAACTGTGATGTAAAAAATTATGATCGTTCGCTGAAAGGTCGTAGAGCGTGAAGTGATGTTACAGCGACACAAAAGCATTCTGCATATTTCTAAGATAGTGTAGAACAGTACACGTCGTGTTCTATGGGACATCCTTGTGTCATGAAGGTTCTGGTGAATGAAAATGTCTAAAATTGATCAGAAATAGTGATTTGGTGAAATGTACCCCTCTTGCTGAAGTGTGAATTGCAAAAAAGGTTTTTTTCTTTTTTTATTAAAGGATGTAATTTTAGAAATGAATGATCAACGTGTTTGCTTGCAATGTAAGCATTCTTCACCTCACCATTTAATCCATTAGCTGAGCTGGCCAGCTTCCAGATTTTGGGTGCTTGGTACCATATAGAGGTACCAATCAAGCCTCGATGGAATATAATGGTTAGTGTTAGTCTGTGAGGTTGGTAGTTTGAATTCCGGCTGAGTCATACCAAAGGCTTTAAAAATGATACATACTGTACTGTTGTTTCCCTGCTTGATGCTCAGCATTAAAAAAGGATAGAGAACCGACAAACAACCATTGGTTGACCCCATTGCATAGGCTTGATGGGCCTAATGGCCTCATTCTGTACTGAAGTTCCTTGAAAGAGAACACATCTGTTCCTAAAAGGAGGTGTGTGTGTGTGTGTGTGTGTGTGTGTGTGTGTGTGTGTGTGTGTGTGTGTGTGTGTGTGTGTGTGTGTGTGTGTGTGTGAAGAAGGGGAAGCAGCATGACCTTGAGCCTTAGCGGTTCCTGTTGTTTTTGAATAATAATAAATATCCCTGAATTGGCTGACGGTCATCTGAGGTTGTAGTTTAGACAGCAGAGATTCAAACCCACGCCGACTCGACCTCCTGGTACAAAAGTTAGAGTGCGAGATTTGGGGGAATGCCCCTGGGAGCCTTACTGATCTGAAATCAAAAACTAATGGGTTTCAGACAAATCAGTTGCTAAATAAGGGACGAGTAGGGTCTGAAGTGTCAGGGGGTACACCCTCCCAGGAGCCCCCATGATCCGAAATAAAAAAATCAAAGCTCGAGCGATTGTGCGGGCTACTATCTTATAACCATGTGTCAATTTTCAGAACAATCAGCCAGGTGATAAGGGAGGAGTAGCAAAATAGGGATCTGAAGTTTTGGGGGGTAACCCCCCCTCGCCCCGGGATCCCCCATGATCCGAAATCGAAAAATCGAAGCCTGAGCGATTGTGGGGCCTACTGTCTTGTATTCATGTATCAAGTTTCAGAACAATCAACTGTGTGATAAGGAAGGAGTAGCAAAAATAGGAAAAAGTTAATGGACGGATGGACGGACAGACATGCGGACAGCACGACCCATTTTATAAGTTCATCTCTTTATGTCAGACTTTTTTGGAAAGCTCCTTGGTATTCATGTTTGCCTTGTTGGTTGACCAAGTGAATTACACCTTAAACTCTTTAGACCAGTATGGGAGCTTAATTTTTAAGTTAAACCTCTATTTACATACAGGTGAAACCTATTATACTTATTGTTTTACCTTTCAAACAAATAATTTGCTCCTGAAGTGATTTAGGGTGAATTCGGCAAAGGGTTTTAATACTGATGAAACTGAGAATCATCTGATTTTCTCTGTTAATCTAATTTATTCACATTTCATCTGCATTTTTTAGCTTTATCATTGTGGAGTGTTAGTAAAGACTACATTAAGTTTGATTTGAAAGCATCATGAAATCAGCTAAGGTGGTATCAAAATGTGAAAACTTTGGAGAGGATGAATGATATTGCAGGCCACTGTGTACCTTGTAGGTTTTTTTTTAATAGCAATTTGCTTCCAAACATTGTACTACTGCACTAGAGTGCAGTAGTACTACTGCATTGTACTACTGCACTAATCCACTAACTACTGCACAGAGACATGATAAGTAAATAGACACCTTAAATTTCTTCATTTCATCTGTATAACACAGTTGTACTCAGTTATTTGTACAAATAATCAACTATTTATTTGCAGAAACGAGTTCCTGGGTCTTGTATGACAATTAACTATGCCTCGAACCCAGGGGGCACACAACTTTTGCAATTTTCAAAGAGGACAAATTGTTGGCCAATCGGAAGGTGGAGTCAGCCAGCATCAGCTAGCTCATAACCTTGGCATTCCGTTTTCTACAGTCAATCAGATGATTGTGCAATTCACCAGTGAAGGCAAGGAATCCACAGCTTCCATTTCTGGTCAGTCTGGGCCCTCAGAAAGGTGTCTTCAAGCTGTCAAGCAGTCCAGTGAGAAAAAAAAACCACTGCAAGGCAGGAGATGTTGCAGAGGAGGTCCAAGTTAGCTCAAGAACTGCCATACGGTACCTTCATCAACTGGGTTACTATGGGAGAGCAGCTAGGAGAAAACCTCTTCTTAGACCAGCCAATATCCAAAGGAGAAAGAAGTGGGTTGACGAGATGGCCAGCAGACCCTTGGAGTTTTGGCAAACTGTCATTTTTTCAGGTGAGTCCCAATTTGTCCAATTTTCTGACAGTGGACGCGTATGGGTCTGGCAACTTCCCAGTCAAGAGTTCTCTTTGAACCGATTGTAGCCAACTGTCAAACACGGTGGTTATTCAGTGATGGTGTGGGGAGCAATCTGGAGCACTGGTCGGTCAGAGCTTGTGGAGTGTGTTGGTGACATAAACTCTACGATATACATTTCTATCCTTGAGGATGGACACCTCCCTGTCTTCTCCACTGGTCACATGGTCAGAAACCACTCTGTTCATGGAAGATGGAGCTCCATGCCACACTGCAAAAAAAGACCAAAGAATGGCAGGACAGAAATGGGATCAAGCGACTTCCATGGCCAAGTTAGTCTCCTGACATGAATCCCATTGAACACCTCTGGGTCATATTGGATCGAGTTGTGCGGAAAAAGTCCGGGAACCAACATCAAGGGCAGAATTGCGAACCCGTTTGCGTGAAGCCTGAGAAAAAATCCCACAAAAGAAAATTTCGGAACTCATTAGTTATATATCTGAAAGAGTAAAAGCATTGAAATGTGCAAATGGCAAGTCTACAAAATACTAGTGTATGTATTAAAATGGATCAAATGTTCTTCAAATGTTAAATAAATAACTTCTTTAAAAATCATGGTGTCTATTTACTTCTGTCATGTCTCTGTGCTATCAAACAGGATCTGAGACTTTTGGTGGATCTGTGGGGTTGACAACTCATACTTGATTCGAACTATCTCGTGAAATAATCTCCTAATTTGGGTATAATAAACTAAAAATAATAAACAGCTTGGGTAAATAATGTGTGGAAGCAAAAAAAAAGAAAAATGAACACAAACAGTTACTAATTCATACATGTTGATGTAAATCATTTTAACAAAGTTTGAATTTTTGCATTTGACCACCCTTTTTCAAAACTTTTTTTTTTAAACTAAAGACTGTTAGGCAACCAAGTTATACGAACTAATAATATGCATTCACTACAAATGTGTTTTTCAAGACCACTGTATTTGTGAGTCCATTTTTGATTTGTGGAGTCAGTTTTGTAGTCAGATTCATCTTCATTATCCCCAAGCATCATCAAGGATATCCAGCGTTGAATCTTCATGAGCATCCATCATTTTGGTGCAGTCCTGAAGCCTGCACTAATCTGTGCACTTTAATCCATGGGACAGGAACTCATGGCAGCTGAGGCATTGACAGATGCGAGAGCATTTAGAGGATCTGAGTTCCAAGATGACCTGAGGTGTAGGTGAACCAGTCATCCAATGAATATCAAGCTTGCCATCCGCACCTCTTCTCCATTTGTGGTTGTTCCAGGGAGCCTGCATATCTGGCACTTCTACCAAACTACATCTCCATGTGGTGCTTTGGTAGTTGGTTCTTAGAGCGTGTTGGTGAAGACTATCTTCACCAACATGCTCTGAAACAAAATGTTGTCCACGGTGGCCTGAAAATCATTTACCCCTCCCCAGGAAAGCATTCGTTCATAAAACTCTTTCAAAAGACATGTTTCATTATGAAGTACTTACAATAATTATTTTTTTTTATACCTTGTCGAGGCTCGTATGAGAGCGAACACACAATGCACAGCAAGGGGGGCATGAGACAAGAGGGGCGGGAGTGGGAAGGACAAAACAGTGGGGGACAGAGACATTAGGAGAACTGTGGAAGGGAGAGGGATGGGGTGGGGAACATGGGGAATACAAGATGGACAATACAGGGACTTTCAGGAAGGAAAGCAAGGAATTTGAAGGAGGTGGGCTTGGGGTGGATTAACATAGGTAGAAAAGATCGAGGATTTGGATGGGGGATGACAAGAGGTGGTGGTGAACAGCTGTTTTGAAGGCCTGGAGGGAAGAATGGGATTGAATAGAGTGAGGGAGTTTATTTCAAAGGTGGTGGAAAATAGGAATGAAAGCGTGAAGGTGAGCAGTGATTCGTGATTTTGGTAGTGTTACCAGAAGGGGGTTGCTGGTGGACCTTGAGCGCCCTGCGGAAATGTGGTTGGGACAAATTGCAGAGAGAACAGGGGGGGGGGGGCAAGACTGGAGAGGAGACAGTAGAAGACAGAAAGACCACCGACCTGCCTGCGGTGAGAGAGTGAGAGGCCCAAAGACTCAGCCTCATCGCGGGAGATGCCAATGATCCGAAATGCCTTGGTTTCCACAGCGTGAAGCCGAGAAAGGTGGGAGGCAGGAGCACCAGCCCAGAGGGGAGAGCAGTACTCCATCAGGCTGCGGACGAAAGCTTTGTAAGTGTTCAGGAGCTCAAGTGGGCCGAGGAAGGACTTTGCACGATGGAGGATTCCCAGTCGGCGACTGGCTTTGGATGCGAGGTTGGAAATGTGACTTTCCCAGGAAAGGTCATGGCAGATCGTGAGACTCAGAAGCTTGAAAGAAAGGACTTCTTCGAGAGGATTGTTGAGAAAGTTGATGGGGGGTTTTCTAAACGGTCCTTTCGGAGAGACATAGTGAGAGTGTGAGATTTGCCTGGATTGAAAGACATGTTCCACGTGTTGGACCAGTTTGTGATTTTACCCAGATCTGCAGTGAGCGAAGTAGCTGCTGCATGCCGGTCTGAGGGATGACAGATGGTACGGCAGAGGGTGGAGTCATCAGCAAAGCGATAAAGAGGATTTTCCAGAGAGTCAGAGAGATCATTGATGAAAACCAGAAAAAGAACGGGGCCCAGAACGCTACCTTGAGGAACTCGAGCCTGGACAGGAAGAGGGGATGAGAGAACTCCATTTAGGGCCACACGTTGACTGCGACAGGAGAGGAAGTCTGCGAGCCATGAGTGGAGATGGCCTCGGATACCATAGGAAGAGAATTTGGTGAGCAGGGCAGGGTGCCAGACCGTGTCAAAAACAGGCGATATGTCTTGGGATATGGCTCTGATTTCATGTCTGGCATTGAGGACTTCCATCCATTGTTGGGAGAGCAGAAGCAGCATATCCAGGGTAGAGTGACCTGGTCTAAAACCAAATTGATGCTCGGAAATCAAGCCATTGGAGAAGAGGAAGGATTTGATGTCTGAAGCGATGTTGGATTCCATAACCTTGCTGATGATTGGGAGAAGGCTGATTGGTCTGTCGTTGCAGGGATCTGTTTTTGCACCTTTTTATGCAGGGCAGTAATGATTTCTGATTTCCAAGCAGATGGCAGATGACCTTGAGCAAATGAAAGGGTGAATAGAACAGAGAGAGAGAGAGAGAGAGAGAGAGAGAGAGAGAGAGAGAGAGAGAGAGAGAGAGAGAGAGAGAGAGAGAGAGAGAGAGAGAGAGAGAGAGAGAGAGAGAGAGAGAGAGAGAGAGAGAGAGAGAGAGAGAGAGAGAGAGAGAGAGAGAGAGAGAGAGAGAGAGAGAGAGAGAGAGAGAGAGAGAGAGAGAGAGAGAGAGAGAGAGAGAGAGAGAGAGAGAGAGAGAGAGAGAGAGAGAGAGAGAGAGAGAGAGAGAGAGAGAGAGAGAGAGAGAGAGAGAGAGAGAGAGAGAGAGAGAGAGAGAGAGAGAGAGAGAGAGAGAGAGAGAGAGAGAGAGAGAGAGAGAGAGAGAGAGAGAGAGAGAGAGAGAGAGAGAGAGAGAGAGAGAGAGAGAGAGAGAGAGAGAGAGAGAGAGAGAGAGAGAGAGAGAGAGAGAGAGAGAGAGAGAGAGAGAGAGAGAGAGAGAGAGAGAGAGAGAGAGAGAGAGAGAGAGACACAGGTTTTTAGGACATGTGGGCTGATTCCGTCTGGACCGGTTGCAGAATCTAAGTCGAGGTTTGACAACAAGTGCTGCACCTTGTCAGAAGAAAAGGACACAGAGTCCAGGGACAGTTGGGTGCGACTGGGTAAGGTGGGTAGACAAAGCGATGGGTTTTGGACACAAGATTTTGATGCAAACACCGAGTTTAGGCATTCAGCTTTTTCACGTGCGGTATCAGCAGTGTGGCCATTTGAGGTAAGGGAGGGGATGGCGGGGGAACGTACACCAGAAACAGATTTGATTCGACGCCACCAGGATTTGGAGGAGTGAGAGAGGTTTGAAAGTTCAGACTTGAGCTTAGAAAGATGTTGTTTTCTGGCTCTCCTGAGGGTAGATACACACTTGTTCTGAGATTTATGGAAGGAACTGAGATTACCCTCAGTTGGGTTTGCTTTCCATGAGGCAAAGGCAAGTTGTTTCAGGACAATTGCCTCGCCACAAGCTTCAGTGAACCATGGGCGTGAGGAAGGGGAGGACAACTGAAGACGAGAGGGGATAAATCTGTGCATGAGGGAGAGCAAGTTTCTTTGAAAGAATTCCCAGGATGAGTTAATGTTGGAGAAAGTAGCGATAGGAGACCAGACTATAAGTTTAATGGCTGCTTGGAGACCCTGCCAGTCGGCTTGAGTGAAATGCCAGACTCAACGGCGGTGAGGTGGTTTTCTGATAATAGCCAGAGAGATGGTCACTTTGACAAGGACGTGGTCAGAAGAACCGATTGGAGCAGAGGAAGAACAGCAGATATTTTCAGGGAAATTCGTCAAAATCAGATCCAGAAGAGATAGAGTACCATTGGTTGAGATCTGGGTCGGGAAATTGACCGATTGAGTCAGTCCCAATGAGTCGCAGAAAGTTTTTCCTGAAGTGCCATGACAAGTGAGAGAGGTACCCACACCTAGCCAACTGGCATGATGACAATTGAAGTCGCCACATATGAGGAAGAGAGAGAGTTTGGATGAGAATATAGAAGTTGGTCCATGTTTTCGGATAGTGGGGTGTCGATGGAGTCATCAATATTTGGTGGACGATGCAGTACAAAGATAAACATGAGGTGGAAGTGGAGGGGAAGCCTTAGCCAGAGGTATTCCTGGGGGTGTGGGGGAGTGAGTGCAGTGCATGGAGAGTGAGGAATAGAGTCTTTGATGAAGAGAGCAACTCCTCCACCAGGACGAGGATCAGGTCTGTCATACCAGAGGAGGGAGTAACCAGGGAGAGATACTTGGGAGTCCGAGACGTCTTGGGGGAGGAAAGTTTCTGTTTGGCGGATTATATCTGGTTTGTCAGTGATAACCTGTATGGAAAGATCTGAAAGGTTTGAGCGAAGGTCCCGGATATTTGAGGTCCACACTTAATGAAGAGGGAGCGGAGGAGGCTTTGGGTGCAGGGGTGGTAGGGGAGGACAAGGGATGAGGGGGGGGGAGGTAAGGAGGGTTGTTGAAAGAGTGTGTGGCATTGCAGAATAGCTAGGGGAGGGGCGGATGAGGAGGAGAAAAGGCTCTGTGGTGCTGGGGGAGAGGGGCCAAGAGAGGGGGCAGAAGGCAGTTGAGGATTTGAGGAGGTGGAGTGATGAGATGGAGGTGAGAGAGCAGGGGAAGGAGGCAGTTTTTTGGATGAGAGGGGGGACTTTGAGAAGGGTGAGTGAGGGGGGTGAATGGTGGGAGAAGGGTGAATGGGGAGAGTTGAGGGAGAAAGGTGAGGGGGGAGTTTTTGAGAGAGGTGAGAGGGAGGCTTGGAGGGAGAAGAGTGGGATGGTTGCTTTGAGAGGGAGGGGTGAGAGGGGTGAGTTGGCACTGAAGTTGGAAAAAAGGAATGGTTTATGGAAAGTAAACACTCATTGCAAACTGGTTTTTTTAAATGTTTTAGGTCAGAGATGCGATTAAACACATTTCTTGATGGATGCAATAAAGGCGAATTCAGAGAATGGAGAGAAGAAACGCTGTAAGAGTTGGATTTTTTTAGGTAAGGTATGAAGGAAAGGTCGAAATGAGAGCAGTCTGTTGAAATAGAAGAAGAGTAGTGCGTTATGATACAGTAAAGAGAACCACACGTGTGAAAGAGGAAGATGAAGCATTATAAGAGATCGTTTTTATTATTATTTATTATTATTTTTATTATTGTTTGAAAGAGTTTTCATCAGATTAGGTCATGGAAGTGTTGTCAAAAAAATCGTGAGGTGAATGGTGGAATTGGATTGGTAAACGCAGGGGGTGTAAACAAATCACGTGGTTACGGGAGAAACATGTGGCTATGGGAGGTGTATAGTCAAAAGTGAAATTATTTATTTTAAATAAGGATTGCGTAACATTCGGAAAAGGGAAGGTTGAAGTAAAATCGTGGAAGTGTGTGGTGAATTTGGATCTGTAAACGTAGTGTGAAGCTGCTGGGTCGATGAAAAGTACCAGGAAGAGTTGACACGTGGTTACAGGAGGTGTATAGATCGAAAGGATACAAGGAAGATGATTGATTTTTGATGTATTTTTGAAGAATAGGTAAGATTCTGGAATGGAAGGTTGTAAGAAGAAATTGTGAAGTTAATGGCGAGGGAGCGTCAGCTCAGTAGAATAAAGATGGTGTGCTGGGAGGAAGAGGAAGAGGAAGAAGAAGCAGAAGAAGAAGAAGAATAGGGAGAAGAAGAGGAAGAAGGATCGGGGTTCGTGGGTGTGCAGGGAGAAAGGTAGTTTATTTTTGTTGTTTTTATTTTATTTTATTTAAGACAAGAAACAGAGTGTTTAGATTGGGAGGGATGGGGGACGTTGGGAAAGTGTGGAAAATAGGAATTGAAGGTAATCAGGAGAGAATACAAATAAACATGATCGTACACCATGAGGGTAAGGATGGGTGGGTAGGCCTCAAGGAACTCGGTAAGACAAGGTCGACGAACACTCACAAAATAGCACAATTTTTTGAAGCAAAACGAAACTAGGAACACAGAAACATGTGGGTGAGAAAATATATAGTTAAAACGGGACAGATAACGACTGGAAACTTAAATTTGAGAAAGTCGGCAGAGAGTCCTGAGAGAGACTTTCCGACGCTCCAAACCCAGAACTGGAAGTGATCAGTCATTGTATCTGTATGCTCTCCTTTATTCTCCTTGCACCATTGAATTTGTCTCCAAGTCTTCTTAGACATCTTGCGTAGCATTTGTGGAGTCACCTGTGCAAAAGAGGCCACTACTGCAATGTGCAGATATAACGACTGCGATGATTCGTCAATCATCATGTAGCAGTTTGTTGACACTTTCTATTTCATGAAGCTCCACAAAGAGTTGTCTGAAGTCGTTATATCTGGACTATGTGGTGCTACGGTAGAGGAGCTGATGTTGGTGATCCGCATCCAGCTGATGTTGGTGCATGCTAATGCAGTTAAATCGGGCATCAGTATTGGGCAATTCATTGTCTTTTTTTCAGTTTTTGATGTGAAGAAACCATTATTTATTTGCACCTAAAATTTGACAAAGTGTTTGTGGGGTCCAAAATTTGATAGAAGGCAGTTGAGATGGGCAATGCTTAAATACCTGCCCAACCCCCACCCATCCCCAAAGTTTAGATAAGTTACCATGTTATTTCAGTATCGTCAGTCTCAGACCACTACAATGAGCAGTCAGGTGGCATTAAGCTTCAAAGTATTAAAGACGTGAAAGCAGATGCCCTGAAATGGCTGCACATCTGTCTGTCTACAATATTTCTCTGCTATATTTATGTGGCACACCAATGGGACGTGTGTGTGTGTGTGTGTGTGTGTGTGTGTGTGTGTGTGTGTGTGTGTGTGTGTGTGTGTGTGTTTGTCAATGGGGAGAAATGAGGAAGTGTCAAACAATGGGGTCAACCGACGGTTCTGACGTTTTGGGGTTTAAACTTCGCAGGAGCAAAAGTGTCCAACTGACCGGTAAAACCAAAAACGTCATTACCTTGCGATCCTTTATAGCAGATATAACTCTAACAATATTTACCTCTGCCACCGAGGGTGGACTGGGGTTATGTCTTCACCCCTGTGTCTGTTTGTCTGTCTGTCTGTGAACAGGATATCTCAAAAAGTTGTGCACAGATTCAGACGAAATTTGGTGGACAAGATGTATGTATGACAAGGCCAAAATAAATAGATTTTAGTGAAGATCCGGATTCAGATGCGATAATTTTTAAAGTGATTCTTCATCTTTGAGAGACAGGGTTAAAACCAATATATATCACGATATCTCACAAAGTTGCGGCCAGATTAGGGTGAAACTTGGTGGACAGGTTGGGTGTGAGATGAGGATGAATCAATTTGATTTTGGTGAAGATCCAAGATATGAGAATTTATTTTTTCTCAGTGATTCTTCACCATTGAGAGATGGGGCTGGAAACGATATATAGCATTCTTCTTCTTCCTCTCCTTCTTCTTCTTCTTCTTCTTCTTCTTCTTCTCCTTCTCCTTCTCCTCACCTTCCCTTTGCAAGAGTGAGGTCCAATGGGACCAATCTTCTGCCCTGCCTTGACCACAATACTCCTCCACTTCTCTCTGTCCTCAGCCAACTCTCTTCACTCTTTGACCACCCCAACCTTTCTGATGTCCCTCCTCACACAATCCTTTTATCTCAACTGCAGTCTACCTCTTTTCTTTATATTTTGCTCCCTCAACCTCTTTTTGCCATTCTCTCTTCTCCCATCCACACCCTGTCCATCCCATCTCAGCCAGCATTTCAACATTCTCCCTGTCAAGCTCATCTGCACACCAATCTTCTCCCTCAGTTCATCCATCCTCTTTATATCCACCCTCTTCACTCCCACAATCCTCATGACCCAATTGTGCTTGCAAATCTGCAGCCTCTGTTGTTGTCTCTCCATCAGTGCCACACCTTCCAGACCACAAAGGTAGGCTGGCATAACACACGATATCAGAACCTTCACTTTCAGTTTTCTTGATATCCTTGTCAGCCATTAATCCCTCCACCTTCCTTCATGCATTCGCACCCACCCGAATCCTCCTCTGCACTTCCACCTCGGGTTTACTATCCCTGGTCACTGTTCCTCCCAAACCTCAAACCTATTTCCCTGTCTGATCTCCTTCCCCTCTAACCTGATATCCATTTCTTTTCTCAGCTGTCCAACTAACATCACCTCAGTCTTCTCCATACTCATCTTCAGCCCATGTTTCCCAAATTCCTCCTTCCACTCCCCCAATACTTCCTGCATTTTCCACCCACTCTCCACCACAACAGCCAGATCGTGCACATACAGCATCCTCCTCATACTACCCCTCAAGCTCACCTTCCTGCTTAACAACTCCATCACCATGATAAACATGAGTGGACTGAGAAAGCTTCCCTGCCTCAAACCGATGGTCACACTGAACTCCTTAGACATCCTCAGACCATCCAATACTCTTCCCTTTGCTCCCTTTTTCATTCCTTCCACCAACCTAACTTCTCCGGCACACCCATCCATCTGCGGGTCACCATCACCACCTCTCTCAGGACAGTGTTGTCGGACTTTTTCAGGCCAACAAATCCCAATGCCATCTTACCTGGCATCTCCAACCTCTTCTCCACCTGCTGTCTCAGCGTGAGCATCCCATCCGTCCTCCCCTTGCCCTTTCTAAACCTTTGCTACTCTTCTCTGATCTCCATCTCCATACTCTTCCTTATCTTCTCATCCACAATCCTCTCCAATACCTTAATGACATGACTTAGGAGCGTAATGCCCTTGAACATCGCCCTTCCACAATTAACCCTGTCCTCTACTCCTCCGGAATTGAACCCTCTCTTACACATACATTAAACAGCCTCTTCATCCAACTGAATACAAACTATTCCGCTGCAATTATCATCTCTGTACACACCTCATCAATGCCTGGTGCTCTTCCCCATTTCATCCTCTTCAATGCCATCCGCATTTCCTCCTCAATGATCTCCACCAACTCCTCTTTCCCCTCTACATAACACGGTAGCTCCAGCTTGCCATTGCTTCTGCCCCAGTTCAGCAGCTTCTTGAAATATACATAGCATGGTATTTCAAAAAGTTGTGGATGAGATATAACAAAACTTGGTGGATGAGTTGGGTACATGACAGGAACAAGTTGATTCGGTCTTGGTGCAGGTCTGGATCCAGATCCAGCCTATCAGTTGATACAAAACGTAAATAGTTCAGCTGAGTGGAGGTGTGCACTCCACTGAGTGCCGTTCTAGTATTGTCATGTTTTTATTATCTTGTGCCGACAACCGCCAACACAAGCCGCTATTTTTGCACAGGAATTAGCAATTACATTTTAAACTTTGAATTCCACTTGCTTACAATATCTTGCATTTATTTTGTCATATGTTCACAATTCGATTGACAATGTTTTCTGGAGGGAATGGGAGGGGGGAAGCAGGGCTTCAGGTACTTGCTTACCCCCACAACCCCCTACTCCTACTCAGTCTGACAGTTTAAAAGGGAGATTGTGAGGTTCTATAAGTAAAGGAAAAGGAAGGAAGGATTGGCTTGGAAGTACTCTCATCTGTCTGAGGATATATGTTGTCTCCAGCATTCATGCACAATCACACAAACTTATTCTCTTGTCTTTGTCCTGAATGTGATGCATGTACCCTGAGTGTTTGGGGCTGTATAGAAAGAAAGGGCATGTGGGAGCTCGTGACAATAGGGTTTCAAAAAAGAATCTTCGACACATTGTGTAAGTAATCTAGAGATCATGTCATGACTTTGTGTTTGTAATCGCCTTCCCACCATTTCATGATCTTACAATGGTGAAATGATCAACAACATCAAATGCAAGAGGGAATGGTTATTACTCCCTCATGTGCCACAAATAAATCTCAACCAGAGTGCAGGAGCCATCTTCCAAGATGCTTGCATGGGTTGATGCTTCACATATAATCTATACCCAGGTATGCGTTACACTTCCTTTATGCGACAAACAATTGTATCTTTTATATTTATTACCTGATTACCTGACCAGTTAAAGACTGATGTGTAATAGTGGGACTACAATGGCACTCCACTTTAACTTTATCCTCCTCTCCAATGCACTCTCCTCTTTCTCCTTCCTTCTTCAGCCGTCCCCACCCGGAGGTTCAGAAGACCAAGCCAGTGAGTCAGGTCCAGGGGCACACCCTAGATTCTGGGACTGTTTGTGAAATAGCTATTCTGTGCAGGTTGCATCATTTTCTGGAAGTGTAGCTGTGCTACTGATGCAGTGTCCTCTATTACCGGTACACTGGTACTCATTTCACCGACCTCGGAAGGATGACAGGCTGAATCAACCCCAACTGGTGTTAATTCAACTGGTGGAAAGGGGCTCAAACTCAAGACCCTCAGATCTTAAGCCAGCCACCTTAACAGTAAAGCTTACACCAGGCTTGTTTGTGAAATTATCCTCCAGGATCAGTACATACTGCAGCGAATGAATATGGTTTACCTGGAGTTGACAGAACAATATGCAGGTTAGTCACTCAATATACAGTAGTCATTAATCCAGTGTTTGTGCTTTCAGATTACGAGGTAGATAACTGTCATCTTATTGAATTAATGGTTCCAAAATAATATTTATTTAGTAAAGCAATTGCCCACGGACTAAAATGAAGATCATTATTTTTATCCCTTTTAATTATAGCCTTTTGATTGTGTGATGAAACTCTTTCTTTATGCAGTGATTCAATTAAAGTGGTGTTTTATTTGTGAGTGTACTTGGCAGGAAATCCAATTAGAGAAGGTGAGATCTGCCAAATAAGTGTCAGTTTGAACGGCCGTAGTCTCAATGGAACAACAAAGCATCTCACCACTTGAAACTGCCTGCACACAATCGAGTATTTTTTCAGTGGTTATCATGCCACACTTCAATTATGTCGCTTCTTTGCAGCTTTGAGTGACACACTACACTCAGGATGGAAAATCGTGAAGCCGTGCATGCCACTGCCTGTGAGCCTCATCTGGGGACTCGGGATTGACAAGGTAGTCCTGCTATTAGGACATTGATGATGAAGTGCTCTCATAATCATGGAGATAAGAGAATAAAGTGAAACATTCAGTGCAGCCAGTGGGGTCGGAAGGGTCACTCAAGTGGCAGCAAAGAGGACATGTCCACCTATTGCTTGGTGGTTCATCAGGAAGTCTGTAGAATACAAGATCTGAAAATAAGGGTATGGCAGATAAATATTTTAATCATGTCGATGATGGTGGATTAATTTTTTCTTCAAATTAGTTTAGATAATACACTGCTGACTAGTTGAGGTCAGTGAGTTCATCGAAACGACTTGTTTGCAGAATTCCCATTTGGAATAATCTACTTATTACATCAACAGAGCAGAATGGGTGAGGGGGGAGAGGGGAATTGCTTCAATAAGAAAATTAAAAATAAGTAAAGGAAGTGAAGGTGGCACAATGCAAAAGGGAAAAGTGGAGAGGTAACTTTACAAGGAAAGAAGTTTTGGAGGAGATACATAGTGCCGACAGGGAAGGGAAAGGGATCCAGAGGTCTGTCATTGTGTATGTAATAAATGGATGCCCCCTAATGCCTATTGAACTTCGCTGGTTCAAGGAAACATGCAAGACACTGTTTAATAATGTTTTCCAAGTCGTTTTTCCAAGGTTTCTTATAATGTTTGTAAAATGAAATACATGGGTGCTACTTCTTCTTGTGAATGGCAGCTTGGTTTCCAGGTTGCTCTCATTTTGTTGGGACACAGCCATGCCACTGATGCTGTGCCCCTAAACCAGTACACTGATACTCATTTTGCCAACTTCGGAAGGATGACAGGCTGAGTCAATCCACCTTATGTTAATTCAGTGGCCACAGGGCTCAAACTCAGGACTCGAAGATCCCAAGCCAGCCACCCTAACCACTAAGCCAACACCAGGCTTATGTAGGTACTAATTAGCTGAGTACAACAGAGAGTAGGTCCACAGTCCAAGAGAGACACCATGCATAGCCCGCTACCATAGGCACCACATATGGTGTAGTCACTACGACAGTGGAAATAAGTATTGAGAAACGCACGCAACCCCTGTCCTTTTAACCTCCAGTTACACAATCGTTGTTGCCCGTGTAAATTCTTGGTCCCTTTGCTAATCCTTCCCTACTCTCGATTCCCTGCTTGCCCCATGGCGATGCATCGATTCCACGCCAAAAAAGCACGCCTTCCCAACCCGCAAAATGTCAGATTAAGCTCGATTGATCGTTTGTCCTGCCAATGCTCACCATTTTAATAGGACCATCAGGAAGGTGTTCGGAGCGACGTCTGGATGGAAAACCTGCATCAAGGCCCCAAAACCGAGCCTTCTTTTTGTCCAGTCAATATGCTTCACTCTGGTACTCCCAGCTTCCCATGCTGTGCGTCCAACAAATATCTCTCACTTTTTTCCTTGAGTTGTGTGACCTTTCCTTTGAGCCCTCTTTATTCGGATTTATATTTCCTGCTCATTGAAACCAATTTGGTTTCTCAAACAAACACAAACTTACCTTGTGCTCTGCAGGTCTAGTTTTAATATAACAATAAAACTGGTGCTTCTCTGTCACTCTTTGAATTGCTATCACAACAGACGTGACTGTGAAAAACTGTTTCAACACAGAGGTGACCATCGACTGGGAAGGGGCAAGTTTGTTCTTGACCAGAAGTGAGAAGGAGCTCAAAGGATGAGAAAAACTCGATCAAGAATGGATACTTCCAGTCTGGAAGAATGGAAAAGAGAATTCCAAATTGAGCTGAACAACGGATTAATCGATTTTCCCTAACAACGAAATTCAACGCAGGAGGAACCCATTCGGCCAATGAAACAGTCCAACACTTGGAATGTGTCTTTCAATCCCGACAAATCTCACACTCTCACTATCTCTTTCCAAAAGGACTGTCTGGCATCCCCCCCCACCCCCCTCCCCATCTACTTTCTTAACAATCCTCTTGAAGAAGTTCATTCATTCAGACTCGTAGGTCTCACTATCAACAATAATCTTTTTGGGCAAACCACGTTTCAAAATTGGCCACCAAATCCAGCTGCCAACCAAGGCATCCCCCATCGTACAAAGTCCTTTCTTTACACACCTGAACTCCTACCTACCTACAAGTACAAGGTATTCATCTGCAGCTTGATGGAGTTCTGCTCCCCCATCTGGGATGGCTAAACCCTGCCCCACATCTTGCTCAGCTTGACGCCATGGAAACCAAGGCCTTTAAGATTATTGGAATTTCTCATAATAAAGCTGAGTCTATGGGCCAATCACTTCCCCATCATAGACAGGTCGGTGGTCTCTCTGTTTGAAACTGCCTCCTTTTAGGTCTTGCACCCTCTGCACTTTCTGTGCTTTGTCCCCCCACCTCCCCCACCATGTTTCACCACCATCTCAGATCATTTCCAATACAAAACCGTTATGTTTCCTAACCTCATTAACCCTCCCTCCTCCTTCTAAATTTCCAGTTTTCCCTCCTGATTGTTTCCTTCTGCATACATCTAGTCCACCCCATGCATCCTCTCCTGCCTCTCATTCCTCCCCACACCCTTTGTGTGTCCAAATCTGCCTCTATATTGGCGTTCAACTCGACTGTTAGTGTTCCCCCCCCCCTCTCTCAACTGATCCCTCTGTCCTGTTGTGTCCTGCTCCATCCAGTGTACTAATCCTAGCTCTTCCACAACCCTCGACTATGTATGCAAAAAGAAGCCTGCACGATAGTATTGATGACTTAACGTTGATTCCAACCGCTAGATGGAAAAAAAAAATCACATCCCATTGAATCTAACCATCAAATAACTAAGGGGTTAAAAAGGCAATCCCAGAAATTGCAAAGAAAGGAAAAGGTCGCGACAAGATCAGACAGAATCAAAAAGTTAATGAAGAAAAGGAGGTAACTGAAGAGAAGGCACAACGGTGAAAGAAAAGGTTGAATAATGTGAACTGAACAAGACTTGAAATAAAAAGATAAGAGAAGACATGACAAACAACATGAAAGTATTTTTTAATTTTTTTAAAACAAATGATAGAGAACAAAAAAAGCGTAAAAGCTTCGGAGTATAATGCTATGACACGACGTGCTGAGATTTTCCCCCAAAAAAGAAGAAAAATGGATTGAAGCTTTTGTTGCAAATAGAAATTCCATCATTTAATAGCAGTAAAATGATATGAACAACAAATACAATTTACCATTGTCACAAATAACAACAAAGCCATCACACCAGTGACCACCGATGAGATTCAGTTTGCATTAACAAAAAAAAAAGCATGAAAAGAGTCAAAGCCACAGGAGAAGATGTAATTATTAGAGATGCAATCAAAAATGGCAGGGAACTGCTGCACAGTGAATTAGCAAAACCATTTACAAACTGCTTGGAAGATTGAAAAATCACCATGCATTACTTGGAAGAACTCTGAGCTGGTGTTCACCAACAAAAAGGAGATAAAAGGGACCTAAATAATTACCGGCTAATTAGCCTTCTCTCCAATGCTTGTAAAACGTTCACAAAAACTATCAATAACAGACTCAAGATTGAAGTGGACAACAACTTACCATGGGAGCAAGCTGCTTTTACAAGTGGATACTCAACAATGCATCACCTTCATCGAACAAATCGGCTTCTGGAAAAATCAAGAGAATATAAACTTCCTTTGTGTCTCGCATTCATTGATGAGGCAAAAGCTTTTGACAGTCTGGGAAGAAATGTCATCATACAATGTCTACATCACCTAAATGTCAATTCCAGATCCATCAATATATTAAGCGAGACGTACAATGGTGGTACAGTGACCTTGAATCTGCAACAAAATAGTGGAAAGATCAAGATGGAAAGACATATCAGACAGGGAGCCATGATCTCACCAAAATAGTTCACCGCATGCAGAAGAGTGTTCCAACAGCTAAATCGAGAAAACAGAGCAATACATGGTGGATGGAGAAAGACCCTGCAACCACGTACAATTTGCAGACATGTGGTTGCTGGTTGCATCATTTGCTGGGGGCACAGCAATGCTGCCGACTCAGTGCTCTCTGCAGATTTGAGGAAGAATTTGGAATTTGGAATAGCTCACCTACTCTCCGCGAAGGACACCGTGAGATCTTTAATGTCCCCCAATTAATGCCAGCAGATGGGACGCCCAGTTTGAAGTCCATCTGAAGGATGGCACACACATTGATGCCTCGACCTGCCTGTGAAACACCAGGATGACAGTTTAAAACTGGATTGGGAGTCATTCATAGGATATACATCCCAGAGGTGAGTGTGTGTACCTCGAAGCTATCGTGCCAGCCTAGCAAACGGTGATCACCACATATAGAGTCATGGAAAGATGTTGTCTTGGTACAACCAAAAGGGACAAGAAGAGAAACTAATGGATCAGACATTCTGGTTGCAACATAAAAACCGAAATGAAACTGGGTTGGACATGCACTAATAAGAATAGACAACTGGTGGACAAGAATTATATACTGGCAACCTAGAGAAGACCTTGAAATAGCAGAGGTAGAAGAAAGATCAGATGGAAAAATTGAATTGAAAAATTTACTGGAGTCCAATGGCCTCAAATCGCATTGTATAGAACAGAATGGATCATGTTCATGAAGACCTTCATCCTGCAGTGGACTAAGGCAAGTCAAGTCTTCAAATCAAGAAAACCTAGGCTTATCATTTCGGTTTAAGATCATCACTAAATATCAAGGTACTGTATGCATAGAATACGTTGGACAAGTTAATGGTTTTTCATCTTGTATTCTCGGGAGTAAGTGCGATGGGTTTTGACTGATTTTTAATCACAGTTATATCCTCTCTTCGGATATCAGAGTTATCATATGATTGTGACAATAAATTAATTTCAGAACAAAAGGGAGACTTTGCTGACTTTCACAACTGACTTTGTGAACAACTTATCGAATGGGAAACTTCAAAAACTCCTTGCTACAACCCCAAAGATGAACCATGAATTTTATACGCATTTCATAGTCATCGTGCTGCATGCATATTGGAAATGAGTGTAAGGAGAAGCGGTTTCTGGCCAAGGATTGCTAAATTAATGGTCGTTTGTTTATGAAAACAATTCTAACAATGGCTGCATGCGTGAGTTGACTCATTGCACCACCAGGCATGCACATGCGGCCGTCACACGAGCTTGCACCTGTCCTTGATAAAGACCTCTCTGCTGTCAGAAATGTTGGCACATTTTTCATTCTGTATATCCAAGAAGGGCTGGCAGGATAGCCTAGAGGTATACACACTCGCCTCTGAGCTGTCTCGCTTGGGTTCGAATCTCAGCACAACTATAAAACTGTCACCCTGGTGTTTTGTATGCAGGGGCGACACATCAATGCGTGACATGATCAAGCAGAGCAACTTACCTTTGAACACTCTCGTCAGGTTTGATTCCCGACCTGATTCAGGGTTGTGTACTCATTGCATCAATGAGTACACAACCCCCTCAGATGAACATTAAACTCGGTGTCCCATCTGCCAGCATTTGTTGGTAGACGTTAACGATTCCATGGCGGACTTCGCGAAGAGTAGGCGAGCTGTCGTCAACACCCTGAACAAATGATAAATTCCGACCCTGACTGTAATTGGGAATAAAAAGGCAAACCACCTTGCAATCCTTGCTGTGAGGCTGCTTTGACAGCATTGAATCTGCCTTCCGGTGGAGTAGGCCTACCACTTTGTAGTGGGATCTACGAAAGAGCTCTCAAGAAGAAGAATATTGGTCATGACAACTTATACCAAAAATAAATCAAAGATTTGTTATGAGTGTTTTTTTCAGTGATCTTAAACTCTTTGTGGAGCCTGGACATCAATGAATCACATGAAAGACAAGGACATGTGTAGGCATCAGTGTACTTTTACATGAAATACACAAACACAGTCATAGACAATAAACAAACATATGGTCTTTGGAATTTGTCCAATTGATTCCTTGCATCATAATCATGAGCCAGGGGTGTTGATAGGAACACAAACAGTCCAACCCAGGCAAAGTTTGATTCCTTGCTCACAGTTGTACTTGTCACATGTGTTCGCAGTGAAATAAAAGTGGGTTTTTGGGAAATGGATAAAGCCTAAACAAAGGTACTACCTGATTGCTTTGTAAAAAAAATTAAATGACGAAAGTAATTTATTACCAAAGTACTGTTTTACAAACAGATTTGTTTGAACACTGAGAACTCAGCAGGTGATTCGGAAGTTTATTGAAAGAGGAGAGATATTATACAGGGTTCAGATACTATGTGCTCAAAAATAGGATGACACGAAGAAGAGCAATTGGAAAATGATTTGTGATCTGATAAATTTCAGATTGTTTTATAATGCTACATTTGGTAATCATTAAGGTCATCTTTGTTTTATAGCACTTGGATTTAATATCCATTTGATGCATTTGTCAAGAACTTTACACTTTTCCAGTCCTCGGGTCTGGGATCAGGTCAGGTTCGATTTGTGACCTGCTACAGGTACCATGTAAACCTGTACTAACCTGTTCCATGGTCGGGTTGTCGGCGACTAAACCGTCTCCCCCACCAGGTTTTCTGGTGAGGAGGGTGTTTGGATATGGACACCCAGCAGGATTAAAAACAAAACCTGTCAAAGGGCGGAGGAGCTCCTTGTGAGCCAACGGCCATCCATATCTAGTGCCCAACTGTGTCTGCGGACGTCCTCCTGCAGTTGGGTTACTTCTTATTAGGAGGTTGGTGGCAGGATTTGCACTCCAGCCACCGTAAAACGCTTCATTCCGCAAAACGCAAAAACGCAAAAAAAATCTGAAAACCCACTCCGTGGGAGTACCTCCTGTGCAGCTTCCCTTCGCAGGGCAGCTCACCGGATGATGGGATTGGGGCAAAGCCTTCGGGACCCCCAATCTTTGATAGGAGGGAAACCACGGGGTAACATCCCTGGGTCAGATTGCGGGAGAGTGTGTCGGAGTGGTGCTGAGGTGTCGTCCACCAGACGGCGGTCTCCTTGGGTTAACCTGAGGTGGTCCCTTCGGGTGGGTGCCTGCAATGTCCTATCCCGAAGAGAGGATGATCACCTGTCTCTGTTATCATCTGAGCTCAAGCGTTTGGACATCGGGATTGCAGCTCTCTCTGAGGTTCGGAGACCAGATTGCGGCGAGATAATGGTGGGTGGTTACACCTACTATTGGTCTGGTCGCTCTGATGGTTACCATACCCAAGGAGTTGCTGTAGCTGTGTCCAATAAGCTGACCCCAATGATAATTGAGGTAACACCGGTCAACGAGCGTATTATGAGATTAAGGATTCGTCACTCCTTCAGTGTCATTTCCCTGGTCTCTATTTATGCTCCGACTGAGGCGAGTGATGTTACCGTGAAGGATGCATTCTACGCCACACTCGAGTCTGTGGTTGATCAGTGCCCCAGACGAGATACACTTCTAGTCTTGGGGGATTTCAATGCATCGACTGGAACTGATAGGGACGGTTATGAGATGTGTGTTGGTCCCCATGGGTCAGGAACTATGAACCAGAATAGCACTAAGTTCCTTGACTTTGCAAGAAGTCATGGACTTAGGGTGGCTGGTTCATGGTTTCAGCGCCCGCAAGCTCATCGCTGGACTTGGTATTCCAACGCTGGTGGTGTGGCAAAGGAGATTGACCATGTCCTCATTGACGGTCGTTGGAGGATGATCCAGAACTGCAGGGTCTACCGGAGTGCTCAGTTCCTCAATACTGACCACAGGCTTGTTGTAGCAACTCTAAAGCTGCACCTTAAATCCTGGAGAATGGTACCATCCCAGCCTAGGCTGGATGTTGCCAAGCTCAGGGATGAGAGAGTAGCTGAGGAGTTTGCGAACAGGCTGAGTGGACACTTGGGGGGTCTGGGTGCTTTGGGGGGTCCTGAAGAGTTGTGGAACACCTTCAAGACCACCGTCCTTGATGTTGCCGGTGGATGCCTTGGAGTTCACCGCAGGGCAAAGAAGAATTTTTTCTCTCAAGGGACACTGGATACCATTGACCAGAGTCGCAGGGCCAGGCTGAATGGCAGAGCTGAGCTGTTCAGGGAGCTGAGGCGCAAAACTGTACATGCACTGAGGGTGGACAAGGAGGCCTATGTGCGAGGAATCTGTGAGGGGGTAGAGCATCACCTGTGGACAGGTGATTCTCGTCCCGCTTACAGGGGAATTCGCGCATTACGTTCATCCAAGCCCATCCCTCGGAGCACTGCAGTTCGAGCAGAGAGTGGTAGGCTCTTGACAGAGGAGTCTGAAGTGAAGGCCCGCTGGGCCGGTTACTTCGAGCGGTTGTACCAGGCTGATCCCCCAGCTGTCGAGTTGGACGTCAAGGGTGTTACAATCCCTGTTGCTGACCCTCAAATCAACTGTGGTCCACCATCGCTTGTGGAAGCACGGGCTGCGGTGAACCAGTTGAAATGGGGCAAAGCTCCAGGGATCTGTGGCATCCATGCTGAACTTCTCAAGGCTGGTGGAAATGCTGCACTCGTGTCGTTGCATGCAGTTTTGTGCTCTGCCTGGAACACAGGCATCATCCCAACTGACTGGAAGAGGGGCCTTGTTGTCCCTCTCTGGAAAGGGAAGGGTGATTGCCAAGACTGCAACAACTACCGAGGGGTGACGCTGCTCTCAGTGCCGGGCAAGGTCTTTGCTCGGATAATTCTCGATAGGGTTCGCCACCATCTGCTTGAGCACCAGCGTGCAGAGCAGTCAGGCTTTACACCAAAGAGGTCAACGATTGACCGTATCCTTGCACTTCGTGTCCTCACCGAACGCAGACGAGAGTTTCGGCAGGGGCTGCTTGCAGCCTATGTTGATCTCTGTAAAGCGTTCGATTCAGTGAATCGGGATGTCCTCTGGAGGATTCTTGGTCTTCGTGGGGTGCCACCAAAACTGATCGATCTGATGTCTGAACTCTACTCTGGTACTGAGAGTGCTGTGAAGTGTGGTGGTACCACCTCTGACTTATTTCCAGTTTTTACTGGAGTTCGTCAGGGATGTGTACTTGCCCCCACACTTTTCCGCACTTGTATGGACTGGATTTTTGGGAGGATGTCGGAGAGATCAAGTTGCGGTGCATCGTTTGGCAATGTCAAGATCTCGGACCTTGACTTTGCAGATGATGCAGTCATCTTTGCGGAGACTTTAGACATCCTCTTGGGGGCCCTCGAGGTGCTGAATGAGGAGTCGGAGCCGTTGGGATTACGGATTTCTTGGGTCAAAACAAAGATCCAGGCTTTCGGTGACATCTTGGATGCTGCTGTCCTGTCTGTGTCTGTTTGTGGTGAGGATGTTGAGGTCGTGGATAGATTCACTTACCTTGGCAGTGATATTCATGTCTCCGCAGGTTGTGAGCCGGAGGTCAATAGACGTCTGGGTCGGGCCTGGGGAGTCATGGATTCACTGGATCATGGGGTGTGGCGCTGCCGGTACCTGTGCGGGAGGACGAAAGTCCGAGTCTTCAGGTCCTTGGTACTTCCAGTCTTGCTCTATGGGTGCGAGACTTGGACTTTGACCAAGGATCTGAGACGGAGACTTAATTCCTTTGGTACCAGGTCTCTTCGGAGAATCCTTGGCTATCGCTGGTCGGATTTTGTGTTCAACGAGCGGTTGCTGAGAGAGACTCGGATGAGATTTGTTACCTGCATAGTCCGTGAGCGTCAGTTGCGGCTGTATGGACATGTGGCTCGTTTTCCTCACGCTGATCCTGCTCACCAGATTCTCTCAGCGAGGGAGTCTCATGAGTGGAGGAGGCCAGTGGGCCGACCACGTGCCTCATGGTTGCAGCAGGTTGACCATCATCTCAAGGAGATGGGGATGGGTCTGGCATCTGCCTGGGGGATGGCCAGACGGAGGCCCCTGGAGTACCGGCGGAAAGTGGACGCAGCGACGCGCTGTTCTGGCACATGCTCCCATACCTGACCTGACCTGGTCTGGGAGACTTGAAATTTTCAGATTAATGACACCGACCCTGCGACGGTCCCGCATTGAAGTTTCGTAAAATTCGGTCGACCGAAAAGGTCTACATAGGACAATAGGCCAATCTGAGCCAGATTTTCGAAAATCCTCAAATTTCATCCAATTGACTTTAAATTTGAACAGGATTTGCATATCAGGTCAGTGAATTCAAACAAGTATTATTATTTTTGAGGTTATCTTAGGTCAAAAGGTCAACATAGGCCATAAGGTCAACCCAAAATAGGCCAAATTTTTTAATTGTTTCTAAAATTGTCAATTTTCATCTGGTTGACTTAAAATTTGAAGACAATTTACACATCAGGTTGCTGAATTCAACAACCTCTTAATGTTGAGTTCAACATAGACCAAAAGGTCAAATTGGGCCGAATTTTCTAAAATCCTCAATTTTCATCCGATTGACTTGAAATTTGAAAACCATTTGCATATGAGGTCGCTGAACTCAACTACCTATTAATTTTTAGGTAAACTTAGATCGAAAGGTCAACATAGGTCAGATTTCTAAAATCTTCAATTTTCATCTGATTGACTTGAAATTTAAAGAGCATTTCCATATCAGGTCACCAAATCCAACCACTTATTTATTTTAAGGTAAACATACTGTAGGCCAAAAGGTCAACACAGACCAAAAGGTCAACATAGGCCAAATTTCTAAAATCCTCAATTTTAATCCAATTAATTTGAAATTTAAAGAGCATTTGCATGTCAGATCACTGAATTCAACTACCTATTGATTTTGAGGTAAACATTGGCCAAAAGGTCAATTTGAGCCAAGTTTTCTAAAATCCTCAATTTTCATCCGATTGACTTGAAATTTGAAGAGCATTTTCATGTCAGGTCGCTGAATTCAATCACCAATTCATTTTAAAGTCAAAAGATCAACGCAGGCCTGATTTCTAAAATTTATAGATAGGGCCAAAAACTAAATATATCACTGTATCTCAAAAGGTTTTGGACCAGTTATGACAAAACAAGGTTGATGAGGTAAATAGGTGACAAGAACAAGTGGATTGGATTTTGGTTCGGATCCAGCCCATCAGTGGGATACAAAACGTGAACTGTTCCACCTGGCAGAGGTATGTGCTCTACCAAGTGCCATTCTACTTGGTGCTGTTTTGCCAAGTTGTCACTCTATGAGTGATTTTTCATTTGTCTGTTTGTTTGTGTACAGGTTATCTCAAAAAGTTGTGGAAGGATCCGGATGAAATTTTGTGGACAGTTTGGTGTGTGACAAGGACGAACTGATTCGATTTTTATGAAAATCCAGATCCGGATTCAACTACTAGAATTTTTAAAGTGTTTCTTCACCATTGAGAAATACAGCAAAAAAAAAAAAACGATATATAGCACGATATCTCAAAAGGTTGTGGACGGATTTGGATGAAACTTGGTGGACACAGGTGTGTGACCAGGACGAATTGATTCGATTTTGGTGAAGATCTGGATCCGGATCCGACGAATTGAATTTTTAAAGTGATTCTTCACCATTGAGAGATAGGGCTCAAAACGATACAGTACTGTATAGCATGATATTTCAAAAATGTTTTGGGGGCTGATATGTTCTCGTGGATCAGACATTACGTGGCGGAGGTATGCACTCTACTGAGTGAGTGCCCTTCTAATTGAAGAAAGGTTCCAGAGAAGAATTGGGGGAACTATAGACATGTTAGTTTGACTTCATGTGAAGGGAAGGTGTTGGAGACATTTATTAGTGACCAGATGAGGAACCATTTAAATAAATACAAACTATTTATAGGTAGTCAGCAAGGGTTTACCAAAGGTCGGTTCTTTCTAACAAATATTTTAGAGTTCTATGAAGCAGTGTCTGATTGGATGGATGATGGAAAGGCAGTGGACATAGTATATCTTGACTTTAAGAAGGCATTTGATAAGGTACCACGTCGGAGGTTGTTGGCCAAGGTGAGGGCTTGTGGGGTGGCTGGTCAGGTAGCTAATTGGATTCCAAACTGGCTTTGTGGTAGGTAGCAAAGAGTGGCTGTGAGTGGGAGGATGTCTTCCTGGGAGGATGTAAGTAATGGGGGTACTTCAGGGATCAGTACTCGGACCATTACTATTCATTATTTTCATCAACTATTTGGATAGTGGAGTGAAGAGTAGGCTATCCAAATTTGTAGATGAGACAACACCTGGAGGTAAGGTGGAGAGTAGAGGGGGGTGGTGATCAGATTCAGGATATTATTGATACTTGCATAGATTTTAATTCAATTTAACCTGAGCAAGTGTAAAGTGTTGGGGATGGGAAAGAACAATGAAAATAGAGATTACAGGATGCAAGGGGTAATTTTGGAACATGTCACACAGGAGAAGGACCTGGGGGTGGCAATATATATGGGCGGTAAGCATGCAGCACAGTGCCAGGCAGCTACAGGTAAACAAAATAGGTTTTTAGGTTGTATTCAGAGGGGGATCATTTATAAATCAAGAGGTGGTGTTAACATTGTACAGAAATTTAGTGAGGCCACATCTAGAATATTGTGTGCAGTTTTGGTCACCACAATTCAGAAAGGACAGAGATGCCAGAGAGAGGGTTCAGCGCAGGGCTGCTCGATTGATTTCGGGCCTAGCTAGACTCAGCTATGAGGAGCGGCCGAAGGAGACAGGGCTTTATACACGAGAAAGGGGGCGGTTACGAGGAGATATGATGGAGATGTTAAAGATAATGAAAGATATAGATAAAATAAGTGCAGATGAATAATTCAACATAGTAGACAGTGATAGGACCAGGGGTCATAGCCTGAGAGTAAAGAAGAGGGGAGTTATGATGGAAGTAAGGCAGGGGACTTTTACTCAGAGTAGTTAATGCATGTAATGGTCTCCCTGGAAGTGTAGTGGCAGCAGAAACAGTAGGTAAGTTTGAATTAGATAGGTACCTGGAAGTATTAGAGATAGAGGGGAAAGGGATGTTGGCAGGACTTTTGGGTAGTTTGAGCATTGATGGTGATTGTGTGCATGTGGATGGAGTGCTGTTGGTGGGGGTTTCATCAAGTGGTGTTGTGTGGTTGATGTGTTTTTTTTTATCCAAGACATACCGCTCCTCGAGAAAGAAGGGGCAAAACAAAAAACTACAAAAAAACTTTTAAAAAGATTAAATGAAAAAAAAAATATATTTTTCATTTTCTTATTTTGGTCTGGTGTTAATATATTTGTGTGGTGTTGATGTGGCGCAGGCATGATGGGCTGAATCGCTTCCACCTGTGCCTAATTTCCCTGTTTTTCCTTGTATAACTTGAAGTCTATGTCCACTTGCTACACAGAGGAACACAGCATCCATGTCAACTGTCTTTACCATTACTAACAGACTTGTCAATGGGCACAGATGACAAAACATCATCATTTCCTGTGCTGATCAGTACTTTGTCTTCTACTCCAACCTTTATCACATGTTGTGACATGAATAGGAATAGCTCTGCTTTTTTTCTTCTGACCTGAAGAAACTATGCCAGTTTCCAGGAAGTGTCACAATCCACCACCCGCTTGCATACACCATGTCCTCGTGTTTATCTTGTGCTTTGTGTTGGACTCTTCTCAAGGTATCTGTCCCATACAACATCAACAGAATAACAGTTTCTACTTTGAGATATGGGACAAACACATCTTGGGTATACTCTCCAAATGTTTGACAATTGTGTCCTGGTGGTAACGTACAGTATGTGAACTATAGCAGCCTCATGAAATATGATACTATCACCATCTCTACGGGAGGAAGGATGGGATCAAGTCTTTATCCTTATTATTATTTCCAATTATTATTACTATTACTATTGTTTATATTATTATTATTTTGTGATAATGTATATATTATTATGCTATTAAAATTATTGTTGTTATTGCCATCAGTCCATCACAAGGGGTTGTGCTTTCACCCTTCTAAGATTGTCCTTGGGTCTGAAGCTATTGTTACTCTGAGCAGGTAGTCATAAAGATGGTAACAAAGGAGCTAAACTGTGAGTTGTCAAGGTCCTCCCTCAAGTGGTAGTTTGAATGACAGTTTGAAGTTTTGTGACTTAACAAAGTCCAGTGCTCTCCTTTGTCTAATCAAATTTATTTGAAACTGCCGTTGGCTTTGCAGTTAGGGTGGTGGCTTGGGATCCTAGGGTCCTGAGTTAAAGCCTCGTTGGCCACTGAATTAACACCAGGAGGTTGACTCAGCCTGTCATCCTTCCGAGGTCGGAGAAATGAGTACCAGTGTAACAGCCAAACGGCTGCACACGAAGGGAGGGGGTATTGACGGATTTATTAAATATGGTATTGGTGTGGCGCAGGCATGATGGGCCGAATGGTCTCCTCCTGTGCAAAAATTTCCCTGTAATTCCTTGTAAATATACACATACATACTTCTTTGCTTCTCCTACAGCACATTGTCCTTCACTGTTATTTAAGGGGCAGCTCAGAGTGCATACATATGCTCTGGTATGCAACATTGATACAGACAACTTGCATTATTCTCCCAATGCATTCAGACAGGCCACTAAAGCAAGGAAAAGCCATAATTTATTATATTCATGTGATTTATAGCATGCATCCTTAATTATGTCACTAATATTGAATGTGACTATAATAATTGGGGCAGGGGTTGTTTTGGAGTACCAGCAACATCATTTGGAAAGGGGATTGTCAATAGGAATGAAAGAAGCTCAAAGGGGCCAAGGCTTTGCAGGTTTGCCTCGAGAGACATTTTTCCTTAACAATGTTTCCCCGTACAAATTATTGTTTTCACCAGTTGAGTGTCTGGTTCCTTATGGGTTGCTTTTTGTCAGTGAACCTAGCTGGAGTTGCTGGCATAGTCTTTTGAAGGAAATTGTGTCTGGATGTGTTGAGCATCATCAACTGGGTGGTTTGGATCATGGTGTGTGTTGGACCAAGTACCACTAACCTAGCTTTCTTCTCACGGGATGGTAGACCAAAGCAACTGGTGAGGAGGCATCGGAAGTCGTGTGATGGTGGCCAGTACTAAATTCTCCCAAATTTGCCTGGGCTTTGTCATCGATTATTGACTGCAGTTGAGGATTAAGCTCATAGACTTCTTTTCTTTGTTACATCAACTTTTGAAATTATTATAGGGTGTAATGGTGCTGAGTGCCTGTAAAAAGCAAGTTTGGAAAAGGGGTGTGAAATTCTTTGTGTGGATGCATTCCACAGCATTCTCTCTTCCTGAGCACAGAGCATGGACTCATTGCTTGCTGTTAGCTGCTAATGAGTACCAGGAGGAGGCAAAAAGCACACCTTCAAAACAGCTATTGGTTGTCAGAGCCTCCTTAAGGTGGTCAATCTCGTATGGATTGGATTGGAAACCCAACTGGATTAAATATTTCTCCTTTTTCCTTTGAGTATGCGGTACACTTTGCACTTGTCAGACATTGAGTGACATGATGATAAATGAGAAAGCTAGTCAGTGTGTGTTGACTTCCAGCATGCCAATAATTCTGAGAAAACCATTTGGTCCCCTCATTATCAAGGTGTCCAAGAAGGCCAATGACCCATCCTGCTCCTTCTCTTCTGTGAACCTGATAAACTAAACAAAGTGTTCATGCTTCTGTGAGTTATCTGCATATTTATGGTCAGTCCTGGTAACATTTCACATGATGTAATCCATTGAACACTGACTGTGGTTGAAAAGCAACAAACTTGGATATTCTTCTCAGCCAGCAATGCACCTGTACATAAATGAAAAACCAAATTATTTACTGTATTTTAGCCTCGTGCATGGTGAACAATGTGTAGACCAAGACTTCTAAAGAATGGGAGTGGACTGATAGTTGACAGATGTTTTATCCCTCTGCGGCAATGTCAACACTTTCCACTCACTAGAACATAAAGCATATCACTTCAAAGGCAGCCCTTTTATACATTTTGTAAATTGGGCTCCTTCAAGAGACACCATCATTTCATTTATTATCCAAGGTTGTAAGGTACTACGCACTAACAAAAGTTAACTGATATTTTAGCACCATGATATCATGGTTCAGAGCAAATCAACATTACTACAAACACCCTTTTATGGATCATGCTTTAATGCATTGTAATGCCCTTGGTGTTCATGCAATAAATAGGAGAAAAAAAAACGTTGGCATGAATCAAAAACACCAATTAGTTTCATTGAAGGGAAATAGTTCAGTCTTGTCAAGATGCGTCTAAAAATAAGAGACAAGTTTCATTTAAGATTTAGTGTGAAACAAGTCTGAAGACGACGATGGTTCACGAGCGGTATTTGACGATGTAGATTGTTTTAGAAGTCAAGGATGAGACAATGTGATAATGTTTGACCAAGTTATAAAAATGATCAACATGATGTGGTACGAGTGACAGGTCATTAGCTGCAAAATGTCCAAAACCCGGTTTCGTTCAACAACTTAAAAAATTTGACCTTTGCATAACCTTTAAAGGTCCCAAAACAATGTTGTGGACATTAAAATAAGGAAACGGGATACGTGCTATAGCTTAATTGAGTTAGTTCGTCGAAGAAGGTCGAAAACCCGGTTCGATTCCCACAACTTTGAAAATTTGACCTTTGTGAACTTTAAAGGTCAAAGGTCAAGGATTATGACCTTTGGTGCAATACTTCCTCTGGAACATTCCAGGAACAATATAACGTCATATCGGCTATATGGCATTTCACACTCCTCGGATTATCCATACTTTGATGAAATCAGCATAAAAACAAACTGGAAGGGGGC
>NC_140965.1:41362373-41419873 GCF_056783735.1 Eptatretus burgeri
GGGAATCTACAGACTGGGAATCCTCCGTAGATACAAGTCTTTCCTTGGAAAATCAGAACGACTCGCACTCTATAAGGCCTTGTCTGTAACTCAATGGAATACTGCTCTCATCTACGGGCTGGTGCCCCAGCATAACATCTGCCTCTCCTAGGTTCTGTCCAATCTAATTCTTTTAAAATTAATGGAATATCCTGCAATGAGGCTGAAGCAAGGGTCTGTTGCTTTCACATCGCAGGCAAGTCGGTGGCCTCTCTCTTTTTTCTTGTTTTTTTTTTTTTTAACCACATCTTCTCCAATATTGTTCCCTCTGCTATCTCACTCATCCGACTGTCCTGAGTAATTCCAGGATGTTCTCCAGTCACCCTCCTGGTTAATCTTCTAAAATCCAAGCTGACTGCACACCTCATTTTCATTGTTCTTTACTTCTCCCATCTAAAGAACTGCCTTCCAGAGGCTGTTCTTTCCCAAGCATCCCTCCAGGACTTCAAGCAGGTACTTCCAACTCATATCACCCTGACCCATGATCTTTATTACCCCATTAACCCTTTGCAACCCAACCCTCTTACTTGCTAATTTCAGTGTTTCTTCCCCTCCTTTCTCTCTCTTCCTTTTCCTGTTTGTTCATTCCCTTGCTGATTCTGTTCGGTTGTTGCACCGCTGCACCATTTCTAGATCAGCCTTGCTTTGCTCTTCCATGAGCTTGACTCTTGTATAAAAAAAGCAATTCTTTCTTCATAAAAATTTTGCATTCACTTTTGTGACATCTACATACCTTTTACACTTTTGTGACATCTGTGCATTATGCTTGATGGATTGTGTTAGCTTGCAAAAGGACAGATTTTATTGAAATCTCATTTCCATTACTTGGAGCATATTTAAATAACGAGTTAGTGAAGGAACATAATTTTCATCTTTACATCTTCTATATAATCATCATTTCTAATATAATCCAATGTCTCTGTGACTTTATTTGACTGATTATGCAGTTGTATTTGCATTGCTAGCTTTCTGTTTTGAATCCCTGCACTTCATTCCCCTTTTCTAAACCGAAGCCCTCCTACTCCTAATGTTGCAGTATGAATGTAAAGTAGGTACTATTTGCCCTTGCTTTATCCATACTTCCTTTCTTCTTCCTCTCTCTCTCTCTCTCTCTCTCTCTCTCTCTCTCTCTCTCTCTCTCTCTCTCTCTCTCTCTCTCTCTCTCTCTCTCTCTCTCTCTCTCTCTCTCTCTCTCTCTCTCTCTCTCTCTCTCTCTCGTACACACATCCATTACAAATTGAGACACTCCTTTGTATTCCTCATTCCAGCCACATCTCCCAAATCAACACAGCATCTTGTTTCAGATTCGCATGCCCTCTTTTCTTATGTTGGCCCATTCTCTTCCTGAATACCTTGTTTGCTTTGTAATATCGACGATCTCTGGGATATTCTATTCCAAAAGCATGAAATGCTCTTGTAACAAAAACATGCAAGCAGTTTTTTAAAATATAATATAGAAGGATGATGGAGGGGATTCATTAAGAATATCAGATACGTGTTGTTGGATGATGATAAAACATGATTACAGAAGTGAAGCGTCATTCATGCAAGGCCTGTATACACCAATATAAATGTAAAATGTTCATCCGGCCGAGGCCAAGCGAAGTGAGGTTGAGGCCGTTTATTCCTGATACCTGAAACACCCTGCAACCCATGCCTACAGAAAACAGACTTTTTGGAATGCTGGCCACGTTTTCGATTCAGCCATCATGAAACGGTGTTGAAACAATATCAATGGGTAGGCACTCCTATGTTGAAAGTTTTGTGTCAATCACTCAAGCGGTTGAGGAGAAAACAAATTTAAAAGCGAATAAAGGTGAAAAGGTGAGAAGGAAGAAAAACAATTTCCCTCTTCCGCCACGCGGCGGGGGATAAAAACCAAAAATGTGAGGGCTCAGCCGACGTTCCACAACATGGTCTCGGATGGTTATGGACACCTATTACGAGTGTAATTAAATGTGAAAAAAGGCAAAAACGAAGCATCGCTCAAAATAAAGTGTCCACTGCTTCTCGATGTCCATAACTATCCTTGTCCTTGTTGTGGAACATCGGCCGAGGTCTTCACTTTCTTTTTCATGGTAGTCCAGGAGCCATTTCTCATATGAGGCCAAATAAGGAAAGTTAATCAACCCCCCCCCCCCTTACAGAAAGAAAAGTTTTGACTTGACAGGGTGTTAGAATGGACCCTCCAGAACACCTCCAGGTAGTATGTGGTTTCAAATTGTGATACCATTAAAATTCTACAGGCCACTATACGTGCCATGGGTCCGTCAGTGCAGGCCGCTAAAATTTATGGGAGAGGGGGACCCATTGCCTGGCAGTTACCACAAGAGCACCTGAAAATAATTATCTATTATCAACACAAATTTCTGAAAATCAAATGAACCACCATCTATTTACAGTGAAAATAAAGTATATATGTGTGTATTATCATCTATTCCTCGGAGAGGATTTGACCGAGCATGCTAAACCTTTCAGGGTACTCACCCCCCCTCCACCATCCCCCTCCAATGGGGCGAGGCATTGACACCTCATGGACACGACGGTGGAACACGGCTCTGACAAATGGCATCCCGGGAAAGGATGAAACGGGACAATCCCGTAACATAGAAGACACCTGGTCAGCCTGCGATGGTGGGACAAAGCATTCGTTACCCATTTTGTCCACAGTGTCCAAGTGTGCTGGGCAGTGATGGGTGATTATTATGCTTGAGTAATATATAAACCGATTTATCAATTAAAACAAAATCCCTCCCTTATAGACAGTCAATTGAACAAAAAGCAAGACCGAACAAGCTGTAGTTCACATGCGACTGGCGTTTTCATCTTTTTAACACCTCCATCTTAACTTCTGCATTCTTACTCTGAATCGCTCGCACAAGGCTCAAAACAATACAGCTCCACAATTCCCCTGAAAGAGTTCCCATTGCTAATTTTGTCTCCAATAGTTTCTTCAAAATCCACGAATCATTTTCAACATACTGAGAACCATCAGAGTTGCAAATGACAGTGGAATCAGTATCGGAATATGAGCTCGAAATACACTGTTTCTCCATATCAAGCAGCGATTTGGATCAAGGTAAGATGTCACTGGCAAAATCGAAAATCGACATTCTCGTGTTATTTTCGACACTTTTTGATTGGCAATGTTTTTTTTTTTTTAAACAAACTTCCCTTCAAATTAGACTGTGATTGCTGATTTTGAATGGTTTTCAGAGAAATAAACAAGTGAAATCCTTCAATACAGCACGTGTGGTGAAGCAAATGAGTACACTAATGTTATTGAAAGAACCACTTATCACTTTGCCACCAATATCTGCCATAATTGTAAGTAAATTTCAACTACTAATGCATGACGAAACATTTGTTTATGGCTAATATTAAAGAGAATGGTGGCATAAGAAGAACTTAGCTTTCAGCGTTTGGCGTGAAATGCCATGGTGGGCAGAAATGACGTCTTCCGTTCGTTCGTACATGAGAGGGGAGCGTTTCTTGGTTTTTTTCCATCAAGCAATAAATTCAATGGATTTCACATTTATAACACATTAGTTTCACAAATTTCCATTGAAATACTCGGGTATTTCCATCAATTGTCGCCATTTCCATCGAGGTTACGCACTGCCATCTACCGGACGGCCGTCATTGGCTCACTTGAGGCACATGGGGGGGGGGGGGGACACCGGGGACATTTCAAACTTGGTGCAATTGTATACAGCACATGCGCTGTAATTATGTTTTGGTTCCCCTTTAAGGGCTGCCCTTAGAGTCTCACAAGTTTATTTCGCCAAATATCCACAAGCTTCTGTGCATGGCATGTTGTTGATTCAACAAGTGTAGTTGGCTCAGCGAAAGTCATTGGTTGTGACTTGCGGCAGTTTTGGCTGGACATCTACCTTCTTTTCTATCACAGCAATGAGTCGGCTCTTGTTGATTTTGCTCAATTCCTCACTCTCCATGCACTACCCTCACTCCCCCACACCCCCAGGAATACCTCTGGCTATGGCTTCCCTCCACTCCCACTTCATGTTTAAATGTGTGCTGTACCATCCACCAAACAGCGATGGCTCCATTTACACCGCACTATCCGAAAACATGGACCAACTTCTATATTCTCATCCAAACTCTCTCTTCCTCTTATGTGGTGACTTAAATTGTCATCACGCCAGTTAGCTAGGTGTGGGTACCTCTCTCACCTGCCATGGCACTTCAGCAAAAGATTCTGCGACTCATTGGGACTGACTCAATCAGTCAACTTCCAGACCCGGATATCAACCAATGGTACTCCATCTCTTCTGGATCTGATTCAGTACTTCTGACCACGTGCTTGTCAAAGTAGTCATCTCTGGCTGTTTTTAAAGAACCACCTCATCTCTGTTGAGTCTGGCATTTCACTCAGGCTGACTGGCAGAGTCTTCAAGCAGCCACCAAACTTATAGACTGGTCTCCTATCGCTACTTTCTTCAACATCAACTCATCCTGGGAATTCTTTCAAAGAAACTTGCTGTCTCTCTCATGCACAGATTTATCCCCGCTCATTTTCAGTTTTTCTACCCTTCCTCCCGCCCTTGGTTCACTGAAGCTTGTGGTGAGGCAGTTGCCCTGAAACAACTTGCCTTTGCCTCATGAAAAGCAAACCCAACTGAGAGTAATCTCAGTTCCTTCCATAAAGCTCAGAACAAGTGTGTATCTACCGTCAGGAGAGCCAGAAAACAACATCTTTCTAATCTCAAGTCTGAAATCTCAAACCTCTCTCCCTCTTCCAAATCCTGGTGGCATCCAATCAAATCTGTTTCTGGTGTATATTCCCCCTCCATCCCCCCCCCTTATCTCAAATGGCTGCACTGCTGATACCACATGTGAAAAGGCTGAAAGCATAAACACGGTGTTTGCATCTCAATCTTGTGTCCCAAACCCATCACTTTCTGTATCCACCTTACCTAGTCACACCCAACTGTCCCTGGACTCTGTGTCCTTTTCTCCTGACAAGGTGGAGAGTTTGCTGTCAAACCTTGGCTCAGATTTTGCAACCGGTCCAGACAGCATCAGCCCACGTGTCCTAAAAACCTGCTCCTCTGCTATTGCTCACCCTCTCTTTGTTCTATTCACCTTCTCATTTGCTCAAGGTCATCTGCCATCTGTTTGGAAATCAGCAAACATTACCACATCCAACATGAAAAGGTGCAAAAACAGATCCCTGCAACTACAGACCAATCAGCCTTCTTCCAATTATCAGCAAGGTTATGAAATCCATCATCGCTTCAGATATTAAATCCTTTCTCTTCTCCAATGGCTTGATTTCCGATCACCAATTTGGTTTCAGACCAGGCTACTCTACCCTGGATATGCTGCTTCTGTTCTCCCAACAATCGATGGAGGTCCTCAATGCAAGACGTGAATTCAGAGCCATATCCCAAGACATATCACGTGCTTTTGACATGGTCTGGCACCCTGCCAGACTTTGATATGGATTTGATACGGTCTGGCACCCTGCCCTGCTCACCAAACTCTCTTCCTATGGTATCCAAGGCCATCTCCACTCATGGCTCGCAGTCAGGTCAGGTCAGGTTTGATCTGTGACCTGCTACAGGTACCATGTAAACCTGTACTAACCTGTTCCATGGTCGGGTTGTCGGCGACTAAACCGTCTCCCCCACCAGGTTTTCTGGTGAGGAGGGTGTTTGGATATGGACACCCAGCAGGATTAAAAACAAAACCTGTCAAAGGGCGGAGGAGCTCCTTGTGAGCCAACAGCCATCCATATCTAGTGCCCAACTGTGTCTGCGGACGTCCTCCTGCAGTTGGGTCACTTCTTATTAGGAGGTTGGTGGCAGGATTTGCACTCCGGCCACCGTAAAACCCTTCATTCCGCAAAACGCAAAAACGCAAAAAAATCTGAAAACCCACTCCGTGGGAGTACCTCCTGTGTAGCTTCCCTTCGCAGGGCAGCTCACCGGATGACGGGATTGGGGCAAAGCCTTCGGGACCCCCAATCTTTGATAGGAGGGAAACCACGGGGTAACATCCCTGGGTCAGATTGCAGGAGAGTGTGTCGGAGTGGTGCTGAGGTGTCGTCCACCAGATGGCGGTCTCCTTGGGTTAACCTGAGGCGGTCCCTTCGGGTGGGTGCCTGGAATGTCCTATCCCTAAGAGAGGATGATCACCTGTCTCTGTTATCATCTGAGCTCAAGCGTTTGGACATCGGGATTGCAGCTCTCTCTGAGGTTCGGAGACCGGATTGCGGCGAGATAATGGTGGGTGGTAACACCTACTATTGGTCTGGTCGCTCTGATGGTTACCATACCCAAGGAGTTGCTGTAGCTGTGTCCAATAAGCTGACCCCAATGATAATTGAGGTAACACCGGTCAACGAGCGTATTATGAGATTAAGGATTCGTCACTCCTTAGGTGTCATTTCCCTGGTCTCTGTTTATGCTCCGACTGAGGCGAGTGATCTCACCGTGAAGGATGCATTCTACGCCACACTCGAGTCTGTGGTTGATCAGTGCCCCAGACGAGATACACTTCTAGTCTTGGGGGATTTCAATGCATCGACTGGAACTGATAGGGACGGTTATGAGGTGTGTGTTGGTCCCCATGGGTCAGGAACTATGAACCAGAATAGCACTAAGTTCCTTGACTTTGCAAGAAGTCATGGACTTAGGGTGGCTGGTTCATGGTTTCAGCGCCCACAAGCTCATCGCTGGACTTGGTATTCCAACGCTGGCGGTGTGGCAAAGGAGATTGACCATGTCCTCATTGATGGTCGTTGAAGGATGATCCAGAACTGCAGGGTCTACCGGAGTGCTCAGTTCCTCAATACTGACCACAGGCTTGTTGTAGCAACTCTAAAGCTGCACCTTAAATCCTGGAGAATGGTACCATCCCAGCCGAGGCTGGATGTTGCCAAGCTCAGGGATGAGAGAGTAGCTGAGGAGTTTGCGAACAGGCTGAGTGGACACTTGGGGGGTCTGGTTGCTTTAGGGGGTCCTGAATAGTTGTGGAGCGCCTTCAAGACCACCGTCCTTGATGTTGCCGGTGGATGCCTTGGAGCTCACCGCAGGGCAAAGAAGAATTTTGTCTCTCAAGGGACACTGGATACCATTGACCAGAGTTGCAGGGCCAGGATGAATGGCAGAGCTGAGCTGTTCAGGGAGCTGAGGCGTAAAACTGTACGTGCACTGAGGGTGGACAAGGAGGCCTATGTGCGAGGAATCTGTGAGGGGGTAGAGCATCACCTGTGGACAGGTGATTCTCGTCCCGCTTACAGGGGAATTCGCGCATTACGTTCATCCAAGCCCATCCCTCGGAGCACTAAAGTTCGAGCAGAGAGTGGTAGGCTCTTGACAGAGGAGTCTGAAGTGAAGGCCCGCTGGGCCGGTTACTTTGAGCGGTTGTACCAGGCTGATCCCCCAACTGTCGAGTTGGACGTCAAGGGTGTTACAATCCCTGTTGCTGATCCTCGAATCAACTGTGGTCCACCTTCGCTTGTGGAAACACGGGCTGCGGTGAACCAGTTGAAACGGGGCAAAGCTCCAGGGATCTGTGGCATCCATGCCGAACTTCTCAAGGCTGGTGGAAATGCTGCACTCGTGTCGTTGCATGCAGTTTTGTGCTCTGCCTGGAACACAGGCATCATCCCAACTGACTGGAAGAGGGGCCTTGTTGTCCCTCTCTGGAAAGGGAAGGGTGATTGCCAAGACTGCAACAACTACCGAGGGGTGACGCTGCTCTCAGTGCCGGGCAAGGTCTTTGCTCGGATAATTCTCGATAGGGTTCGCCACCATCTGCTTGAGCACCAGCGTCCAGAGCAGTCAGGCTTTACACCAAAGAGGTCAACGATTGACCGTATCCTTGCACTTCGTGTCCTCACCGAACGCAGGCGAGAGTTTCGTCAGAGGCTGCTTGCAGCCTATGTTGATCTCTGTAAAGCGTTCGATTCAGTGAATCGGGATGTCCTCTGGAGGATTCTTGGTCTTCGTGGGGTGCCACCAAAACTGATCGATCTGATGTCTGAACTCTACTCTGGTACTGAGAGTGCTGTGAAGTGTGGTGGTACCATCTCTGACTTATTTCCAGTTGTTACTGGAGTTCGTCAGGGATGTGTACTTGCCCCCACACTTTTCAGCACTTGTATGGACTGGATTCTAGGGAGGATGTCAGAGAGATCAAGTTGCGGTGCGTCATTTGGGAATGTCAAGATCTCGGACCTTGACCTTGCAGATGATGCAGTCATCTTTGCGGAGACTTTAAACATCCTCTTGGGGGCCCTCGAGGTGCTGAATGAGGAGTCGGAGCCGTTGGGATTACGGGTTTCTTGGGTCAAAACTAAGATCCAGGCTTTCGGTGACATCTTGGATGCTGCTGTCCTGTCTGTGTCTGTTTGTGGTGAGGATGTTGAGGTCGTGGAGAGATTCACTTACCTTGGCAGTGATATTCATGTCTCTGCTGGCTGCGAGTCAGAGGTCAATAGACGTCTGGGTCGGGCCTGGGGAGTCATGGATTCACTGGATCATGGGGTGTGGCGCTGCCGGTACCTGTGTGGGAGGACAAAAGTCCGAGTCTTCAGGTCCTTGGTACTTCCAGTCTTGCTCTATGGGTGCGAGACTTGGACTCTGACCAAGGATCTGAGACGGAGACTTAATTCCTTTGGTACCAGGTCTCTTCGGAGAATCCCTGGCTATCGCTGGTCGGATTTTGTGTCCAACGAGCGGTTGCTGAGAGAGACTCGGATGAGATTTGTTACCTGCATAGTCCGTGAGCGTCAGTTGCGGCTGTATGGACATGTGGCTCGTTTTCCTGACTCTGATCCTGCTCACCAGATTCTCTCAGCGAGGGAGTCTCATGAGTGGAGGAGGCCAGTGGGTCGACCACGTGCCTCATGGTTGCAACAGGTTGACCATCATCTCAAGGAGATGGGGATGGGCCTGGCATCTGCCTGGGGGATGGCCAGACGGAGGCCCCTGGAGTACCGGCGGAAAGTGGATGCAGCGACGTGCTGTTCTGGCACATGCTCCCATACCTGACCTGACCTGGCACCCTGCCCTGCTCACCAAACTGTCTTCCTTTGGTATCCAAGGCCATTTCCACTCATGGCTCGTAGACTTGCTCTCCAGTCGCAGTCAACGTGTGGCCCTAAATGGAGTTATCTCATCCCCTCTTCCTGTCCAGGCTGGAGTTCCTCAAGGCAGCGTTCTGGGCCCTGTTCTTTTTCTGGTTTTCATCAACGATCTCTCCGACTCTCTGGAAAATCCTCTATATCTCTTTGCTGATGACTCCACCCTCTGCCGTGCCATCTGTCATCCCTCAGACCGGCAAGCAGCAGCCTCTTCGCTCTGCAGATCTGGATAAAAATCACAAACTGGTGAAGCACTACGACCATGTTCTTCGATGCTGACAAATCTCACACTCTTACTGTGTCTCTCCAAAAGGACTGTCTACCCTGTCTACCAGGTCACTCTACTCTGGATATGCTGCTTCTGCTCTCCCAACGATGGATGGAGGTCCTCAATGCCAGACAGGAAATCCGAGCCGTATCCCTGGACATATCACGTGCTTTTGATACGGTCTGGCACCCTGCCCTACTCACCAAACTCTCTTCCTATGGTATCCAAGGCCATCTCCACTCATGGCTCGCAGACTTCCTCTCCTGTCGCAGTCAATGTGTGGCCCTAAATGGAGTTCTTTCATCCCCTCTTCCTGTCCAGGCTGGAGTTCCTCAAGGTAACGTTCTGGGCCCTGTTCTTTTTCTGGTTTTCATCAATGATCTCTCCGACTCTCTGGAAAATCCTCTTTATCTCTTTGCTGATGACTCCACCCTCTACCGTACCATCTGTCATCCCTCAGGCCAGCAAGCAGCAGCTTCTTCGCTCTCTGCAGATCTGGATAACATCACAAACTGGTACAACTTATGGAACATGTCTTTCAATCCTGACAAATCTCACACTCTCACAATGTCTCTCCTAAAGGACCATTTAGAACACTCCCTTCCATCTACTTTCTCAACAATCCTCTGGAAGAACTCCTTTCATCCAAGCTTCTGGGTCTCACTATCTGCCATGATCTTTCCTGATTCAATGATTCAGGGTCAATACAAAGCCAATGATTCCTCAGTATTAAAAATTGGTTGAGTCAGGACAAAGATATTCACATATATGTTTCCTCCCCCATAAATTTTAGCAGACCACATTGATGGAGTCTTGGCATGTATAGTGGCCTGTAGGATTTTAATGATATCCCAATTTGAAACCACATACTACCTAGAGGTGGTCTAGAGGTCTATTCTCACCCCCTGTCAAGTCAAGCCTTTTCTGTAGGGGTCTTGAATGATTTCATTTTTCTCAAGTCCTTACTCCTGGACTATTACATCATGCATTTACACCACCTTATTTATACCACGACCTTAGTTTTTGCTTACACACCACCTTATTTAACACATTACATTAGTTCTTCATGTATGTTGTTTGTGTCATTTATGACGTCCTTAAAAACAGTAAGTTTCCTTTTTGGAATGATTTTCAATTTTGTTTGATTGGCAGACAGAGAAAAAAAATTGCAACCTTGTCCGAAGGAAGTGGTTCAGTTTGGCATTTTTATATGAAATAGGCAAAGCCGAGAAACAAATGAAACCCATTAGTATTACCCTTTAGAATTACCCTTTAGAATTACCCTTTAGAATTACCCTCAATAAATACCCTCAAGAATTACACTTTAGAATTACACTTTAGAACAACCCTCTAGAATTACCCTCTAGAATTATCCTTCAGAATTACCCTCAAGAATTACACTTTAGAATTACCCTCTAGAATTACTCTCAATAATTACACTTCAGAATTTACCTTTAGAATCACCCTCTAGAATTACCCTCGAGAATTACCTTTAGAATTAGCCACGAGAATTACCTTTAGAATTACCCACGAGAATTACTTTTAGAATTACCCTCTAGAATTACCTTTAGAATTACCCACTAGAATTACCTTTAGAATTACCCACTGGAATTATGTTTGGAATTACTCACCAGAATTACCTTTATAATCACCCCCTAGAATGACCCTCGAGAATTACCTTTAGAATCACCCACTAGGATCACCTTTAGAAGCACCTTCTAGAATTACCCTCTAGAATTACCCTCTTGAATTATCTTTAGAATTACCCTCTTGAATTATCTTTAGAATTACCCACTAGAATTACCTTTAGAATTACCCACTATAATTACCTTTAGAATCACCTTCTAGAATTACCCTCTGGAATTACCTTGAGAATCACCCTCCAGAATTACCCTCTAGAATTACCCTCTGGAATTACCCTCTAGAATTACCCTCTGGAATTACCCTCCAGAATTACCTTTAGAATTATCTTTAGAATTACCCTTTGGAATTACCTTCAGAATTCCCCTCTAGAATTATGTTTGGAATTACTCACCAGAATTACCTTTATAATCACCCCTTAGAATTACCCTCGAGAATTACCTTTAGAATCACCCACTAGAATCACCTTTAGAAGCACCCTCTAGAATTACCCTCGAGAATTAACCTCTGTAATTACCTTTAGAATTACCCACTAGAATTACCCTTAGAATCACCCTCCAGAATTACCCTCCAGAATTACCTTTAGAATTACCTTAAGAATTACCCTCTGGAATTACCCTCTGTAATTACCTTTTGAATTACCCACCAGAATTATCTTTATAATTACCCTCAATAATTATCTTTGTAATTACCCGCTAGGATTACACGCAAGAATTACTCTTTAGAATTACCTTTTGAATTACCCTTTGAAATTACCTTTAAAATTATCCTCCAGAATTACACTCCAGAATTACCCTTCAGAATTATCCTTTTGAATTACCCTTGAGAACCCTCTAGAGTTACACAGGGTGTGTTAGAAAAGTTCATTTTCAACAGACAGATGGAAGGAAGGACATTCCAGAATATTGAAGCGGCTTCACCACTCATAAATTATCTCACTCCTCTGCTTATGTGCAGTCGGAATAAATTCAGAGCCAAAGTACTGCTCAACTGCAGGTTCGTTTTCCGATTCGTGTTCAAAATCTAACATCTGTATTGCAAAAGCAGCCTGTCTCTGTCTTTTTGTTGTGTTATAACTTTAGAACGGATTTTAATGAATCGAACTAGGGTGGATTAACGGAACTACTGGGAAGGTCTGTGATGAAAATTTTTTTTTTTTCATGGGTACAAGGGGCGAAACTACAAACGTCAACTTGCGACGCTGCCTATGCCTACACATCCAGGAATCCTTTTTCTACTTCCCCTATTGATTAGCCATAACATCAAAGATTGGTGCTTCCATCAATGAAGCGACGAGTCATATATATAATAGTTAAATGTACATTAAGTTGTTTCTCGATCATAAACACATTTGAAGATGGAAGAACAGACAGAGACAGATATAAAGTGAACCAATTGCTTAACCGTGCTTTTCACTTTACGTGTACAGGGTAACTATATTCAAACCGTCTGTTTCGAGTTTGACTGGTGCATGACCTCCATCATTGTTGAGGGAAATAACTTTTTGATTCATTCTCGTTTGATTCTCACATGATTTTAAATTTCTCAAAATCATACTTACCACGTAAATACTTGCAGCCACTGTGTTGTTCTTGCAATGAGGTCATTGCCCTCTCGACCACGGTTAGTGCCCATGATCCGGGCAGAATTATTGTTTTCCAATGCCAAGTAACTGCACATGTAGATCACTGAACACGTAAATTTTGCATTGTAAGTGGGAAAACGAACTGATAACTTCTATGTGACAGCACAAATTGAAATAGTTGTGCAAAAGAGACTCTTAGGGGACGATTGATTGCAGTTAGCCGCCATTATGGAATGGGCACTGGACAAGCTGTTCTTGTAACAAAAAAGAAGAAGAATTACCAGTGATATAAGGATAATGGAGTTGTTTGCTCGTATATCACATGCAGGACAATGATATTAGGCGACATTAATATGCTTTTACTCACATTCGAGGACATGGAAAAAGAAACATAGTACATATATTAATATATTAACTTGGGACCCCAGCATCATAAGCTGCATGCTTAGAGCAAACAGGCCGAGCTGAAGATATTGCTAATTCATAGCATACGGTCAACAGATTGTGGGCAAAATATAAACAGATTGGTCCAACAGCTGATGGATGTCGAAGTGGGCTGGAAAATGTCACTGATGTCGGCAAGGATGGAAGACTCATCCATTGAGTCCTGAGAAATCCTACAAGAAGCAAGTCCACTTCAACAAGATGCTGGCGATGATGTAATGACCCAAACGATCAGGAAGGACCTAATATAATTAATGCTTTGCACACATAATACCGCTCTATTCCACTTCCACTGAAGCATCCTCTCCAGATTTGGTTCCAAATGATATGGTGTCTCTGCTACGATTCAACACATTCAGCACTGTTTCAAAAACACTTTTCTCAAACAAAACGACCCGAAAGAGGTAAAATTGGCTTGCCGCCAGAGCCCCATGCTATGAATGAAAACATGCCTGTGCATGATGACAGACCTGGATAGAAGCCCACGTCTTTCCAGGCTTCCAGTTTTTCCTCCCTGAGAGGTTGTGGTGGTACCCATCTTTTCCACCCTGTGTGTCTTCCCCTATCCCTCATTCTTTCTCACATCCCTTATTTATCCAAGTATCCCTCTATTTTATCCCTCAACCCTGCCGTTGGTGTTTCACCCCTCTCTTTCTTCTGTTCATTACCTCCGTCACCGAAGGTGAAGGAGGTTATGTTTTCACCCCTTTCTGTCTATTTGTCTGTTTGACTGTGTACAGGATATCTCAAAAAGTTGTGGACGGATCCAAATGAAATTTTGTGAACCAGTTGGTAATTTGACAAGGACGAACTGATTCGATTTTAGTGAAGATCCGAATTCAGATACGACTACTAGAATGTTTTTTTTTAGTGATTCTTCACCATTGCGAGATCAGGCTAAAAGCGATATATCGCACAATATCTCAAAAAGTTGTGGACGGATTCGGACGAAACTTGGTGGACACATTGGGAAAGGGGGGGGGGTGGGGTGACTAGGAAAAATTGGTTCAATTTTGGTGAAGATCTGGATCCAGATCTGATAATTTTAAAAGTGATTCTTCACCATTCAGAGATCAGGCCAAAGACGATATGTACCACAATATCTCAAAAATCTATTGGGCCCTATATGTTGTGAATCAGGCATTGTGTGGCAGAGGTATGCACTTTACTGAGTGCACTTCTAGTTTTGTTCTGTTACACCCTGCTCCATTCTCCAGGTAGTGGACAAAAATGGAGACCAATGTAAAGTTACTTAATAGGGTGTTGGGCATCCACGTGCAGCTAGTATGACCTGTATACGCCATGGCATAGTCCTCCAGTATCTTGAATTCTGCGGAAGGGATGCAGCACCATTCTTCCACAAGAAAGAATCAATTCAACTCACACCTGTTTGATGGAGGTTAAAAACGCTGTCTCAGGCATCTTTCCAGAATATCCCATAAATGCTCGATTGGGTTCAGATCTGGTGACTGAGAAGGCCATGACACATGGATACTACCAGTGTCATGCTCATCAAACCAATGGGCAACTGCATGTGCTCTGTGGGTGGGGGCATTAGGGTTTTATGGCCTCACCTTTTTATTATATAAAAAGGTTTAAAAAAAATGAATCTCTGCAATAAACCAAAACACAAGTAGTGAAATCAAGAAATCAAACAAGAAATCAAGCAAAAGGATCAAAGAACAAGGGATCCAGGAATAAATCAAACAAAAGGATCAATGAACAAGGAATCACGCAAGAAATCGAAGAGGAAGAAACAATCACAGAAGAAGAGGAAAAGGAAATTAAAGAAGTTGAAGAAATCAAAGCAAAAGAAACTTACACCCAATATCCAGAAATCAAAAGGTCAAAATAAACCAAGCTATCGTTCTACCCTTTTAATCCCCATTGCCTTCTCAGCGCGTGAAGTTGGGTTCAAATATGAGGGGTGGGGCCCTTCTCCGCAGAGATCGAGAGTGGGAACGGGCATGGATAGGGTAGGGAGGAGGGTTTGGGAGTGAGCGAGGTCGGTGTTGAGCCACTTTTCAATATCCCTCTTTGTTGACTCCCTTTCGTCAATGTCTGGGCATCTGTAGCGGATTATCTTATTGTGGACCCTTTTCTGACAAGCAGCCACTGGGCCTGCGTCCAGGGGAGCCTTCCCTTTGTCCCGCCACCTCATCTGGTGCTTTTTGGTTTCCCAACCTTCTGTGTTTATGTCCTTGTAGCCAGAGGAGGAGCTGGCTCCTTCGTCCTCCTGTGGCGGGGTCTTTTGAGTGGAGGCTGCTCCCTCCGTCCCCACCGCCGGAGCAACTACTTCTCCCTTGGAGGGATCTATTTCCCCCATCTTCTTGAGCCCAGCATTTAATATCACCACCTCCTGGTCCTTGCTTCCCCCTCATCCTTTCTTCCCTCCACTCCTCTCTCTTCTCAGTCCTCCTCATGTCTCTCCTTACTGCGAAGGGGTGGGGGAGGGGGTGGGTGACACGACAGGCACCTGTACCACCATTCTAGGTCCTGCTGCAACACCTCCGACCCCGCTCACAGACACGTGCATCTTGATTACATAACTCTGTGGGCAGGAGCAGAAAGTGTGCCCTGGTGAACCACAGAGGTTTCACCTCACCTGGGAGGTCCAGTGCTCCCTGAAGTGTCCCAACTGGCCACACTGCGAGCAAAACTGTTCTTTGCACCCAGAGATAAGGTGATCTAGTTGACGCCACCTGCTGCATATTTTCGGCTGTCCTGCATAAAATACTCGCCCACGGTCCATCCCAATGATTATCCCATTAAGGATATGGGTCACTGTGCCATCCTCCTTGACCCAAAATTACTGAGTCCCGGTCCATATACCAAAACCATTTTAGATAAACTGTGGTGGCGTCTTCATATCAACATACAGTATCTAAACAACCAAAATTTCACATCATCAGTGACACTCATTGAAGAAGTGGACTGTCACGACCCTCTAATGGTCAGAGAGAGCATCACCCGCCAAACCAACCAGAGACCCAGCTGACCGAGTGGCAGTCCACTGCACCCAGAACTCGGCAAGCCTTTCTGGGGTCTGGAAGGACACATCAAATCTGCTGGCCAAGGAGATGAGGCAGTAAAATTTTTAGCCTTCAACTCCAGCATGCCCAACAATACTGTCTTACCAAATACCCCACTTGGCGGAAGGCCCTGCTTCATGAACATGAGCTGGAGGCAGTTATGGCGCCTGCTGTCTGTGCCGGAGTCCTGGGGAAGGTGGGGACACCACTAGAAAAAGGGGGTGGGGAAGGGGTTGGAGGAGGATGGAGGTAAGGAAACACAAGGCTACCTTCCTGTCTGGCGGGTGAGGTCCGCTGGACAGGAGGAAGGCTGGGGAAGAGTAGAAGGGAAAAGATGAATGAAAACACAGGACTAACAAGACAAAAAAGTATAAAGTAAACAAATCGATCAGGTAGGGTGAAAATAATGTGTGCAGAACAAACACAAGGTTAACTAACTGCTAAAAAGGTGGAGACTAATCACTGAGGTTGTTTTTATTTATTTTTTTCCTCTGCTGCTATGCGAGCCATAATTACAGGCAACCAGGCTGGTACAGCGTTCTTATACATGACCCAAAGCATGCTGGGATGGTATTTACTTAATGAACTCATGGGCCACACCTGTATGGTAGCCGTTGCTTGGTGTCCCTCATTAATTGAGACATGTGGTATTGACAGTTAGCTGACTGCTGCACAACGAGGTGTTTCCACTTTTTTTGTCCACTACCTGTATATTCTCGCTCCTCCATGAGCCTCGACTTTGAAAACAAAAAATAAATAAATTGCAACATTCGTATGGTCACCCATAATTATCTAATCAAATGCTACCTCCCAAAATGAAAATTGGCAAGTGGTTGGGAAGTGTGGCTCCATGAAATAAAAACATCTCATTAAAGGAAACTTTTTATGATTGTTCTTTCACATTAACTTTGTATTCATGCCTTAATGAGCTGTCATAATATAAATTTCACCCCAATCGGTGTGGGTTGCCCTTTAGAAGTATCATAAGAATAAGAAAATATACATTGCAATCCAGATTGTTCTTTGTTCCTGACGGATATCTTTCAGTTCGGAGTATAACTCACCTCTTTTTTTTTTAATTTTGGAATTAATAATTTGAACAAATCTTCATTAATCTCGCATGTCATAGCAAAGCCTTCTTCATTTTGAGAACAGGAGGAAAGATTATATCACGTGAAACAGGCTCAAAGGCATAATGAGTGCAATCAGATTGTAATACAATCCCAAGTGTATGGGATGTCAAAGCACATCCTTCTGTTCTTAATTCTGATGTACCAGACTCTGTTAAAGAGCATCGGTGCTGCAGAAGGAGTTTCTTGGCAAGGGTTATGCTCGGTGGTTTTACATTTCCTTCCCAGCAGTAGTTAGGGCAGGAATTTGGCCAGGATTCCGGCGATAGCTCGCCTACTCTTCTCAAAGGACACCGTGTGATCTTTAACCTCCACCAACTAATGCCGGTAGACGGGACGTTCGTTTAATGTGCATCCAGGGACGGCATCTACATTGATGTATCACCCTGCCTGTGAAACACCAGCGTACCAGTTTGTAGCTTGGTCAAGATTCAAACCCAGGATAGACAGCTGAAAGGAGAGTGGATGTACTTCTAGGTCATCCTGCCAACCAAAACCATCCTTAAAGTTCCACAAAATCAAAAAAAAAATTTTTAACCTCCGCCACCGAAGATGAAGGAGGTTATGTTTTCACCTCTTTCTGTCTGGTTGTCTGTCTGTTTGTTGGGTGGTCGCTAGAGTACCCTTATTCTCAGTTTTTCCTTCTGTCTGTATGTTTGTATGTAATGGACAGCTCTGGAGGCCAGAGGAGTCAACTGGTGTTGATGAAACTTGACAGGTAGGTTCATTCCAGGATCTAGTTCTTTGCTTTTGAGGACCGTTGCTATGGACACCACCGTTGCCTAGCAACGGGACTTTGAAGTTTTTGAAAAAATCCTAAAAAAGTTATTTTTTCGAAAATCAAAAATCGGCTTCCAGGCTTTTATGCGCACTATAATCAACCTCTTTGTCAAAAAAATTCAGCCCGATCCGTCAAAAACTGTATGACTCGTATGCAATTATGTAGCGACCACCCATGTCGCCTGCCGGCTTGATTGTCTCTTTGTGTGCAGGATATCTCAAAAGTTGTCAATGGATCCGGATGAAATTTTGTGGACAGGTTCTATGTAGGACAAGGACGAAATGATTAGATTTTGGTGAAGATCCGGATCCGGATCCGACTACTGGAATTTTTTAAGTGATTCTTCACCATTGAGAGATGGGGCTATACCAATATATATATATAATACGATATCTCAAAAAGTTGTGGACGGATTCAGATAAAACTTGATGGACACATCGTGTGTGTGTGTGTGTGTGTGTGTGTGTGTGTGTGTGTGTGTGTGTGTGTGTGTGTGTGTGTGTGTGTGTGTGTGTGTGTGTGTGTGTGTGTGTGTGTGTGTGTGTGTGTGTGTGTGTGGCAAGGTCGAATTGATTCGATTTTGGTGAAGATCTGAATCTGAATCTGGTAACGAGAATTATTTAATTTTTAAAGTGATTCTTCACCATTGAGAGATGGGGCCAAAAACGATATAGTACTGTATATCATGATATTTCAAAAATGTATTGGCCCCGATATGTTCTCGTGGATCAGGCATTGCGTGGCAGAGGTATACACTCTACCGAGTGCCCTTCTAGTTTTTTGATGTGATTATATTGATTTTAAAATAATAAATAAAGAACTGAAAGTGGTTTTTAACTTTAATAATTTTTTGAGGTATCACAGTTGAAAAAGCAAACCCGTCGGGTACCTCCCCTAAAAATTCCAGAAAACCCACCATGACGTAATCAAGGGAAAATTCTCATCCTTTGGTGAGGGACCTTTGTTATCTTCTTCTTTAATGTGCTTTACTGAGGCTCACATTTTTACTCATGTAACAGTGAATCTGTGATTGAAAGTGAGGATTTTGGGGGTAGAGCAACATAGATTGAGGATGCAACTATTTCAGGAGTTTCTTGGGCGATCGGAGTTCAGTTGGTAATGTGTGCTAGTCTCTGAACTGCCTAATGTTTGCACAAATCCTTTATGAAATTCTGATTCCAAATGAAAATGTCTTCTGTTTGTGCAAAAATGTGAGCTGCATCATGGAGCATTCTTTCTCATCTGCTTGCATAATGACTTTTGCACCTTAAACAATGTTATCGTGTCTTTTGAAGTTGCTCAGCACCATAGCGAAATTATCATGAATTCCGATCTTGTCGACACCGATTACAGTAGGAGGGAAAGAGGTGGGGGCACTACCGGATTTAGGGATTGCCAGGTGGGGCCATGGCCCCGGGGCTCCCCACATTTAGGGCCCCCCCACAATTTCGATGACATTTTGAAAATCCCTTGAAAATGTGCTTCTAAAGTTTTATTGTCGGTGAATGAAGATTGTAAACTCTTTGTAAGGATATCTTTTCAAAATTGTCCGTCATTGTGAGGGTCCTTTTCAAGCTTTGGCTTTTTCAAGCCGTTTCTTCCACGGTCCACAGAACGGATCCAACGTGGTCAAAAATTCCCGGGGCAAGCCTCGGGCATGGGGGTCCGCATTCGGATCTTTTTTTGGATCGATCATCGATGCTTCGGATGGTTGAGCGTGGCCAACTAACTACGGCACTGCCCGCCAGAGCCCAGCAAGCACAGACGGGATACAGAGGTCCAGCCAGAGGAGAGGTGAAAAGGTGAAAGTCGACCTGGTAAAACTAGGCCAGACCAGCACAGCACACGGCCGGCAGGGGTAGTATTGTACACTGAAACTGCGGCTGGCAGGGAATGCTGGCAGTACCCTGCTTACTGGCGCGCACAGCACAGTAACACGGTGTGACTTTCTATGTTCCAGGTGTGTGAAACATACTTGTTGTTCGTGATTCTGGTACGTCCCACGTGCACTCTGACGATATCTCAGTTACTCAGTACCTACCAGCTGCAGAAACCACAATGAGCGGCTTCGGTGATGACAGGCACAAATCCAGGGCTCCACGGAAATATGACGGTGGTGCTCAAAAGCAGAAACGTTCCAAGGAAAAAGATGAAAGACACAAGGCCGTCGTCGACAAGACCCAGAAAATCTCAGTTTTTCACTCCTGCACAAACAGGCGATTCGTCCATGACAGAGGCTGGAACACCAACAGAGACAGAACAACCGGATTTGGCAACGCAATCCCCGCGTCAAGATTCGCCCAACATCTCGGAAGGTTCCACCGATGAAGAACATGCATCAGATGAAGAAGCGAGAGATACACTGACTGATCATGGACCTGGCTTTGCCAATGACATTAGATGTTGGCCTCCTGAGCGACCCTCATCAGAGATGATCGACTACTGGGCATGACGAGATTTGGAGCCCCTGCAGAATTCGACTGGTCCCTTTGATTCATCCATACAGTTCGTTGAAGGTAGGAAACGCTGCTGCTCCAAGAATCTTTTTTACCGTAGACCTACAAAACGGAGAGTCCATGAAAATGTCCTGGCTTTGCTTCTCCACATCAACCGGAAAACTGTACTGCATCGCTTGCAAGCTCTTTGGAGGCGCTACTGCCCTGGGCGGGGAAGGATTCAACGATTGGAAGCATGCCAGTCGTTCTATCGAGGTGCATGAACGTTCGCATGTACATTGTGCGAATATCATCCGCTTGTCAGACAGAGCAGCATCCGCAGGTCGTGTGGACACTGAACTCGTCAAACAGGTGAGTGAGATTGCGTCCTATCGGAGGGAGGTTCTGAAACGAAGTGTGAGCGTGATATCGTTTCTCGCTGAGTGTGGTCTGGCGTTCCGTGGATCGGATGAAATTGTTGGGTCACGGACGAATGGTAACTACCTTGGTTTAATGGAATCACTTGCGGAATACGATCCATTTTTGGCACAGCACATTCAGAAATATGCCAACCAAGGTAGTGGCCACACCAACTACTTATCATCTACGACATGTGAAGAGTTAGTCTCCATCATCGGAAAATCTGTTCAGGATAATATCGTCGCTCGTGTGAAAGAGGCAAAATACTTCTCTGTGTCAGTCGATTCTACTCCTGATAAAAGCCACATCGACCAGCTCGCAGATATTCTACGATACATCGAGAACGAGGCTCCAGTGGAGCGTTTCATGACCTTTCTGAGCAACACAGGACACACTGGACTCCAGTAAGCGACGGCATTACTGGATTTTTTGAAAGCCACTGGATTGGACATCGCTAACTGCCGAGGACAATCTTACGATAACGCATCTAATATGAGTGGCCGATACAATGGGATGCAGGGAATGATCAAACAGGAGAACCCTCTCGCAATATTTGTGCCATGCATGATGCACTCACTGAACTTAGTCGGTCAGTCGGCCGTGGGATGCTGTAGACCTGCAGCAGCATTCTTTGAATTCGTGGAACAAGTGTATGTATTTTTTTTACAGCTTCCACGTCGCGCTACGCCAGATTATTTGACGCCCTGAAAGCCAAAGGTCTGCAAGTACCAAAGCACCTCAGCGACACTCGCTGGTCGGCTCATTCTGATGCAACCCGAGCTCTTCCAGACGGTTACAGCGAAATCATGGATGTCCTCGATGAAATCGCAAACGATGAACAACTGAATAGTGAAACAAGAAACACCGCCGAGACACTTCACCAAACGATGTGCACGCTCGAGATAGGGTTCTATGCTGGTTTCTGGTCTACTGTCCTTAGTAGATTTGATCATACGAGTAAAACCCTTCAGTCGCAAGCTACCAATCTCAACACAGCCGTGCAGCTCCTCAAGTCACTGGCGAGCTTCGTGCAGTCATTACGTGATCAGATTGATACATTCGTTGTTGACGGAGTGGAGCGCTCAGGTACGGAGGAATTCACTCGCGGATCACGTAGACGAAAGAGTAATGTCCGCCTCGCTCCCTTGGACTACAGACACACTCCAGAAGTAGAACTTGATGCCAAGGAGTCCTTTCGCATCAGTGGATACGATGCAGTGATCGACATACTGCTATCGCAGTTGGAAAACCGTACAAACGGTTGCAGCGAGATGAGCGACAGATTTGGATTCCTGCGTGCTCTTGTTCAACTCGAAGTGGAGCAGATTCGAGAGTCATGCTCGAAGCTCGTCGAGCTGTATCGGGAAGATCTATCACCTGACCTCACAGAAGAAATGATTCAGTTCCAAGCCATGATGAAGAAGTCAGAGCCAGACTCGGGCCGTACTGAACTCGAGATGTACAGTTTTCTCATCGAGCGAAAACTCACCGATACTTTCCCAAACGTGGAAGTGCTGCTTCGGATTTACCTCTCACTGATGGTGTCGAACTGCTCCGGGGAGCGCTCGTTTTCGAAACTCAAGCTTATCAAGAACCATCTTCGCTCCACGATGGGGCAGCAGAGACTGGTCAATCTGACCATCATTTCAACCGAATCCGATGTGCTCAATTCCATGCAGGTTGACAGTATCATATCCAAGTTCGCTGCGGCAAAGTCGCGCAGGAAGCTTGTCCATTGATTGAGGCACCGTGTGTATGTTCATTGATGTGGATGACACTGCCGTATAGTTGCGGTCGCTGGAAGTCGGCGATTAATCACCATTTCGGATTTCTCTTGCCCAGAGAGTTTTTAGAAGTTCGAAGATTTTTAGTCGAAGTTCGTAGTATGATTAATGATAGTGCGTCGTTTGTAATTTTCTTATATGAGTCCATCTCTATCTCTTACTCTTGTAGCAACAGCACTTTTGTGATTTGATTTTAGAATGAGCTCAGAGATAAGTCACCAGCCATATCAATAACCATCCGTCCATCTTGTCATATTGTCAAATTTAATTGTAATTTGTGAACATGTATGCCAAGTCATTCCTGATCAGGATCTGCCAAATTTATAGATATAAGTTCAGTTGTTGATTAAAAAGCAGTTATAATTTAAGTTGTCGATTAATCTCCAACTTTGGGGGCCCCCCACAATCATTGTGCCTATGGCCTCCCACATGGGAAATCCGGCCCTGGGTGGGGGGCACTGCATCAGCAGCTTAGCTGAGCTCCATTTTATAGTATAATTGGAATGCAATCAGCAGAACAAAAAGAAAACTCTAGCTCCCATAGGAACCCACAATAAGTGGTATAATTGGCAATAAATCCAAATATAGAGCTTTGTAAGATGTATTTAAATTCTTCTTTTATTTTTCATTCAACATTTAAACTAGAGAGTTAACAGAACACCTTACCCCACACAGTCTGGAGAAAATGACACGGGAATGGTTACCGCTTCCTTTGAGAAAAAGATGCACTAAACAGATATTTTTGATGAAGCGAGCTCAGCCATTGCATCGCTCGTCGCCGCCATTTTGTCTGAAAATCGATGTTCTTCCGTCGGTAGAGTGCAGGCAGCAAATTTGATTGGTCAAGACGGCGTACAATTTTTCGAACTTCAGAGCCAAGGTACTGCTAGATGCAGGATTTTGGAAGCGCCAAGAAGCTGATTATTGTTCTACAGTGTTCAAAAATATATAATTCAATTGAAATTGAGTAGTTCTTCAATCATAGACTGGCAGACTGAACAAATTGCTTTCCGCTGCTTTATGTGGGGGGTAATAATTAAGATGTGTAGTACCTGACAGTAACAACTGTCTGTCCTTTCCCAGCACAAGGCCTGTTGCTCTCACATCACAAGCAGAAGTGTGGCTTCTCTGGTGTTTACTGTCTTTCCTCTGGTCGAGATCCCTTTGCTCTCTCTCATCCTTCTGACGTTCCCCAGAAACTCCTTCAGAATGTACACATCCTTTCCGTAAGCCTTTTTTTGATTCTTCTTCTTGAACAGGCACAATTATTCCCACGTTCTTGTGGAGTTGGCCGGGAGAAGTTTTGGCCCAAGTCTTTCATGAACCAACTGGCCAGGCCTGAGGTTTGACTGAGGTTCAGGTAGGAATTTGGAATTTGGCCATGATGCCCACGATCGCTCCACTACTCTTCATGAAGAACACTGTTGTATCTTTAACATCCACCACCGAATGTAGGTCGACGTGACACCCAGTTTAACGTCCATCCAAAGGCCAGCACACACAAAAATGAATCACCCTGCATGTGAAACACCGGGACGACAGTTTTTCGCTTTGTCGGGATTCAAACCCAGGTTAGATGGCTTACAGGCGAGTACGCATACCTCCAAGCCATCCTGTAAGTCCAAAGCCCCTCTTGATTAAATTCCCCAAATCCAAGCTTTCTACACCTCAACTCTCTTGTCCCCACTTTATCCCATATGTGAAACTGCCTTGCTGAGACCGTTCAATTACACTCTTCCCTCGAGGCCCGAGGGCTTCAAGTAAGTGCCACACGACTGGATCATGTCATCCCCCATATATACCCTTAATCTTTTTACCTCCATTAACCAGACCAAACCCAATCCTCTCACTTTCATGTTACTGTCTCTTATTCCCTCCTTTCTCCCCTTTTTAACTGTTCGTTCTTCCCTTTGCTTGTGTCCCACTGTACATGCATTTTACCCTCCATATCCTCGCTCTTCCAGGAGCCTCAATTTTTCCAAAACAAAATTAGTAATAATAATTTCCCAATTCCAATTGCACAATTCTGGTTAATATTCTGGTTTTTTTTATTGCAAAGAAATGTGTTTAAAGATCCGCTTTGGGACCTGAACCATTGCATATGCACATTGATCAGAAGGAATGACTTTGTGTTTTATGGTATTTTACCAACTTATTTCAAGGATTAGGAAATTAAGGTTTAATTATATTGGTGTGATCGCCGATTCTTACCAGGCAAACAGCATGTTTTCTCGAGGTCAATTGTCAAGGAGGAAGCTGCTGCCAATCTGTCATGGGGATGATGAATATTGTTCCATGTATGATGGAATAGTCAATGATATGCTTAGGAGATATTTTTGGAGATTCCTAGAGGTGATTAATATGCAGTATGTCAAGAATATAATTTGACATAAAACTACCTCCTCTTGGGGCTCTCTGGCCTTGAGGAGAGAGGAAGAGAGCATGATATCAAGAGCTTTTAGTATTTCTGGAGAATGTTAGCCAGCCCAATACATCTTTCAATTCCACAGGTATAAGTTTTGATGAGCAGAGCAGAATGCCAGACAGCGGTCAATGCTTAGAATATATCCAGATGTACAGATACAGTCCTGACCTTCCTTTCGAGGTTCATAGTCTCCCTCCGTTGCTGCGAAAGGAGGAGTGCCATTGATACTTGTGGTCATTAGTCACATGTTTAGCGAGGAGTAACTCATTTATGTCAGAAATGATTGTGGATTCAAATCCTCTGCTTACATTTGCACGAATGATGACCAGTCCGTCGTTGTGTGGATTGGTAATGAGATGTGCCTTTCTTGTCGAGATGGATGATCTTTGCTGCTCTCTGAGCAGGTGGAGGTGACCCAACATGAAGCACCAGCTAAATGATAGACAAAAAATAAATAAGTAAAAAAAACCAGGTATATTTGGCTGAAATTGATTTGTATACACTGTTTGTGCCTATTGCAAAATGTAGAAGGTCAGCTACAAACTTCTTGGCATTGAAGGATGGAAAACTCATGATGTCCAAGTGACAGGAAGAGAGAAATGCAGGGAGGGTGAAGAGGTCGAGATGTCTTCAGGAAATTACCATGAACCACCTCCCAATACGTGCATTGTGCAATAGTGTTTGCAAAGATTTTCACAAAGGCTTACATTAACATGAATCATGGACAGCACTGTTTCTCCCTTGATGACTTCACTAGCAGGACAAAATTGTGAGCCAAAGATGTATTGGTTGGGTACCTGCACTTTGTAGGCAAATATCAAAGTCAAATGACAGGTTTAGACTTGGTCATGTGTGGATTCAGCTGTAGCGGGATTGAGGATGTCGCCGAAGCATATACCAGAGACTGTGAAATCCAACATCCCCAGGTCTCAGAGGTAGAAACCAAATAAAAACAAGTCACCTTTCAGATCAGGCTGGTGATGTGCTCTGCTTGCCTTAAGAAGGAACACATTTGCTGTGGACTTTGCAGAGCATTCAAAGAGCCAAATTCTGCGGCACTGATATTTTGCTCACACTGTCTACTTTGGGTAATTCCATAATTCATTACAGTCTCATTTTCACAATTCCTCCCCCCCCTGCCCCCCCCCGCACTGCACTTCATTGCAAGTATCTAGCCTGAGAAAAGACTGACAACTATTCTGGGGGTTAGGTGGGAGGAGCTGTGTATCATCACTTGGATAAAGCATGAAGTCTAAGGAGAGAAGGTGTAACATACTTGGAGATGTGAAAGAAAATTTTGCTTTGGGTTAATTGAGCGTCTAAAAATACTTTTACTCCATCACACATGACAATCATGATATCATAGTAATGCTTTATGAACAATAGCAGAGGTTTGAGTATGATTCCCAGCTGGCAGAATGTGATTACTGGCTAGCACTCAAAGCAAAACAAGTGGGGAAACGGGGAGAGGGTGGGGGGGGGGATGAAGGGGGTGACCAGTCTCACTGCAGGGAGTAAACAAAACTTTAATATCAGGGGATTGCATGGACACACTTGAATGCCCTTAACCCATGTCCAGTGGTGCATCCTCGATTCGTCTTTCATGAAGTTACTGGCTTGGTCTGACATTCGATTGCAGCTGGTGGCAGTTTGAAATTTGGCCAGGGTTTGGGTGATAACTCACCTACTCTTCTTTGAAGGACACCATGGGACCGTTAAATTCCACCAACAAATGCTAGCAGACATGTCCCCAGCTTAGTATACATCTGAGTGGCAGCCAGCACACTGATTGATACTGTGACGGATTTCGGAAACCCCTGGGACTGCACATACTAAAGCACATAAAACTGTCGCGCAGTTATGTCGGAGTATTTTGTCTAGTTAAACTTGGGAATCCAACGTTCAGCATGGGAGGGAAATATGCATTGTGCTCATAGCAGTATCACTGTATCAGCCTCATTGTTGTTATTCATTCTCTCTCTCTCTCTCTCTCTCTCTCTCTCTCTCTCTCTCTCTCTCTCTCTCTCTCTCTCTCTCTCTCTCTCTCTCTCTCTCTCTCTCTCTCTCTCTCTCTCTCTCTCTCTCTCTCTCTCTCTCTCTCCCCAAAACACGCTTTACAAAATATTCCAGACCACAAAGCACCACATACCAACAATCTCACACGTACTAGCCTGCCATCATCATCGAACGCTAAACAGACACGACGCCCCATACAGCGAATAGAAGGCTAAGCAGACAAGGCAGCCCATGTAGTGAGGGTGGAGCTGGGCAGGCACCAGCCTCAATGCAGCCGCACCGTTGAGTGCCGAACTGACCAATGATTGCTGTCGGATCACAGAGATCATCAATGGGAAAGCTGCTGGATCATGAGGTGAGCAGATGTGGAGGGAGACACATCGTGGCTTATAAAAAGCTGATGTCGAGATCAGAACATGTGGCTGCGCCTGGGAGCGGTGAGACGGTCGTGGAAGAGCCTGGAAGGAGAACTTGAGCCTGGAGCCTGAACTGGAGTCTGGAGGGAGAACTAGAGTGAGAGAGGGGCAGTCCGAAGCAGAGGAGGGACTGGCCCGGAAAGAGCTCCTGGATGTGATCTCCAGACGTACAGACTCTTCCAGGCTTGCTTCCCAAAGCTATATCTCCCTCATTCTCTTTGGATGCAGATAAATCAACAAAAGTGGCAATGAAACTTTTTAGGGCCGACCTGATATTTCTACACCTCACTCTCCCACCTGACACATGCACTTCACCCTTCGCACCTCTCCATACACCCATATCACCCACCTCATTTGGTCATACGTGAGCAAGCCAGTTCACTTGCGGGTAAGAGCGGGGTCAACCTCATACCCCATCCCTCTCACTATCTGTCTATCACTCTTGCTCATCTTCTTTTTCCCAGAATGAGAGTGGCACCTGCATTATTTGTGCTAAGTTAGCTGACTAAGGGGCTTATGGGCATAGATAAGGCTTTTCTATTTGTGACTGTTTGACCTGTAAATACATGCTTTTGTGAAATAATAATCCCTTCCACGGTGTCTGATTGTCAGCTTTTATTGATTAGACATTGTGTGCTGCAAACAGGGAGTTCTTGCGAGCAATTCTGTTTCAGATAGAGCTCCTATAGATAGAGCTATTGATTTTAGATAGAGCTAGTGCATGCGATCCCTGAGCCAATGCATACATCAAGAGGTAAAGCTTGACCGTATCCTGGAATTGGTTGCGTGTTGGGAAGCACAGTTCCCTACCTGGGGGTTTAATTTGCTGGGAAGGTAAAGCGGGATTTGGATGCTGGGCCCTACTTAAATTAAATGTCTCAGACAGCGTCTGTGGTTGGTTAACAACTCATCACACCGCAGAGTTATCTGTGGGGCGGCGGTTTCACGATCGCTGTCAGGGAAGTCGATTTTAAGAACTCTCCTTATAATCCAACCCGAGGTGAATCCGTAAAAACACATTACTCTGCTTGTGAAGCACCAATCTTACACTATATACTTGGGTAGAGACTCAAACCCAGACAATGGCTCAACAGGTAGCGCTGTCAAACAGGTAGTTCATAGATCTGATGCACTCCAAACCTACCAATCATATATGCATCTTAAACTAGGTACCTGCATTAGGAAAAAAATGAAGAAGCAGATACTACTTTTTTCTGACAAACAGAATGATCTCACATTCTACCCAATAGGAAACAGTGCTCCAAACAAACAATGTCCCAACTTTTCTGCTTTAATGATTATTATTCATTCCATCAATCCTAATCATGAAAAGATGAGCTCATCAAATTCAACAAAATAATAATTTCAATGTCACGCTATATTTTATACGTATGTAACTGCTACAAAATGACGGAGACACTTGGCGTGGTCTGTAGAATTCACTTTTCATTGTGCAGTCAAAAAATTGATCGGACAGGGACACACATGGTAACCAAACTGAAAACACATTTAAACATCTTACCGGTCTCTCAACCGAGGCCGCTGCCGAAAAACCGGATATCATCTGTTTAACAGAATCCTTCCTCCCCCAGGATGTCCCTGACTCTTTCTTGTCTCTCCCGAGCTATTGTCTCCTCCGTGAGCTGAATCCCATCTTGGCAGCAGAGTTATGCTGTACATCAAAAACTCCATTTCCCACTCTTTGTGTACTGCTCTTTCACCTTCCAATCCCCAGGAGTACCTCTGGCTGCGACTCCCCCTCCACTCTGACTTCATGTTTGTCTGTGTGTTGTACCATCCTCCCAACAGTGATGACTCTTACATCCCTCTCTCTCAGACAACATGGTCCAACTTTTAATCACTCATCCCAACTCTCTCTTCCTCATATGTGGTGATGTCAATTGTCACCATGCGAATTGGTTGGGTGTTCGTACTTCTCTCACCAGCCATGGGACTTCTGCAAAGGACTTCTGTGATTCCATGGGACTAATTCAATCTGTGAATTTTCCCACCAAGATTTCTCCCAATGGCAAATCTTCCCTTCCGGAGTTGGTGATGACCAACTACCACGTCAATGTATCTTGCTCGTCCTTTGTCACAATTGGCTTATCTGATCATGTGATTGTGAAGGTCAACATCTCTCTGGCCATTCTCAGAGATGCTTGTTGTTGGCTTAATGGTTAGGGTGGTGGGCTTGGGATCCTAACATCCTGAGTTCAAATCCCGCTCAGTTGTTGTATTAATACCACGTGGGGTTGACTCTGCCTGTCATCCTTCCGAGGTCGGCAAAATGAGTGCCAGCTTGCTGGTATCCTGTGTCGGAGTGGTGACCCGTCCAGGATTGTGCCCAATAGCTAAGGAGACTGCTTAGGCAGCACCAACGCTCTACACAGAGTCTGGTCCCGATGGATGGATTCTCAGAGAACAGCCTCAGTGCCGACGAGTCTGGAAGTTCACTCTGGCAAACTGGCAGGGACTGCAAGCAGCCATCTCACTTCAGGACTGGTCTCCTGTATCTACCACCCCTGGTGTTAACTCAACCTGGGAATTCTTCTACAAATACCTGCTCTCTCTTACACACAGATTCATTCCATCTTGTCTTCAGTTACCTTACCCATCCTCTCACTCTTGATACTCTGAATCCTGTGGTGAGACAGTTGCTGTGAAATGACTTGCATTCTCCTCTTGGAAGGAAAATCCAACCGAGGGCAATCTCAGATCATTCCACAAAGCCTGCAACAAGTATGTCTACTCTCAGGAGTGCCAGAAAACAACAACTGTCCAATCTCAAGAATGAACTTTCAAACTTGTCACCCTTCTCTAAAACCTGATGGCCCCTTGTCAAGTCTGTCTCTGATGGATGCTCCCCTTCCATCTCTTCCCTCACTTCAAATGGGACCACAGCCGACTCTGTTCATGACAAGGCTGAATGCCTCAATTCTGTGTTTTCTTCAAAATATTGTCTCTAACATCTCTCTTTCCAGTACCCACCCTCTTTCCCAGTCATACCCAACTGCTCCTGGATTCTATCTTTTGCACCTGAGAAGGTGGAAAAGTTTCTTGCAATCCTCGACTCTGACTCTGCAACTCGACCGGACAACATGAGCTCATACTGTATGTCCTAAAGAGCTGCTATGGTGCTCTTGAACTTCCTCTCTCTGCCCTTTTCACCCTGTCATTTTCTCTAGGACATCTTCCCTCTACTTGGAAATCAGCCAACATCACAGTATTACATAAAAAAGTGCAAAAACGGATCCCCTCAACTGCAGACTAATGAGCTTTAAGTAGGGTCCCGATTCTGCAGACCAGGTCGTTGAATCCAACATCACAGGTGACATGAAGTCACCTTTTCTCCATTCCTTTTCTCCAATAGCCTCATCTCAGATCATCAATTCAGAATTGGACCTGGTCACTCTACCTTGGACATGCTGCTTCTAACCTCCCAACAATGGATGGAGGCCCTCAATATCAGATGTGAGATCAGGGGCGTCTCTCTGGACATATCTCAAGCTTTCGATACAGTATGGCATCCCACCTTTCCCTCCTAACTGTCTGCTTATGGATTCCAAAGCCAACTACACTCTTGGATTATTGAAATCCTCCACTTAAGTAGCCACGTGTGGATCTCAACTGAGCCTTTTCTTCTATCCCCATCAAGACTGGAGTGCCCCAAGGCAGTGTTCTGGGCTCGGTCTTATTTCTAATCTTCATCAATGATCTCACTGACTCTCTGGGCAATCCCCTTTATCTCTTTGCTGACTTCTCCACTCAACCATGCTGTCCTTCATCTTTCTGTCAGACAGGCAGCAACCTCTTCCTCTCCTCAGACCTTGACAAAATCACAAACAAGTCAAAACAAATCTCTCTCTCTATCTCTATCTCTATCTCTATCTCTATCTCTATCTCTATCTCTATCTCTATCTCTATCTCTATCTCTATCTCTATCTCTATCTCTATCTCTATCTCTCTCTCTCTCTCTCTCTTTCTCTCTCTCTCTCTCTCTCTATCTCTATCTCTATCTCTATCTCTATCTCTATCTCTATCTCTATCTCTATCTCTATCTCTATCTCTATCTCTATCTCTCTATCTCTCTATCTCTCTATCTCTCTATCTCTCTATCTCTCTCTCTGCGATTTGTAAGTTAAGTGCAGTGTCATGGCGTCTTCTTGTGTTTGGGCTTTGTAGCTGTCTTTGTTCATGGCTTGTCTCCCCACCCTCCACTTTGCACTGTCTTTGTGTATTCCTCTTTCAAGCTAATCAGCCCCCCCCCCCCCCTATTGAGAGAGTCGAGAGAGTGTGGTGGTACCGGTGACAGTTCCCGATTGGGGCATGTCCCTCCTCATATTTCTCACTTCGTGTTCTATATTATATTATAATCTATTTCTCCTTTTCCGTAATATATATGTATATATATATATATATATATATATATATATATAGTGTCCCCAAAGTATAGCCTGGTGTGTTGGCGCAGTGGTTAGGGCAGCGGCTTGGGATCCAAAAGGTCCTGAGTTCAAGCCCCGTTGGGCCACTGAATTAATACACCAGGGGGTTGACTCAGCCTGTCATCCTTCTGAGGTCGGCGAAATGAGTACCAGTATACTGGGCCGTTGTATACCCCGGTTAAAATAGGTGTACCATATCCCTGTGTCGTAAGAGGCGACCAGGGTTGCGTCAGGAAGGGCATCCGGCGTAAAACATGTGCCAAATCACGATGCGGATCATACGGATGATCCGCTGTGGCGACCCCTAACGGGAGCAGCCGAAAGAAGAAGAAGATATAGTGTCCCCAAAAAATGTACTCACTCTTTAAATGATAATAAATGCATTGTTTATTGACTTAGAAACAAGATTAATGGTTAAATGTATCAATGGATAAATGCATGTTTGCAAATGTTCAAACTGACGACCATCACGTTCCAAACACAGCCGATAATGTGGACCAATGGATTCAACAGCGTTACAAATCATTTCATTTGGAACTGCAAGAAATTTTCTTTCAATTTCCTCTTTCAGCTCATCGACTGTTGCTGGTTTTGAGCCGTAAACCTTATCTTTGAGATATCCCCATAAAAAGAAGTCCATTGGAGTGAGGTCTGGGTAAACGCGCAGGGAATTCAACACTAACTCTTCGCCCAATCCATCTGTTGGGAAAAGTTGCTTCGAGATAGGCCCTTACATCACGGTGGTAGTGGGGAGGTGCTCCATCCTGATGAAAGTAAATCTCTTCATCACCAAATATCTCTTCGACATGTGGACCGACGGATTCCTGCAGCAAGTTTAAGTAAACATCCCCAGTGACAGTTTGGTCAAAAAAGAATGGCCCTAGGATGCCCAATACTGATATCCCACACCACACACTAACCCCTAGTAAGTTTAAATGGTGTTCCATAGTAACATGCGGATTTTCAGGAGCCCAGTACGTGCAATTGTGTCAGTTAATTGAGCCATTTAACTTGAAGCTGGCCTCATCGCTCCAAACAATTTGGGATGGAAATGCTGCATCTTTTTCGCATTTTCCCAGGTACCACTCACAAAATTCAGCCCTCCGGTCAGGATCGTCTTCATTTAGAGTGTGGATTAATTTTGGAATGTAACTTTTCCAATTAATTTGCTTCAAAATGCGATGGGCGCTTGATTTTGGGATTCCTGTCTCAAGAGCCATTTGTCATACAGATTTCCGTGGGGATCGGTGGAGGGTTTCCAGCAATTGATTTTCCTTTGTGGGGGTGATTGATGACCGTGGTCTTCCTGAACGCTCCTTATGGACGTCATGCACAGTTCCATCTGTTTCAAACTTATCTCGGATGCGAGCAATGGTGCGTCACATTGGTGGATCTTTGTGAAAATGTCTTCGAAATTGTCTTTGCACTTCCATGATGTTTTCATGCTTCCAGTAGCACTTCATGATAAATTTTATTTCTGCAACACCTTGTCCTACTTCTGCCATTATTAGGGTCAATTTGATCTGAAAATAAATGAAATATTCAATGAGTTATGAGGAGCCAAAAAGTGAGTACATTTTTTGGGACACCCTGTTATGTATATATATATATATATATATATATATATATGTTTGTTTATTGGAGCCTCTAGGCTTCGTTAATACTGTTGCGGGCCGGGGGTCGGGTGAGAAGACCACTCGGGGGGAAAGCTATCTTGGCTCCCACCAGACTCCCCGGAATTGTAGGCCGTCGCACACGGATAATTCTGTGATGTGGCGGGTCGCTCACCGACCGTGGACGCCAATAATTCAACCACGTGACTTAGGGTCCTCCGTCGAGTTAATCCGTTGACCTAAAAGAACCACATGATTTAATTACCGGGGAGCACACCCTCGATACGCCTTGTCTGAACTGGATCACTTTACCGGAACGGATCATTGGGAATAAAGTCCTGGCTCAGCTAGGATTCGGACCATGTTGGATCAATGAATGAAACCACAAAAACGATCTGGGGACATTTCTAATAATAATTTATTTACAAGCAGGTGAGGAAAAGTATGTGGCACAGGGACTCATTTATTGGGGTGTGTTGTGCAGGGAAAGAAAGAAATGTGAGAGGTGCGGCAATGTACAAGCAACTTACAAAAGCAGACACACAGCAGACTTAACGCAAAATAATAATAACAATAATTATGATAATCATAAAAAAATCTTCTGCAGTCTTATTTATGTGGACAGGTGCCAGGACACACACACACACACACACACACACACACACACACACACACACACACACACACACACACACACACACACACACACACACACACACACACACACACACACACACACACACACACATGAAACTGTGGCCACAGCCTTTATTGAGGCCTCCAGCTCGGAGGGAAAGGCGAGCTGAAGACCAGAGCCTTCCTCGGACCTGTCCACCTCGTGTGGTTTGGGCAAGCCGATTCGAACCAGGCACTAGCGAGAGGCGAGCAGAATCCAGAAACCGGCGAGCCGCGATCAGCCTCCTGAGCTCCGCTCGGCGCTCGTCCTAGCAACCAAACCTCTCATTTGTGTCCTAAACTGTCGAGAAGGCAGGAGGTTTCTCTGCCCCTTTTCCGAGTCTTTGAGTTGAATGTTAAAGCGAGGGCTGATAATTCCACGCTTGTTCAACCTGCCTGACAGATTAACCACACCCTTGCCTGCTTGATGGTCATCAACTATCTCAAACACTCTTTAGTTCACCGACAGAGAGACACCCCTTGCAGTTCTTTTGGAGGAACGATCTCTCAAGCTCAAGCTCTCATGGTCCGATCACGCCCCACCCTTATTCACCCTGTCTCGGGGGGGGGAGGGGGATGCCTCCGCCCTCCTGGCTCTCCCTCACTGGACGGTTTTGGCATGCAGAATCGCTCGTTGCCCTGTCACTGGCCAAAACGACTGGCAAGTCCGTCGATTGGCCCGGGGGCGTGGTGACTTCACGCGGACCGCCTCTCTCACCGTCGCGGGGTCTGATTGGCTGAGCGGCGGCCACCCCATCCGTAGCACGCTGATTGGTCGAGGGCCGCCGCGAGGCTCTTCCTGGAAATCTGCCCACGTATGTGCTGACACGCACGCAGACAATGGCGTCAGTGTGAGGAAGCGAGGTGAAGGCGTGTTGTTGTAGTTGAGGATTTAAAAATAAATGAAAACCCTAACTATGAAAATAACGCACAGCACATGTACATTTATTCACCCATTAGACACGGGACGGGGACCCTAGCTAAAAACACATACTTACCGATATAACTGTTCTATAGGACCTGTATGTTGAGTGCTCACGGCTTCCAGATTCGCAACAATATTTCTGACAACTCGCTTAAAAGACTGAAAAGGTATCTTGTTACAGCAAGGAAAGAATTAAACTTGTAATGGTTGAGTTGCTGCTTATGTCTTCATGAACATAGCCAGTTTGAATATTAATGGTGGACGCAGTCAGCTGCGTCGGTCGCAGACTGTGCAATTCGCCAGGAAGGAAGAAATTGATATCCTCTTATTGCAAGAGACTCATGCCACTCCAGACTGTATGGCTGATTGGCAGCAACAGCTAAATGGCACTTGGTTTTTTAGTAATACAGATTCTGTGAGTGCGGGGTATTTCTTTTTTTGTTAGTACACGTTTGTCTGTCTCTCCCCCTATTTTTAAAGAAATCATCCCAGGCTATCTCGACTTTGTAGAACTTGATTACAATCAGAAACAATTTGTCTTTGTTAATGTCTACGCTCCAAGCGACAGTACAGAAAGAGGAACTTTTTTTTTTAACAATTACTTTCATTTCTTGCAACACTTATCTTCTGATACATTGTTGTGCTTAGCGGGGGACTTTAACTGTACTTTGAACTCAACTTTAGATCGGAACAGTGCAGAGCCCCATCCAGCGCCAAGTAGGCCTCTTTCCAATATTATATCACATCATGATCTTAACGATATATGGCGACAACAACACCCGAACCTACAACAATTCAGCTTATGTCGGGTTTTACTAAATCATCTTTCATTTGCTCGACTTGATAAATTTTACATTCCTCACTCTGCTATCAATCTTGTGACACGTACGGATATTGTTCCTTCTGGTTTCTCTGACCATTCCTTTGTAAAACTGTGCTTGTGACTTCCTAGTTTTAAACACCGCATATCGTATTGGTGTTTTAATACTTCCCTTCTGAGCGATCCTTTTTTCAAGTCATCCTTCAAGGTTTTTTGGGAGAGGGTTGTGCATCTACAACATCAGTTTCTAAATCTCTGTCAGTGGTCGGACTATGCCAAGGCGCAAATCCATGTCTTCTGTCAGCAATACAAAACTAATTGCTCTCGAAGTAAACAATTATGTATCGACGCCTTGAAACAAGAGATTCTTCGACTACAGGGAAGGGCTGAGGACCTCAGTGATGATAAAATGCATCAACTCCTCCATGAAAAACAAAGTCTGTTTAAGGAACTAGTTCAAGGCAATGGTATTGCCACCTTAGTCGGGTTGAGAATCAGTCGTTTACTGTCTGCAGACACATGTTGTAAGGATTTTTTCACTTTGAGAAGATGACCAAGGCGAGCCAGCAATTGCTTAGTCTTCGGTCGAGTGATGGGCATATTTTGGATGACAATACAGAAATTGTCCACTTTGTTCGAGCTTATTTCGAGAGTGTTTTCCTTTCAGCCTGATGATATGCCTGCAATGCAAGACATTGCAACTAATTTACTGCAGATGGATGAGCATTAGCGACATTTCTTGGATGAAAACATGAGTCTAAGTGAACTTAAAACTGTGCTGGATGGCCTTGTTGACCATAAGGCTCCTGGCTTTACGGGTTGTCGGCTGAATTTGATAAAACTTTCTGGGATATGCTTGGTCCTGCTTTGCTTTCAGTTTTTTTATAAAGCCTACATGAGGGCTTATTGCCCCTTAATTGTCAACGTGCAGTTGTTTGCCTTATCCCTAAAAAGAGGGATCTGCATCTGATACAAAACTGGCACCAAATATCACTTCTCTGTGCGCATTATAAGATTTTTGCAAAAGCACTCTCGAAACATGTAAAGACTGTTTTAAGCACGGTTATACATCAAGATCAATTGTATTGTGTTATGCACAGATCTATGCATGACAACATTTGTTTTGTACGAGGTCTGTGGGATGTGTGTGAAAGTCAACAACCATATACTGCTCTCTTTTTTATTGATCAGGAAAAGGCTTTTGACTCCGTTAACCATGAATATTTGTTTTACATTTTAACACAATTTGATTTTTGGGCCATCTTTTATTTCTTGTGTAATTTTATTATACAGTATAATCACATTTTTAGCTTGATTAGAGTCAATGATGGTCTCTGTCTACCTTTGCGGATTGGGAGGGGAATTCAGCAAGGTTGTCCCTTATCTGAAATCCTGCACCCTCTTTGCATAGAGCCCCTTTTGATTTGTTTATGGTCCTTTCTCATGGAATTTCCAGTGGCTCCTTCAGAAGAGCCCGTTTTTGTTTTGGCTTATGCTGATGATGTATGGGTTGCTGTTCACAACAACAATGTTATTACTATGTTGTTTGAGTGTCTACATGTCTACTCTCAAGCATGTACAACACAAATTAACTGGTCTAAATGTAAAGCAGTTTGGGTCGGCTGTACGCTACCTTCTGGCCTTCCAACTCCCCCTATGAATTTGACATGGGTAAAAGAAGGTGTAACGTGCCTTGGTGTTTATCTTGGTGGTACCCCTGGCTTTGTCAAAAAAAAAATTGGGATGGTTTGCTCGACAGAATTAACAATAAGTTGAATAGATGGAGAGGAATTTTGTCCACTTTGTCTTTCAGAGGTCGTGCCTTGGTCATTAATAATCTGGTTGCCCCTCTGCAATGGCATAATATAAGATGATTGTCCTGCAGCCACCTGTAACATTGGTGTCATTGATCCAAAAATGTTTGCTTGACTTCTTCTGGGATGGCAAACATTGACTTAAGCCAGAGACTATTTGCTTTCCACTGGGGGAAGGGGGTCATGGACTTGTGGACAATCTTTCTCGGGTGATGGCCTTCCATATCTCCACTGCTCGCCGTTTTATATTTCTGGAGGCCTTGCCCTGGAAATCCACTGCGAGCCTTGAAACAAGCCTTGTTTCATATTGAAAGAAGCCGGTATGCTGGACTATAACCGTGAACTCTTTTTTTTTATGGAACCGAAACAAGTTGATGCCCTGTTGCACCCCTACGTATACCAAGATGTCCTGCATGCCTGGCAGTTCATCTCAATAACTTGGCAAATGGAAACGTACAACAGCTAAAGGTTCCTTCAAGAACCCCTTTTCTACGATGCTCCTTTTTCCTGAAATTCCTCGCTCATGTACCTTCATGCAGCATTTTTTGGTGTTGGTGTGAGCACAACTTGGGACTTTTGGGATTGCAATAGGAACAGCTGGTTCTCTGCAGGATATATTCAAGAAAAAACTGGTATCAGATCTTTGAGGAGTGCAGCCCAGGTACTGCAGGAAGTCCTGCAAGTTTTTAAGCACCTCGTCCTGAGCTTCACTGCTGACATTGGTAATGACCATACACCACCACAGATATATGCTAGCTATAACTTGCCAGCTCATAACTGCACAATATCTATTTTTTATCCTCATCACCACTCTCCAGTAAAGAAAAGAAAAAGACTATACCATTTGTGCCTTCCCATTTGACTTCCCTCATTACCGCCTGCTTCATTTGTGGCTCAATGGAAAAAAATTGCCTTCTGGGCTTCCCTCCCATCCGCAATGGTCCACGATATACATTTCACCAATTGTAAAAAAGACTGGTGATATTGCCTGGGGACTCACCCATATGGTGCTGCCTTCCAATGGATTACAACATCTGTTTAACAAAACTAATACAGAGGCATGTCCTCTTTGTATGCTCTCTGAAGACCTTTTTCATGCCTATGGAGATTGTGCAAGACTCACGTCTCTCTTTGAGTTATTATCACCGCTGTTACATAGGTTGAACTATTCTTTCTCCAAGCATTTTTTTGTTTTTGGAATACTACTTGGTTGCAAAAAGAGCTCAGAGACTGCTCTTGTCAATTTCCTGTTTCTAATGCAAAACTGGCAAGCTACAAGACAATAAAAGCAAAGCTCCTTGCAAATGATGGTATTTTATGTGATGTAGGAGTAGTCTTTAAAGCTCGGGTCATGGCTGGGCTATGTATAGAGTTCTCTTTTTCTCAAATAAAAGTTGATTTGCAAACCAAAAATGGTGTGTAAAGGGAAGTTTATGTAAAGTTGAAAATGGTGTGTTGAATTTCTTATTATAGTGTCAAAGATGGGGGGGGGGAGGGGGGTTCTCTTTGGTGTTGTTGGGTTGCACATGTTTGGAATTTTAGTGATTTTGCAATTATTTGTATGACTTGTGTGATTTTTTTTTCCTGTTTAAATAAAAAAAGCTTCAAAAATCAAAGTCTCTCTGTGTCTGTGTCTCTGTTTTCCCCCACCCTCCTTCTCTTCGAAAGGACCAGACTGCAACGCCTCCCATCTACTTTCTCAACAACCCTCTCAAAGAGGTTCAGTTACTCAAACTCTTTGTCTCACTCTCAACCATGATCTCTCTTGGGAAGCCAAATTTCAAAGTTGGCCTCCAAAGCCAATTGCCAATTTGGCATCCTCCATCGTGCAATATCCTTCTTTGGTACCCCTGAGCTCCTTTCCACCTATAAGGCTTTCATCCACTGCTTGATGGAGTACTGCTCTCCCATCTGGGCTGGCTCCCCTGCCTCCCATCTTGCTTAGCTTGATACCAGGGAAACCAAGGCTTTCAAGAAAATTGGAATCTCTCACAATGGAGCTGAGTCTATGGGCCTATCACTTCACCATTGCCTGCAGGTCGATGGTCTCTGTCTTCTTCCGCCTCTTTTCTGGTTTTGAACCCTCTGCCCTCTCAATGCTTTGTCCCCCTCAGGTATCTGTAGGATGCACGCGGTCCACCGGCAACCCCTTCCAAGTGAAACCGTCTAAATTCAGAACTACTGCTCACCTCCACTCATATATTCCTCTTCATTTCCCACCTGTGGAACCACCTTCCACACTCTCTTCAATCTCATTCTTCATTCCAGGTCTTCAAGATGGCCGTTCACCACCATCTCAAATCATTCCCCATCCTCAACCATGATCTTTTCTACACCCATTAAACCACCCCCACTCCTAAAATTTTGTCCAACCCTTGCATTCCCTGTTCCCCTCATCGTTACCTGCATCCCTTGTTTGTCCTTCTTCGTTCACTTTCTTCCTTGGCACTGCTGTCAGCGTTTTCCCCTTTCTCCTAAAGTTCCCTTTGTTATGTTGTGTCCTGATCTGTTCTGTGTCCGAGCTCTTCTACGAGCCTTGATAACGGGGAAAAAAAACCCCCACCAGTTATGGAAGGATGTATAAGCAAACCAGCAATAGGTGTTTAATCCGGAGTATACATTACATTCGAATTAAACACAAACCTTCACGCAAACACAAACACTCGACGACTCTAATTAAATAATAAGATTTGATGTGAATTCCATATAAAGTTTCTCTTTGCTAATACCAAGCGCCATCACGGGTCCACATGACATTAGGTAGAATCTGAAAAAGAAGAGGCGAGGTAGGCTGCTGGCACTGAGCTTTGCCCAAGCGCTCTTCAATTAGTGTAGTCCAATGGTAGCAAGTAGCATGCCAGCAGAATAGGAGCATCACTAAAAACAAGTACTTGCACATCCATTGCTTGCACATATCGTTTTGAAATTTTTTAAAAAAACTTTTTTATGATAAATCGCATTTTTAGGCTGAGTTATCGAGCACGGATTAATGATCACCCCTCAAATACCCATTAACACTCTAAGCAATTAGTGGTTGACTCTGTCTCTCGTGCTCTGATGAAGGGTTTGGCCTGAAACGTCAGCTTCTCTCTCTCTTCTCTCCATGGTGGATCAATCACCATTTAAGTATGGTATTATATTTCCTATTTGTTGAATATCTTATAATAGGCTTGATTCAAATTGTCCCATCAGTTTAGACAAAACAAAGCAGTCAATTTATTTACCCTCGGGGAATTTCCTATTTTTTCACTCTTGCTTGTAATTATTTAGCCTCAGTGAATTTACTAATTTTTGATTCTTTCTTGTAATTTTCTACCCTGGGGGGAACTTTGCATTTTTTGCTCTTGCCTATACTTATCCCTCGGTGTTGTCAAGGATGTGCAGGATGTGGCCCTTCATCCAATGACCTTTTTTGAATGATTCCATTTTGATTGTACATGAGGCACTGCAAATTTCTCTTCGGCATCCACAGTGACTTGTATAAACACAACGACCTTTCTATTAAATCAAAGCATGAGCTGCAGCATTTACCATTATGCTTTACTTTCCCAACCTCCTCTATTCGCTTCTCCAAAAGTGAAAAGTGGAATTTTATGCATGCATTGTGCCAGGAAGGTTTAAGAGCATACCACCTCCGGGATGCCTAGGAGCCACGATCTAATATTTTATTTATTGCATCGTTTAGGTACTGATGACTCCAGATATATCCATTTAAGAAGACACTTTGGGAAAGTGTCGAATTGCTACATTCAAAATGAGAATGAATTTAGATTACGGGGAATCCATCGTCAATAGACCTTTTGAAGCCTACGTGATCCCAAGCCAGACCGATTTTGACGTCTCTTCGAATTTTTTTAAATCGACCACAAAGTGAAAAATAAAAAAAAAAAAACGAGAAAGTCTTCAGCCAACTCGACAGAGAAAAACCTGCACAGGAGGTAAATAAAAACACATTCCCAAACACTATATTTATGTTTTATTCTTGTTGTATAATTTGGAATTGAGGTTGAAGCACACTTGATAGATTCACGTGAAATAAAGAGATCCAGTGAACAAGAAGGAAACTGAGACACAAAAGATCATTTGAGCAACATACTGCAGGTAGTGCAAATTATACAGCTGGGAACTATCCCAGGATATGGAACACAATGGATTACTCTTTTCTAAAGTTCATTGTTGATGCCTCAAGTCTAGATATCAGTCTTTGCTTTTTGAAGGTGGAATTCCAAAAAAAACACAATCATTACCTCCACCACTGAAGGTGGATGGAGGTTATGTTTTCACCCCTGTCTCTTTGTATGTCTGTTTGTTTTCTGTTTGTGAACTAGATATCTCAAAAAGTTGTGGACAGATTCGGACGAAGTTTGGTGGAGAGCTTGGGTATGTTCTTTAACATGGGTTGATGCACACTGGGCATCAAAACAAGACTAGATTAACCAACTATGATCTCAGCAAATCACCGCGTGAACAATAAGGGGAAATTTACAGAAATATAGCCAAGATGCTTTGAAGCCAGAGGGGGAGTGGGGACATCTTGCCCGAACCTTCCTGCCAGGGGCATTTTACCCCCATCACACTCCATTGAAGTGAATTTATGTTATGTATTATTATATTTGACATTTATGAATCAAATAAAATGTGTTAAAGTTAACTAAATGCCTTGCTAACACAAAGATGGAATTACCATTACGTGTGTGTGTTTGTGTGTGCGTGCGTGTATATATACATATATATGTGCATTTTTTAAAATGAGATCTATTCCACTGATTTGAGCAACAAGCAAGAACAGACCTCAGGCGATGTTTCACCCGCTTCACAGCTGGCTTCCTCATACCAATAGACTATTGTGGAGCAGAGTATATCAGTATACCAATAAACTATATCAGTGGAGTAGATCGAGATTGCTTTTGGTTGAAGCGCTTTCTTCTTCTTCTTGTATAAATGTACAATCTCAACTGCCCCAATTATATCTATGTTTGTATTACTAAAACCCTCATCTTGTATATATGTATGTATTTATGTATGTTCCCGAAATACAGCCAAAACAGTACATGATAGCACAAAAATTCTCAGTCCACCTCACTCAGCATTCTCCTGCGGTGTGCATTATCAAGTTTCGTTCAAATCGGGCAACAAAAAATTATTAAAAAATCAATTCCCCATTCAGTCAAGTTCTCTTTAGGATTATTAAATTGATCAATGCAAACAACCTCAGTGGTATAGTTCGCTGGAACTATCTCTTTTTTTTCAAATGACTATCAACCGCTGTCACAATGGGAACCCAACAGGTGCATGGGTCGTCTTGTGCTATATAAAATTAAAAAGCATGATTATACTGTATGTATGTATATAATACCTATCCATCTATCCATCTATCCATCTATCCATCTATCCATCTATCCATCTATCCATCTATCCATCTATCCATCTATCCATCTATCCATCTATATATGCCTGGTGTTGGCTTCATGGTCATGGTGGTGGACTTTGGATCCAAGGGTCCTGAGTTCAAATCCCGCTCAGCTGTTGAGTTAACACCAGGTGGGGTTAACTCGGCCTGTCATCCTTCCGAGGTCGGCAAAATGAGTGCCAGCATGCTGGTATCCTGTGTCGGAGTGGTGACCCGTCCAGGATTGTGACCAATAGCCAAGTCGACTGCTTAATCAGCACCAACGCTCTGCATTGAGTATGGTCCCAATCTCCTGTCCTTCTCATCTCCTAAACTCCCTATCGGTGTTTTACAGGTATGGCGATTCATCAATGTATGCATGATCCCTCGGATGGGCATTAAACTAGGCGTGCTGTCTTCATTAGTTGATGGACGTTAAAGTCAAATTCCTGCCCAAACAACTGCTGGGAAGGCAACGGCAAACCACCCAGTTTTGTTGCTCAGTTACAGGTATGGGCTTTGTCAGAGGAGGATGTCGATTGAAGCAGGCAAAAATTCCTTGCATATAATGAATGAAATAATGTTAACTCAAATGAGAATAATGGAATGGCTGCAACATTGCCATGAAATAACTACGAGACATTACCAGTGCAAATTCCTCTTATAATTGATCTGTGAAGCAAGTACATCAAGTGGTGAAGAAAATTGGGTTAAATAGTGATTTATGAATATGATTGGATAGATATGTTATTGAATCTTGTCCATCCTTCATAAATGTCGGACGTCCAGGAACCAGGATGGGGGATGTGTGGCAAGCTGTGCACGTAACAAAATATGAATACTTTTGAGAGGCAAAGCTAGTGCTCCTTAGGCTCTTTGTCTGGTGCTCCTTGGACACAAGGACGTTGCATGTTTATCACAAAAACATTTCAATCCCTTTGCATTCCAAGGTCACCTGCTTGCACGAGCAGCAGAAAGCAAAACATATCTTTTGTCTTCTTTGGGCCTTTATTTGTCAGGAATTAAGTTTAATTGGACTACAGTTTTGTTTTGTTGTCACACTGATAGACCACAAAGCTGTTTAAGAGAAATTGGATAAATATGAAAATGAACTTCACCCAAACTTTTGGCCATGTAGATGTTTCCTTCGTGAGGAGTATGCAAGTTGTCACAGGCATGTAGAAATTAATTGCACGTAGGCGAGCCCCAAACACTGACTTTTATTTCTGCATACCTGGTAGCAGAGGAAGCAGGGGTTTGGGGTTAAATCTGGTAGATTGATCCTCTGAAGGGTGAGGGCTGATGCTGGTTTCCAGTAGAATGTTTAAAGGTTCGATTCCTTTTCCATACGTTCTGGTAATGGACTCCAAAGGTGGAGTCGAACCGAACGGTCATCTGGAGTAGCCAATCAGGGGACCAGTTGGGTGATAACAGCAGGTCCAATCCTGCTATGCCTCCCCCACAACAAGGTTAAACATTATTTGGGGGAGGGGTGGTGGGGGTTCCACCGAGAAAGTTACAAACATGGACGGAGTGTTTTGAGCTGCAATTTGGAGTGCCATTCGCCTGGTGACTCAACTTTGACCTCGTGACTCAACTCACCTGAGGACTCGACAATTTTTGCACACCTGTTTAAAAACAGAGGTTTAAACTGTATTTATTTGTTTTGATGAAAGAATGGATTTGTATTCAAAATGGTCAGAGTAAAGTAAATGATTAGATAGCCAGAATAAGTGTGATGAGATATTGCAGCATTTTGCTGAATAAGTGAGACAGAAGTAGATAAGAAATAAACAATGCAGAGGTTTAAAATGTTGATGGGATTCCAAATAGTGATGACAAAGGTTGGTTACAGATTATTTCTCGAGATTTTTCAGCTCCATTGACTATAAAAGGAATGAACGCTCATCAGATCAATGAAACAACGTTAGCATTTGGTATGTTATTTGAACTGTTTGGAGAAATTTTGTATCTTTTAACCATGTTGTCAAACTTATGTTCCCAAATGAACATTCTGCAGCCAAAGTGTGGTCCGGGAGCAATGTCAAGTAATTCAGCTCGGCAACCCACACTGCTGTAAAATGTCAAGGCCGAGTGGCATGGACCCACCGCACTCTCATTATGGAGGGAGTTCGCAGAGCTGGGAGTCCCGAGAAAGACTCGCAAAAGATCGCCCTGTGACTACAATGATAGCCATGGTACGTATTCCACTCATCAAATTAGCCGTCAGTAAAGTTTCCCTTTTCCCGCGTCTTTTGACCTACATAGTGATAAATGAATATCTTCTGATGAAAAAGGACTTGTTTGCTGCATAGAAACAGGCTGACCTGGTTGATGACACTGCAAACTTTTGCCATGAGTGGGTAATCCTTTTCTTCCCACCCAAAGTGGCCACGTATTACAGTTCTGAGTTCTTCCACCTCATGCCTATCAGCTCATCCCGAAGTTGAATTGCCAAATGTCTCACCCTCCCATTTTTTTGGATGTCAAATGAGTATAAGAGGGATTGCTTCGGGATTCTAGTTAGTGAAGTTCATTTGAATGCTTCAGTGAATCATTGAATGTTCTTCCTCCGTATATACGAAATTAAAGATTCTCTTTTGGCATGCTGATCCATCGTGTGGAAATTGAGTTCTATTCCACCACAGCGCAAAAGTGTCATTCCAGTCCCTTGATCCTCTTACCGAAAGGATGGCAAAATGTGCTTAATATGTGAATCGAGGACCAAAAAGAAAAAAAAATACCTTTGAGTGCACAGGTGTGTGGGAGAAACCTTTGCGGATTTATATTTTTTAGTGGACTGGTGAGATGGGATAAATCATTGCAGATTTACTGACGATTCCACGGGTCACCCAGGACCAAGCTGATCCAACAGCCATCACAAGTTTGACATCCACTTATTTATAACCACTACCCCCCCCCCCCTCAATATAGCAGCATCATCATCATCTCTGAGCAAAGTCTTGTGTTTTTATTTATGGCAGAGTACAGTAGGAACAGTATGCAATATGCTTTCCAGGGCCCACCTCGCTGTTTTGTAAAAATCACCTCACTGTTTTGGATTAAATTTAGAAGGTAAAGGTAATGTATTTTTGTTTATTTTATACTGTATTTTCATGATAATTTCAATATTAACCCTTTGAACCCTCGCGGCCGTTTTCCTAGCCGCTATTCAAACCTCCATATACCCGAGCGGCTGGTTTACCGGCCAATATTCAAACCTCCATATACCCGAGCGGCTGGTTTACCGGCCAATATTCAAACTTCCATATACCCGAGCGGCTGGTTTACCGGCCAATATTCAAACCTCCATATACCCGAGCGGCTGGTTTACCGGCCAATATTCAAACTTCCATATACCCGAGCGGCTGGTTTACCGGCCAATATTCAAACCTCCATACACCTGAGTGGCTGGTTTACCGGCCAATATTCAAACCTCCATATACCCGAGCGGCTGGTTTACCGGCCAATATTCAAACTTCCATATACCCGAGCGGCTGGTTTAACAGCCAATATTCAAACCTCCATATACCCGAGCGGCTGGTTTACCGGCCAATATTCAAACCTCCATACACCTGAGTGGCTGGTTTACCGGCCAATATTCAAACCTCCATATACCCGAGTGGCTGATTTACTGCCATTATTCAAACCTCCATATACCCGAGCGGCTGGTTTACCGGCCAATATTCAAACCTCCATATACCCGAGCGGCTGGTTTACCGGCCAATATTCAAACCTCCATATACCCGAGCGGCTGGTTTACCGGCCGCTATTCAAACCTCCATATACCCGAGCGGCTGGTTTACCGGCCAATATTCAAACCTCCATACACCTGAGTGGCTGGTTTACCGGCCAATATTCAAACCTCCATATACCCGAGCGGCTGGTTTACCGGCCAATATTCAAACTTCCATATACCCGAGCGGCTGGTTTAACAGCCAATATTCAAACCTCCATATACCCGAGCGGCTGGTTTACCGGCCAATATTCAAACCTCCATACACCTGAGTGGCTGGTTTACCGGCCAATATTCAAACCTCCATATACCCGAGTGGCTGATTTACTGCCATTATTCAAACCTCCATATACCCGAGCGGCTGGTTTACCGGCCAATATTCAAACCTCCATATACCCGAGCGGCTGGTTTACCGGCCAATATTCAAACCTCCATATACCCGAGCGGCTGGTTTACCGGCCGCTATTCAAACCTCCATATACCCGAGCGGCTGGTTTACCGGCCAATATTCAAACCTCCATATACCCGAGCGGCTGGTTTACCGGCCAATATTCAAACTTCCATATACCCGAGCGGCTGGTTTAACAGCCAATATTCAAACCTCCATATACCCGAGCGGCTGGTTTACCGGCCAATATTCAAACCTCCATACACCTGAGTGGCTGGTTTACCGGCCAATATTCAAACCTCCATATACCCGAGTGGCTGATTTACTGCCATTATTCAAACCTCCATATACCCGAGCGGCTGGATTTTTCTCCAGGGAGCCCAGGGTGGGGGAGCCGAAAGTCCAAGTTGCTCAGGGTTCAAAGGGTTAACATGCATTATATATATTTCACATTTTCATTTCAAGTATGATGTGTTTATTTCTGGTTGTTGTCGATCTTCCTCTATATTTCCTCAAAGTCCAGGAACCAAAACCCACTTTTCCCATTGGCCATTGGTCCTGTTTCCAGGGGAACTCACACATTGCGTTCCTCCAAGCCCATCCCTTGAGAGAGGAGTCTGAAGTGAAGGCCCGCTGGGCTGCTTACTTTGAGCGGCTGTACCAGGCTGATCCGCCAACTGTTGAGTTGGATTTCAGGGGTGTTGCTATCCCAATTGCTGACCCTCCAATCATCTGTGATCCATCTTTGTTTGTGGAAACACAGGCTGTGGTGATCCGGTTGAAATGGAATAAAGCTCCAGGGATCTGTGGCATCCATGCTGAACTTCTCAAGGTTGGTGTAAATGCTGTACTCGTGTCGTTGCATGCAGTTCTGTGTTCTGCCTGGAACACAGGCATCATCCCAAATGACTGGAAGAGGGGCCTTGTTGTTCCTATCCAGAAAAGGAAGGGTGATTGCCAGGACTGCAACAACTACCGAGGAGTGATGCTGCTCTCAGTGCCGGGCAAGGTCTTTGCTCGGATAATTCTTCATATGGTTCACCACCATCTGCTTGAGCACCAGCATCCAGAGCAGTCAGCCTTTACACCAAAGAGGTTAACGATTGACCATATCCTAGCTCTTCGGGTCCTCACCGAACACAGATTAAAGTTTTGGCAGGGGCTTCTTGCAGCCTCGGTTGATCTCTGCAAAGTGTTTGATTCAATGAATCAGGATTCCCTCTGGAGGATTCGTGGTCTTCATGGGGTGCTACAAAACTGATAAATCTGATGTCTGAACTATACTCTGGTACTAAGAGTGTCGTGAGATGTGGTGATACCGTCTCCGACTTATTTTCAGTTGTTACTGGAGTTCGTCAGGGGTGTGTACTGGCCCCTACACTTTTCAGTGCTTGTATGGACTGGATTCTGGAGAGGATGTCAGAGAGATCAAGCTGCGATGGGAATGTTTGGGAATGTCAAGATCTCTGACTTTGATTTTGCAGATGATGCAGTCATCTTTGCAAAGACTCTGGATATCCTTTTGGGGCCCCTCGAGGTGCTGAATGAGGAGTTGAGCTGCTGGGATTACGGGTTTCCTGGGCCAAAGCTAAGATCCAGGATTTCAATGACATCTTGGATGCTGCTATCCTGTCTGTACCTGTTTGTGGTGAGGATGTTGACATCACAGAGAGATTCACTTACCTTGGCAGTGATATTAATATCTCGGCATGTTGTGAGTCAGAGGTCAACAGACTTCTGGGTCGGGCCTGGGGAGTCATGGATTCACTGGATCACAGGGGTAGTGCTGTCAGCACCTGTACAGGAGGGCGAAATTCCGAGTCTTCAGATACTTGGTGCGTCCAGTCTTGCTCTAGGATGTGAGACTTGCACTCTGACCAGGGATCTGAGGAAACTTAATTCCTTTGGTACCAGGTCTCTTCGGAGAATCCTTGGCTATCCCTGGTCGGACTTTGTGTCCAGTCAGCGGTTGCTGAGAGAGACTCAAATGAGATTTGTTATCTGTGGCTGGATGGATATGTGGCTCATTTTCCTGACATTGATCCTGTTCACCAGATTCTCTCAGCGAGGGAGCCTCGTGAGTGGAGGAGGCCAATGGGCCAACCACGTGCCTCGTGGCTGCAACAGGTTGACCAGCATTTCAATGAGATGGGGATGGGCCAGGCATCTGCCTGGGGGACGGCCAGATGATGGCTCATGGAGTACCAGCGGAAAGTGGATGCAGCGACGCGCTGTTCCGGCGTATGCTCCCATACCTGACCTGTCCTGACCTTGTAACCATTAAAAGCCGGTGGGACGCAGTGCAGACCAGGGCAACCATTAAAAGTGTATCCAGGTGCAACCATCGTGAGGAAGCACTACGTACTCTCAGAACCATCAACAATGACTTGGCCAGATATTAGTGGATGGTAAAACTGCCAATGGCGGGATTGGGATTTGAACCAAGAGGGATGAAGGGGAGGAGTACAGATAAGTAGGGAGAAAGGCTTTCAATACAATAGACCTTGACAATCCTGATTTACATAAATCCAAAACCATTTATCTGAACCCATATTTTGAGGAAATAACTGAACAAATTCCTCGCCTTCTACCCTGGGCCACTTCTGTTATTATATATATATATATATATATATATATATATATATATATATATATATATATATATATATATATATATATATATATATCACATACTGTGTGCTAACAGGAAATATAAGAAGGCTAAATTTGTTGGGGGTATTTTTGAGCATAATTTTTGTACTTATCAGTGTAATTTTGTTCCTTGCAGGTTTCAGGCACAGAGTGGAAGGAGAAAATGAAGGGACACACAGTACGCGGTTGCAAAGGCTCGTTGTTAATCTGGACACTGTGACACCTAATCTGCGGACACCGACGGCAGGTAAGTAATTGAGGTGAACTGGTCGCTTAAGCAAACGCAATTTACGCCCATTAGCGAGACGTATGCCTGCTGAACGGGGTGCGGCGCAGCGGTGCTGACAGAGCATGCAATCAGGAGTGCCCTAAATCAGCTCGTGATCACAGTACGTGACTCCAAACCTACTTTTCATTCCTCTTACATATTCCACTCTTTAATGATGGACCTCTTCCCTGGACATATCGAACTATGTACAACGAGCGCAATAGCTTTACCGAGATCTTTTTTTATGAATTTTTATGAATTTTTGTGAAATATGAATGAAGAGCATTTTATTATTGGTGAAACAGATTTGCTTTGAGTGACAAATCATTCAATGAAAAGAATGGGAGCAAAAAGAGGTATTCCATTTGTGAATGAAGTGCTGACCGAGTGGACATTCGACATGGTTTCAACTTTGAATATCGGTTGAAATTACATCTCGACATCTAACAAGAGCACCACGTCTATTTGACGTCGGTTAACGTTGTTTCGAAGTGTCTATTTGCCTGCTGGGGAAACATCTGTGATGTGCAAAAGCCACCTTCGTGGGTGAAAACGGGACAAAATGGCATGTTGAGAAAAGGGAAGATATGAGAGTGAAATGTCAGAGGAGATATAGGAGTGAGGCAGATGAAACAAACGAGAGTGAAGTTTGGGAGAAAACATTGCATAATTTCTGGTATGTCAGAGGTATAGATAGACTGTCGTGCGAGGATAATATCCGAAACACCTTCACCTGGTATGTCATTCAGCCTTTCAGCTGGTTCGTGATATCCGGTGGTGTGCACCCGCACCACCCTTGGGAGATTGTAGTGCAATCTTTATTTATAGCCTGACTCTGGACCTCACTCATTTGGAACGATTGTAAACCTTTGATGAAATATTAATAAAAAATGTGTAACCTCGTAATTCTGCAATAATCCTGCGGATCCAAATTGCATAAGCTAAGGTGCTACTGCATTCTGATGTAACTCATCTCAAAGTTTATATATATATATATATATATATATATATATATATATATATATATATATATATATATATATATATATATATATATATATATATATATATTGTTGCGATTTCGCGCCCGCCAGCATGGGAACGGCCACCGAACTCGAATCGCGGCGCGTCGCCCACCGGACGGACAATTCAGTCGTGACCCTCTCGGACAACGCCGGGAGCTAGTCACGGGTGGGGGTTTAACCTCACCACGATCGTGCCAATTGCCCACCCGCGCAGGATAGGGTTGCTTGCCAAATTTGATCTACCGAAGTACTTGCGCGAATGGTCGACCGGGCGATCGTACCACGCCACAGGCCGACTCCGGACACGAACCGCTTAAGCAGTCCGTTCCGTGCTAGAGTGAAACCGAGCGGTGCTATCATCGGCCTTGACAGTTCCGATTAATTACCGGGATGTTGCACCCACTACGAACCCTTTACGTGATGCAAGATGGAGGGTCAATAAAAAAGGAAAAGAGACGAAGCAGAACGGGAACAGTTCAACAAGCAAGCATTTTATTTACGCACACACAGACAAGCACGTATATACAGCCATACAGTCAAAAATGCACATATAACAGTTAAAACAGTCATGCAACAAAAGCAAATGTAGAGCTACAACCGACTACGACCGACACACGGCAACACTTACGCAGTTCTACTTCACAGACGGCGCCAACACACACATTTATACAAAAAGCAAAGGAAGGAAAAGAAAGAAAGAAGTCGCGACTTCCCTTTTATGGCTGGTGAGTCCCTCTCCCGCGACCGTCAGCATGGTCGCGCCTGGCCCCAACCCCTCTCGCAGCCGGCGAACCCTCTCCGGCACTCCCCGTCTGGATGCGCAGGTCCACCCCACAACGGGCGCTGCCGCATCTCCCGTCCGTGCCTTCGTGACAGGGCCGCTCGCCAAGCCGCGGGCGCAGGACCTCTTCCCGAAGACCAACCGAAGACCAACCAGACCACCAGCCAAGACGAAAAAGAACGAAGAGGAAGAGGCGGAAGAGGAGCAAGAGGAAGAGGCGGAAGAGGAAGAGGCGCAAGAGTGCCCCGCCCGTGTCCGTCTTTTATAGCGCGGGGCTCCGCCCTTCACCCTGCCCCGTTCTCGGCTCCACCTTCCTTCGAGAGGGTTCCTGAAAAGGGCGTTCCCTCATGCTCTCCCTCCACCTCGCCCCGTGCGGGGGCCGGGGGAGTCAGTTTTTGGCTCTGGGCCAGAGAATTATTCCCCCAAAATGAGACCCCTCCTTTACATGACCTCTGACCTTTGACCTGCATCGCCCCTCCTCCACTCCAAAGCGCGGGGAAGTCAAACGGGAGAAACAGGCGGGGAAACCTGCGCATCCTCGCAGTTCCCTCCTTGGCGCCTTTGCTTGCCGTTCGGAAGCGGACGTAGTGGCGAATATGTGGTAGCGTAGATGGTGGAGGTGGCGTGGTTGTAGTGTGGTTGGTGCTGTGATGGGGATGGCGTGGTTGTTGAGATGCTGTTTGTTTGAAATAAAAGATAGAAAAAGAAAAACGACTAACTCAAAGCGTCGCAGCCCGGATGGATCACATAAATTCCCTCTATACAACGGGTTTGGGCTAACTACACATGGACCTATGGAGAAATCTCACCTGAGGGCCCTTTATGGTGTAATGCGAATTTCCACAGCCGTAACAATATATATGTATATATATATATATATATATATATATATATATATATATATATATATATGTATATATATATATATATATATATATATATATATATATATACACATATACGTACTCAGTCGTACTTTGTCACTTAAATAGTGACTGTGAAGCCCTTTTGGATGACTGTGAACAAATAGAACTCAACTCTACCAGTTTGCAACAACTAAGCAGGTCCATGTACAACCATATAATATCAGATCACGCCAGTTGCGATGTAGGGTTTATGTTTCGGCACAAGGCTGGAAATGATTTTCGAATCAAACATGAAAAATAGCTGCTGGATGGAACTGGGGTTTTGGGCTTGAGAAAGTTAATGGACCGCAAATGAAGGCGGTAACAAGGCAGTAACAATTCCAAGCCTTCAGTTTGAACGGTTGGAGTGACCATTGTGTTTAACCAACCTCTAGTAGAACATAACGAGGATAGAAAAGATCATGGTTTTTGATTGGGAATGCTCTGAGATGGTGGTGAACAGCTGTCTTGAAAACCTGGAGGGAAGAATAAGATTGAAGAAGATGTGGAAGTTGATTCCACAGGTGAGAAAAGAGGTACACATGAGAGGAGGTGAGCAGTGATCCTGGATTTAGGTATCTTGCTGTCATAGAATAATAAATGCAACTGTTGGAACCACTACATGAAGCTCTTTCATGGATTAAAATGTGTTTGTATAACAATATAATAAGAGTCAGGTGTTCATTTTTATTACGGAGGAGTGAACTGATACAAAATGTAATGTGCTTTCAGCCAGTGCTGATAATGATTGTTTAGCTTATTTTAAATACTGTACCTCTATATGATAAAAAAACACAAAACATATGTAGAATAACTATTTACACTCCTTACCTGTAAGGTCTTCCCACAAAGTAATTCAAATAATATCCACAAAACAGTTCATGAATATTCTTGACACAGCGATGTGTTCCAGGAGGTATAAACACCTCCATTGTTTTGACTGAATGATAGTTTTGCTAGATACTGTAGTTGATATAGATTTGTCTTATACTCCAAATAGACTTATCTATGAATGAAGGAAACAAAAATGGGGAAATTCATCAATTTATACTCCACATCGACTTCAACGCGAAAAAATATGGCATTAGCTTTCTTTCCAGCGGTACCATTTTTAGCTCACCTGGACTTTAGTCAGGTGAGCTTCTGCGATCGAGCAGTGTCCGTAGGTGAGTGAGTCAGTCAGTCCGTAAACACTTCAGTCATTATCGCTTGAACAAAACACGATTTTGATGAAACTTGGCCACAAGCTTCATATCTGATGCCTAATGAAGGTATATTGACCGCATCAAATTTTGCACCCATTACGGGGGTCTACGGGGGTTTTTTTCGACCAGACACCCCCCCCTCCCACCCCCAAATAGGTATTTGCTCTCTTCTCCGAAACTACACACACGATTTGGATGAAACTTGACCACAACCTTCACCACATGTGATGTAACAAAGTGTATTGACTGCATTAAAATCTGTGCTCATAAAGGGGTTGATGCGTTTTTTTTTGACCCCCCCCCCCAATTTTTTTTTTAAGTATTTGCTCTCTTCTCTGAACTACACACAGAATTTCAATGAAACTTGACCAAAACCTTCATCACGCTTGATGTACCAATGTTTGTTCACCGCATTAAAAAATTCAGTGCCTAAGGGGGTCTTCAGGGGTTTGAGTGACTGTTGCTCCTGATCGAGGTGAGTTTCAGGACAGGTGGTCATATTTTTATTATTCTACTAGACGACCCGTGAACCCGTTGGGTTCTCGTTGTGACAGCGGTTGATGAAAAAAATCATTTCAAAAAAAAAATGATAGCTCCGGCGAACTATACCGCTGAGGTTGTTTGCATTGATCAAATACTCCCGGAGTACTTGACTGAATCGGGAATTGATTTTTTAATATTCTTTTTTCGTTGTCCGATTTGAACGAAACTTGAAACTGCACACTGCAGGAGAATGGTGAGTAATGTGGCCCTAAAATTTTTGCGCTATCTTGTACCGCTTTCGCAGTTTTTCGGGAACATATATACATACATACATACATACATACAAACATACAAACATACAGATGAGTTTTAGTAATATATAGATGATACCAGGAACCCTTCAGAATGAAGCTAAACACACACACACACACACACACACACACACACACACACACACACACACACACACACACACACACACACACACACACACACACACACACACACCCCTTCTGAAACCCACATATGGAGAGAGCAACCAATGACACACCCAGATGGACGCTTCTCCTTTTAGTGATATATTCTGGGGCTGGGAATAGGGCCCTGTCCCCAAATGCCAAATGTGATCACCAGCGGCCATTATTGTGTTTTTTAACAATAATGTGAATATTTTTTCACAATAACAGCTCGTTATTGTGTTTTTTCCTTGCGTTTCCCCTCACATTTTTGCTTTGTTAGTTTGCATTCCCCACCATTCCCAAGCAAATCTGCTGTCATGTACATGTCTGTGGGAATAGTTGAGAGGTATTTTCCTTTTCATGCCGTTTAAGTGCTTGTTTTATGTGTGTTCTCCATTGGGGCACGGAATCGAGGCTCGGATCAGATTAATATATTTATACTGTTGCGAATCTGGAAACCATGATCACACTCAACATTCAGGTCCTTTAGCTCAGTTATCTCGGTAAGTTTGTGTTTTATAGATAGCTCCCCTTCCCTTGTTTAATGGGTAAATCAATGTAAATGCGCTGTGATTTATTTTAATAGTTCGGAGTTTTATCGAGATTCTGCGAAGAAGAAGAACGACCCTCCCGCCCTGAGATGCTGAGACGTAAACAAGGATGACGGTTGATCAACTCCTGTCCCGGGATTTTCCCCGCGCACCAGGAGGGGAGGGGGAGGGAGAGTGCATCGGAGTGCATAAAAAGGAGTGAGTGAATCGAAGAAGAGTGAGCCAGCCAGTCAGTGCTCCTGTTGTCGTCGTCATCGTGGCCGAGGAGGTCGAGAAGCACTTCTGTCATCGTGGAAGGAGAAGTCCCTGTCATCGTCGTCGTGGTCTGAGAGGTCTGGGCTGGTCCTGGCCATCTGGAACGTCTTCTTCCTCCTCCTCCTCCGGATGGTCGAACTCGAGAGTTACCATCCGCCGAACGGAGTCGAGGTTTTGGTGGCCGTGACGGGCGCCGACCGAGTCAGCCGGAAGACCGCACGAGGCGGAAAGGTCCAAGATAGACCCTTACCTCCAGCTCACCTTCCCTCCGAGCTGGGGGTATTAATAAAGGCATTAGCCACCACTTCTTTTGGGTGTGTGTGTCTGTGTGTGTGTGTGTGTCCGTGGGCCTGTCTTCCAAGTAATTAACTGTTAAGTGCTTTTGCTGTATTAACTTGCATTTCTTATATTCGGTTTCGCTCTGCCTTATGTGCTTCCCTCATTCCCCCATTGCATTATAAATAAACTCTGATTGTTAAATGTTTCAGTTTGTTCACGTCCCTTGTTTCATTGACTGAGCGTGTCGCGTGCTGGGGAAGATTAGCAAGGCCGTTGTGCCGCCGTAAGGGGACATCTGGACCGACAGTTCTTGGCGATTAAACCGCTCGGAATCGCACATGGAACGAGCGCGCTAAGCAGCTCGTTTCCGTACGAGTTCCGTCGAGGGTGTGAAGACTCGGTAGATCGCCACATGGTCTCGAGGTATTTTGAAATTTGGCGAATAACCCTGTACCATGTGGTGGAAATATTGACACTTCACGGTTCAAAACAAAGGACCCGTCGACTCCGGACTTATCCGGGGCGATGATCTGAATTCCGGGCGATCGGTTGAGCCGACTCTACTGCTCCATCTGGTGGTCGTGCTCACGGCCGACGTCCCGCCCCGCAACAATACTACTTCATGAATTGCACCAATTATTCCCACATTCTTACAATGGGATCAGTTGGAGAACGTTTTTGGTGCAGGTTTTCATGAGCTGGCTGGCGAAGCCTGACGTTTCAACTGACATTGACAGCAACTTATAAGTTGTTGAGGTCATCAGCGATGACTTGGCTAACCTTCAGGAAAGACCACCAACAACTTGCGCTGTCAGATACTACCTCCGGCTTAACATCCTTCCGACAGACTGTGCATACACCTTAATACAACGCACTGCATGCAAAACACCAGGGTGACAGTTCTAGAGCAAAGTCGAGATTCAACCTAGGGTACTAAACATCTCAAAACCAAGTATGCATTACACGTACACTACCGGTCAAAAGTTTTAGAACTTCCCATTTTTTCCAGGTTTACTGAAATTCAAGCAGTTTAATGTTTCAATGTACTCTGAAATTAAAGCATAGAACAAAGAAACAATTGCAGATAAAACAGAAATCATGGAATCGTTTTGTTGAACAAAATTTAATCTAAATTTTTGACTCATCAAAGTAGCCACCTTTTGCAGATGCAACAGCCGAACATACTCGTGGCATTCTTTTTACAATGGAAATCAAATATTGTTTGGAAAGTTCTTCCCAACACTGCTGCAGAAGTTCCCACAAGTGCGTTGCACTTGTAGGTTGCTTTGCTTTCACCCTTCT
>NC_140965.1:41424873-41454873 GCF_056783735.1 Eptatretus burgeri
AAGTTCTTTTTATTTATTTATTTTCTTATTAATAAATTATTTGTTGACGTTCCAACCTGTCCGTGCTTGTCCTTTCCTTCCATTGATCCAGCATTGTCCGAACCTCGATAGACTGGGAGGTAATTACCACACGACTTGACCAATGACCAAGACGACTCGGCATGTACCAGCGGTTAAACTCTCGGCCGCCCTAGGCGTGCTCTTGGTGCTTTGCCGAGGGCGCGCTCCCCGTTCAGGTCATCACGTGACCTCCAGTTAAACGGCATAATTAGATGGCGGACACTGGAACTCATTGATAACTGGGTGGTGTTCATGGTTCTAAAGCATCCCACCGCACCACAAAGTTAATTGTGAGCCGTGGCCCCAGGTCCAGCTCTTCCGAGGACAAACGGGGATGAAACCCCCTCAGTAACAAACTGGTGTCTCGGTACCGTGGCCGAAGCAATATATATATATATATATATATATATATATATATATATATATATATATATATATATATATATATATATATATATATATATATATATATATATATATATATATATATATACATATATATACATATATATACATATATATATACATATATATATATATATATATATATATATATATATATATATATATATATATATATTGTTACGGCGGTGCAAATTCGCATTACACCATAAAGAGTCCTCAGGAGAGATATATCGGTAAGTTTATGTGTAGTTAGCCCAAACCCATTGTATAGAGGGAATATGTGTGATTCATCCGGGCTGCGACGCTTTGAGTTGGCCATTTTTCTTTCTCTATTGTTATTTTCGACCATTAAGCCGCCAACAACTCAGACACCACCCTAACAACCAAATCGCCACCATCAACAACGCTCCCGAACAACTCCACCAAACCGCCACTACCTTCACCTCCACAACCCAACCCTGAAAGCATCACCTCGCACGCCATTCTCTAACGACGCTCAACAACGCCCCCGAACAACTCCACCACCTTCGCCTTTCTCCTTCACAACCAGCAACCGCACCACCTGTGAACACCAAACGTCGTGCTGTCCAGGGCCTGTTCGGCGATTGGTGCCGAACGCATTTAGCCACGAGCGCGAATGGCGGCCTTTCCGAGGGAGAAATTCGGATCAGGAAGGCTTCACGCCCCCTTTTTCTCCGTCCAATGGGCGAGCGACGGGCGGTATGGCCCAGCCTCCAAGCGGGATGAACGTGGATTCTTCACGAGAGGAATTCGGATCAAAACAGGCTCACGCCCCATTTTTGCCCGACCAATGACTGAACAGAGGGTGGTGTGGCCCTGCCTCCAATCGCGTTTTGATCCTTAAATTTGCATATAGGCTCCTCCGGCGGCATATAAAGACACGAGCATAAGGCGACTCGCGCAGTTGTTGAGTTCAGTTCAGTGCGTGACGAGTGGAGTTCAAGTTTGAGTCAACTGAAAACGGTGGTCGGCAACGAGGTTGCGGTGTGGGGGTCGCTCGTCTCGTTGCGGGGTCCAAGCCAGCCAGCCATTCCCCTCTCCCTGAGCATCAGCAATCTCCCCCCCCCATCCGCCCTGAGATAGTGCCAGGGGGCCACGTTCCTCCCCAACCATAAACGTGGTGCCAACAAACTGCTTGCGCGGAGCACGCCGGAGAGGGCTCGCCGACCACGCCAAGGGCACGGAGTCGGGGCGCAGCTGCGTGAACATTGTGGCTTGCCCGCCATCGCGTCACGAGGACACGGGTTAGACCTTCTCGGTCTCGTGGACCTGGCCGCTCCTCCAGGATCCACATACATTTGGTCAACGGACCTGTCTGCCTCCTTGCCTGTGAGGGTGGCTTTCTTTTCTTTTGGGTTGAATGCATGCTGTGGTGCCGTGTCCAACAAGTAGAACTGCCTAAGTGTCTGTGCCTGTACATTGCCTTATTCCGTGTTAACTCTTTCCTTGCATTTTGTTTTGACTGTATGGCTGTATATACGTGCTTCCGTGTGTCCGTATTAAAGTGCATTGTGTGAACTGTTTTCCCGTTTCACTTCGTCTTTTCCTTGTATTGAATCTCCATCTTGCATCATGTAAGGGATTGATAGTGGGTTTAAAATGCCTGGTAAATAATCCTAACCGTCAAGGTCGATAATAACTCTGCTCGGTTATCTCTGCAGCACGGAACGAACCGCATAAGCGGTTCGTGTCCGAAGTCGACCTGCGGCGAGGTACGATCGCCCGGTCGACCACTCGCGCAGGTACTTAGGTAGGTCGAATTTGGTGAGCAACCCTATCCTGCGCGGGTGGGCAATTGGCACGATTGTGGTGAGGTTAAACCCCCACCCGTGACTGGCTCCGGGCGGTAGTTCCCGGAGGGTCACGACTGAATTGTCCGTTCCGGTGGGAGAGGCGGCCGCTTTTCGCTACACGCGGTCGATCGCACGCCGGCGGGCGCGAATTCGCAACAATATATATGTATGTGTGTGTATATATATTTGTCTGTGCATAGGCCTGACGTGAGCCCAGTATTCGTACCCTTTTGGGCCACAGCAGTCATAGCCTTAGGGTGAGTTGGTACTCCAATTGGTGAGTGGGAAACACCCCCCCCCTGGCCGAGGGGCCTCGCCACCTAGCCTATAACCTCCCCGGCGTCCGTCCCGACATTTTTTGTTTCAGAGGTTTCCTCCTATCTTTCACTGTTCAGGAGATTAGCGTGTGCAGAGTCTAAGGGGGTTGGTGAGGGGGAAACACCTCCCCCCCCCAGCCGAGGACCCTCACCACCTCACCTATAACCTTCCCAGCGCCCGTCCCGACATTTTTTTGTTTCAGAGGTTTCCTCCTATCTATCACTGTTCTGGGTTCAGGTGATTAGCGCATGCAGAGCCAAATGGGGTTTGTGAGGGAGAACTCCCCCCCCAACCGGCCGAGGAGCCTTGCCACCGAGCCTAAAACCTTACCAGGGCCCGTCCCGACATAATATATATATATATATATATATATATATATATATATATATATATATATATGTACATATATCTATGTATGTATACAGTATATGTGTGTATTATGCCTGGTGTTGGCTTCATGGTTAGGGTGGCAGGCTTTGGATCCGAGGGTTATGAGTTCAAATCCCGCCCAGCTGTTGAATTAATACCAGGTCGGGTTAACTCGACCTGTCCTCCCTCTGAGGTCGGCAAAATGAGGGCCAGCATGCTGGTATACTGTGTCGGAGTGGTGACCTGTCCAGGATTGTGCCCAACCAGCAAGGAGACTGCTTCGGCATCACCAATGCTCTGCACAGATTATGTTCCCAATCTCCCCCTCATATATATATATACAGCTCTGGAAAAAAATTAAGAGACCACTGCAAAATTATCAGTTGTTCTGGTTTTACTATTTATAGGAATGTGTTTGAGTAAATGAATATTTTTGTTTTATTTTATAAACTACTGACAACATTTATCCCAAATTCCGAATAAAAATATTGTCATTTCCAGCATTTATTTGCAGAAAATGACAACTGGTCAAAATCACAACAAAGATTCCGTGTTTTCAGACCTCAAATAATACAAACAAAACAAGTTCATATTCATTTTTAAACAACACAATACGAATGTTTTCACTTAGGAAGAGTTCAGAAATCAATATTTTGTGGAATAACCCTGATTTTCAATCACAGCTTTCATGAGTCTTGGCAGGCTCTCCACCAGTCAGTCTTTCACATTGCTGTTGGGTGACTTTATGCCACTCCTGGTGCAAAGATTCAAGCAGCTCGGCTTTGTTTGATGGCTTGTGACCATCCATCTTCCTCTTGATCACATTCCAGAGGTTTTCAATGGGGTTGAGGTCTGGAGATTGGGCTGGCCATGACAGGGTCTTGATCTGATGGTCCTCCATCCACACCTTGATTGACCTGGCTGTGTGGCATGGAGCATTGTCCTTCTGGAAAAAAACCAATCCTCAGAGTTGGGGAAAATTGTCAGAGCAGAAGGAAGCAAGTGTTCTTCCAGGACAACCTTGTACGTGGCTTCATTCATGAGTCCTTCACAAAGACAAATCTGCCTGATTCCAGCCTTGCTGAAGCACCCCCAGATCATCACTGATCTTCCACCAAATTTCACAGTGGGTGCGAGACACTGTGGCTTGTAGGCCTCTCCAGGTCTCCCTCTAACCATTAGACGAACAGGTGTTGGGCAAAGCTGAAAATTGGACTCATCAGAGAAGATGACCTTACTCCAGTCCTCTACGGTCCAATCCTTATGGTCTTTTGCAAACCTCAGCCTGGCTCTTCTTTGCTTCTCATTGATGAAGGGCTTTTTTTTTGTTTTAGCTTTGCACGACTTCAGCCCTGCCCCGAGGAGCCTGTCTCGAACCCTCCTCGCCGTGCACTTCACCCCAGCTGCCGTTTGCCATTCTTTTTGTAGGTCACTTGATGTCATCCTACGGTTGTTGAGTGACATTCGAATGAGTTGGCGGCCATCCTGGTCAGTGGAAAGTCGTTTTCGGCCACTGCCAGTCTGTAGCTTTGTTGTCCCCAATGTCTGCTGCTTGACCTTGTTCTTATGAACCGCCGTCTTTGAAATTTTAAGGATGGAAGCAACGTGACGCTCACTGTATCCCTCTGCCAGTAAAGCCAGAATTGAACCCTTCTTTTCCTCACTCAAAACTTTTCTTTTCAACTCTTTTGGCATGGTCAATAGTTATTTTTTTGATTCCAATTACTTTTGAGGTACTACTAGCACTGTTTTTGCCATCCAGCTGGTCCTATTGCAAGAGGATAGTGATGACCACAGCAGTGGTTTTTATACTTTTCCTTGTAAAATAAGATTAGGTTCAGGTGATCACCGAATCAGTACCTCACGAAGTCGAATGAGGTGTGCCTGTGTTGGAATTCAACAGACACTGGAATGGAATGGCTGCCATACATGTAGAGATGCTGATTTAAATTTTTATTGGAGTGGTCTCTTATTTTTTTTCCAGAGCTGTATATATCTATATGTATATATATGTATATATGTATGTATATATATATATGTATATGTATATATATATATATATGTATGTATATTTATATCTATATATATGTGTATATATATATATATGTATATATATGTATATATATATATACATATATATATATATATATATATATGTATATATATATATATATATATATATATATGTATATATATATGTATGTATATATATATGTATATGTATATATATATATATATGTATATGTATGTATATGTATGTATATGTATGTATATGTATATATATATATATATATGTATATATATGTATATATATGTATATATATATATATATATATATATATATATATATATATATATATATATATATATCCCCTGCTTTGGAATTTTTTTGAAATGTCGATCATTGTCTGTTTGCGTCGCTATCACATGCAGCTCTCCGTGCTAAATATAAAAAGGTAACGCCGTGGCTTTCGCGAGGTGTCACCACCTAGAGCCTTCGCAAGGGGATCTTGCCACCCTAAAGGCTTGTGAGATAGCGCATGCTTTTGAAGGTGCTGCTTTCGTGAGCTTTTGATAAAGTGCGAAATGACTTTTTTTGTGCCTCAAACTGATAAAAAGCCACAGCATCTCGTTTGGTGCTTGAGATAAATGCTCATCGAGTGTCCTGAAGGTTGAAGAGCACACTTCTGCTATATAGCTTCCTTTATTCTCTCCCCCACCACCAATCCCCATTACACCTCCCTCTTATACCCTTCAGTCCAAACAAAACACCATATCGGCCTTTCACAGCGTATTTTCGCAAATCTTGTGAACTACCCCAAAAGTGGCTGCAAACAGGCATTGAACAAACAAGAATTGGTTTAAATTCCAGGATGGTTATATGACATTATAGTGTTGGTGTATTGTAATAAATGTGTGAAAAACTTTGGTATAGGCTAAAATAAAGATGCAAAACAGTGGATCCTCTAAACTCTAAAGGATGTTACCACACATACTCTACTTTATTTTAAATAATAATTATCAAAAAAAAATTCACAAATTATTATTGATTGGTATTTTCTGGGACATAGGTATGCTGCCGATGTCAGATCCCACCCCAACCCCGATTTGGACAAGGGTTGATAACTAATATGAATAGGCAAATCGGCACACGGTGGCCTTCTGTTTTGAAAAGTTATTTCCAAAGACGGTTTTATGTTTGACGTCTACGAGCTCAGGTTTGAAGAAAGCAGCTGGATTAAGCTGTGGTTTGACCCACCGATCTCCCAGACTCAGAGCATATTCTCGAACCATAACACAACTGTGTATATTCAACAAAGGATACATTAAACAAAATGAGCAATTCTGACTCCAGACGTGACATGATGCTGACATCATGTACCTAATGTATACTGACATCATGTACCTAACCAGATGATTGTTCCCACTAATGCACACCAATTCAACCATAAAGCATGTACTGCGATTAGTGGATAAAACAAAATGTATGGAGCATGAATAGAGCTCCCCCAATCTCCCATGGACATAAAGTCCCACAGCAAAGCATTACCTTGACCCGGAGGCTTCAGCTCGGCGACTCTGTCAGACAGACTCTGCTGCGTATGGGGCTGCGTAGCCGCAGACTGGTCAGAGTGCCCATGATGACCCCTGTCCACCGTCAAAAGCGTCTACAATGGGCACGCAAGTATTGGAACTGGATCTTGGAGCTGTGGAAGAAGTTCGCCTGGTCCAATAAGTCCCGTTTTCTTGTAGATCACGTGGATGGCCGGGTACGTGTGTGCCGTTTACTTGGGGAAGTGATGGCACCAGGATGTACTGTGGGAAGATGACAAGCCGGTGGAGGGAGTGTGATGCTCTGAGCAATGTTCTTCTGGGAAACCCTGGGTCCGGCCATTCATGTGGACGTCAATTTGATACTTGTCACCTACCTAAACATTGTTGCAGACCAGGTACACCCCTTCTTGGCAATGGTATTCCCCGATGGCAGTGGCCTCGTTCACCAGGATAATGGGCCCTGCTGCACTGCACACATTGTTTGGGAATGGTTTGAGGAACATAAGGAAGTGTTTAAGGTGTTGTCCTGGCCTCCAAATTCTCCAGATCTCAATCCGATTGAGCATCTGTGGGATGTGCTGGACCGACAAGTCTGATCCATGGCGGCTCCACCTCGCAACTTACAGGACTTGAAGGATCTGCTGCTAATGTTTTGGTGCCAGATACCACAGGACACCTTCAGGGGTCTTGTGGAGTCCATGTCTCAGCGGGTCGGCACTTTTTTGGTGGTACACGGAGAACCAACAACATATTCGGCAGGTGGTCATAATGCTTTGGCTCATCAGTGTATATATAAACATATCCAGCCGACTCGACATCCACAATTATTCCCACGTTATTGTTGGGTTCACCGAGAGGGATATTTGGCCAGTCTTTCACGAACAGGCTGCCCATGCCTGACTTGTGACTGCAGCTGATTTGGGCTGCCAGATGCGAATGATAACTCGCCCACTCTTCTTGAAAGACATTGGGAGTTTTTAACATCGATATGTTGCGACGAAACTAGACACAGCTGGCTTAGCGGACATAGCATTTTGTGATTTAAAGCTCTGCCTGTGAAGCATCACCAGGGATGTTTTATATATCAACTAGAAGGGTACTCGGTAGAGCACATACCTCCACCACATCATGCCTGATCGACGAGAACATTTCGGGCCCAATACATTTTTGAAATATCATGCTGTGCAGTACGACATCGTTTTTGGCCCTATCTCTCAATGGTGAAGAATCACACTGAAAATGAAATAATTCTCGCATCCAGATCCGGATCTTCACCAAAATCGAATCAATTAGTCCTTGCCACACACCCTTCGTGTCCCCCAAGTTTCATGCGAATCTGTCCACAGCTTTTTATGATATCGTGCTTTATATAATTTAGACCCAATCTCTCAATGGTGAAGAATCACTTTAAAAATCCTAGTAGTCCGGATCCGGATCCGGATCTTCACCAAAATCTAATCAGTTCGTGCTTGTCATACACCGAACCTGTCCACAAAAGAATTTCATCTGGATCCGTCCACAACTTTTTGAGATATCCTGTACACAAACAAACAGACAGAAAAGGGTGAAAACAACCTCCTTCACCTTTGGAAGCCGAGATAATTCTGCCTCAAAACTTTTGGTCAGGAGGAGAAGGTGATATTTACCCCCTGAACAACATGGCCCCTTGTATTGTTCTATTTCATTTTCAGTCATCCTATTGTGATCAATACTATATGCAGTAGTGTGTAAATGTTACACTGTACTCTTGGTGTTACAATGCCTTGATGAGTGTTAGCACAAAGCAGAAATGAAGGACATGCCTCGGTGCAATCAAGGATTTTTTCGCATATACCTCGTATGTCAGCTTGCGTCATACTGAAGATGTAGTGATTTTTACCCCACACGCGAAGCGCAAAGCGGGGTTAAGCTATTGGTTCATTCTGTCTGTCTGTCTGTCTGTCTGTCGAACAGACGTCAATCGATGATCGAGGAACTACTTAATTCCAATTTAATTTTACATTTGGAGCACTGTGGAACACGGATCGAAACTTGAATTGGAACACGAACCTGCAGTTTAGCCAGGTATAGTGCAAGGGTATTATGCACCCGACGTGAACCTTCAGCCCCCCCCCACCTTCAAATTTATTTTCCAAAATGAATATTGTGCTTCATATATAATTACAGATTTACATCTGATATATTATTTCCGAGTTTGTGGTTTGGTGTCGCGCTACCTTCGACTTTGTTCTGCGCTCGAGTAACGTGATATTCGGCTTACATTATCTCAAAGACCATATGAGGTGCATGGTACAAAAAAAGTAAATAAAATGGTTCTGAAACAGTGAAATCGTATTCCACTTACTGCATTAAAGTAAAATTACTACTGATTCTCTGCATCAGTTCCTTTATCAAACACACCCACCCCAACATGTCACGCAGAGTGCGGGTTATGCTAGTTCTCATTGTTCTACACTTTTCACAGGATATGTACTCGAATAAATTCATGTTATAATGTGTAATATTTATGATACTATGTAATGCTACATGTGTTCCTGCAACAAAACTGATCATTCGAATTTAGAGTTTTCCTTTCTGTGCTTCCAGTTTACCAACTGTATAAATAAGTTCCTTCAGGTCAATGTTTTGTGCAATTTCATGTTCTCTTGACAAGGTGGGTAGCCCAACAAGTCTTGCTTGCATCACTGAGGAATGGATGTAAGTTTTGATCAACCTTAGCTTGAAAGAGGCTCTTGAATAATCATTCTGAGAGGTTCTTGAATAATCTCCCACGACACCTGAGCTAATACTTGAACAGTGGCTCCGACACTTGTAACATCTTTACTCTCCTCTGTAGATGTCAGTGATGTACGCGTATATCAGTAGATCTAGAATTTTCATTTCCCACTGTTGAAGTCTGCTTATTTACTAATGTAATTTCATGAATAGTTGATTGAGTTATTTGCCGCTCGAGGCGACCACCTAGTTTGCCTAGTGGTTTCACCGCCCATGACTCGAGCAGGACTTTGGCTTTGAATTTGCCAAATTGTATGGAGTGTTGTCCCAACTGCGCATGTGCAGAGAGGAGTAATGTCGTTTTGTTTTTTCGTCTGCCACTTTGGCAGTCAACCAATATTGAAAATCATTCTGAACAGGAAACTTAGTTTTTAGAGATCTCAAAAAGGACATAAACAACAAGCACCAATAACTAATTTAACATGTAAAACTAGAGGGGGAGCACTCAGTAGAGTGCAAAACCTCTGCCACCAATACTGCTGGGTCACTCAAGTGAACCTTATATCTTATTCATTAAAAATGATGTCAACAGTGCTGAGAGAGTTATAGTTAATTTCTCCAACATTTTTTTTTGTGGGGGGGGGGGTGGAAATCACTTAAAACATGTAGAAATGCAAAAAAAAAAAATTTCTCTAAATTTTTTTTTGAGGGGGGGGGGGGGAGTTTGGAAATCAATTAAAACATGTAGAAATGCAAAAAAAAATTTTTTTTTCTCCAACAATTATTTTTTGGGGTGGGGGGGGGGACAAAGTCCAAAATCCAATAGCATGATCCTTGGACCATACCTAACCCCCCACAAAGTTTCGTCGAAATCCGTAGAGGAGTTTTTTCCATAATACTGTTCACAAACAAACAAACAAACAGAAAGGGGTGAAAACAGTAACCTCCGATTTTCGATGGTAGAGGTTAATAATGTATGGGCGTCGATTGCCGCACTTTTTATCAAAGGGGGGGGGCAACATATCGATTGTCCTCCCCCCCCCCACTTTTTTCATTGAACTTAAGTTACGTAACACAAAACGAGCTGCTCAAGTACAACCAGGCCGAGATGCTCCTCAAATACAAGAATAAATTTTTAAATCTCTCTATAATTCCAGCAATCTCTGTGTGCATGTTTGTCTGTGGGCATGTTTGTCTGTGGGCATGTTTGTCTGTGGGCATGTTTGTCTGTGGGCATGTTTGTCTGTGGGCATGTTTGCCTGCGACCGCTGTTTCTCGACAACCACTGGTCCGATCTACTTGAAACTTGCCAGGTATATTGCTGGGGATCCGAGGATGTACCTTTTCACGGTTTGAAATTAATCGTACAAGTGGTTCCCAAGTTATGGTCTCCGTCCTGGCCACGTAAATAGAGGGGCGGGGGGGTTGCCCAATACAGAGCCTCTCTGGATCTTTACTTTTTGCCAAAAACAACAAAAGAAAAAGAACCGTTAGTTTTATTGGTCTATTATAGTTCTATTAAAGTTTTATTGGTCTATTATAGTTCTATTAAAGATGATAGGTTAACAATTCAACATTGAGAATCCGTGCTTCTCAAGCCATGGTCTCCCACCGGCCAAACGTCCATAGCGACGTCGCTTTTTGATCCTTCGATGTCGGCTCTTCCTATCATTGCGAAGCAGAATTCGCCAAGCGTTGGATTGTTCACCCACTAACAGGGAACGTGACCTGGACATTTTGAGGTATGTTGGGACGTTTTCGGACGTTGTATCGTCATTTTATGAGTGTTTCAAGAAATCGCGGCTTCATGGCCCGGAGCGCCACTCCTCGGAAAGTGTTAGGCCGCAACGGCTCGGGGCCCCTTTAGCGACCAAAATAGTTTATTTCACCTTTCTAACTTATATCGCCGGATGCCTGATGTTATTACCTGCACGATGATGTGTGTGTTTAATTTTTATTTATTTGCACCGTTGAGTTATAAGCCAATAAAAGATTTCGCAGCCTGGTATGCTGATTGAGATGGTGGAGCTTGTGCAGGATGACGTGGTTTCACTCTACCGGCTCGCACGAACGGACGGAAAGATATTTTGTAATTCTGTTTTCATATTTCGCAGTCGATAACAGTGGCCTAAATCCCAACGTTGAAAACCGGGTGAAAATCGAAGGAAAGTGGCTATTTTGGCGACTAAATTAGCTTTGAATACTTGGGAAACATCAAGTAAAATGCGCTGATTCACTCTCGCTTTTGTGGCGGTTAATGTAAATAATGTTTTCATCGGTACGTGGACTTAGGGGAGGTATAGACCTACAAAACGAGAGGTATCATTTGGTCGTCGGACTTATGAGGATTAAATTATAGATTTTAAAAGGTAGCTGTTGAAAAATATGCAAAATTCACCTAAGCTGTTCGGACAAACGAACGGAAAATTATTTTTGAATTCTGTTCTCGGATTATACAGTATCTATAGGGTAGTAATGAGATTACCTCGAAAATCCGATTAAAAAAGGTTTAGGCTTAGTAGCTGAGCCGCGGCTTGCAATTTTTACAAGGAAAAATAACGTTCCGGAAGGAATTTCTCTTCCGCCATCATCCGAATAATTTTCCGTTTGCACGAGGACAAAGACGAAGGATAGACCGACAGAATAAGGATAAAGGATAGACCAAATAAAAATGCCCTGTTACGCAAAAATAACCCTTATAATTCACATGTCAAAATTTATTCAACTGAAATGCAATTCCCTTCTCGTTTCATAGAGGATATGGATATCAGAAAGTTTTTCGCGACAGCATCAAGTAGCACATCCCCGACCACTCTCCTGGAGCAATCAAGTTCCCAGAAAGAGGTGGACGATTCAAAGGAGAAGATAGCAGAAAAGGGTGCATGTGCGAGTACTTGGCCTAATTTCCCAGATCGGCCTTTTCAACCTCACGATGTCAGTTGTATCCCAGTCCAAATACTGCCAAACCGAAAGTTTAAGTTTCAACAACAGTGGTTCGAAGATTTTTCGTGGCTTCATTTTGATCAGAGCATCGGCGGTGTACTCTGTCACACCTGTATGGACGCTTCTCGTGAAAAACTTACCGAACTTGCCTGCTGTGCAGAAGACTCATTTGTCTCAAAGGGCTTTCGGAACTGGAAAAAGGCTACAGAAAAATTCAGACAACACGAACGATCAAACACACATAGGCTTGCCTCTGAAAATCTGAAATGTCGCAGAAGTCAACCTGGTGTCCATGTGCAGAAAACTGCAAGAGGAGCAAAGATCTGCACGGTCAGCACTTCTGAAGATTATCACCTCACTACAATATTTAGCCCCACAATGTTTTGCAATTCGTGGGAAGGATGCCTCTGAAGGGAATTTCAAAATTCTCTTACAGTTGCGAGCCGATGATGTAAACCTCAAGACGTGGCTGTCAAGGGAGACGACCTTCACAAGTGGAGAAATTCAGAACGAAATTCTACAGTTGATGAGTCATGCCATCCTCAGAAATATCTGCAGTAACGTGAATGAAATGTCCACTCAGTTCGGACTCGTAACTGATGGAACGCAAGATATTCAGGGCAATGAGCAGGAGTCGGTGTGTGTGCGCTATGTGACGGATTCCTTTGATGTTCAAGAATATCTCATCGGCCTCTAACAAGTATCGTCAACAACAGGCGTATCACTTTGTAAGATGCTTCAGGATGTCCTAATTCGGTGTCAACTCCCGATTGAACACCTTAGAGCTCAGACTTACGATGGGGCAAGCAACATGTCTGGAAAGTACAAGGACTGTCAAGCACAGCTAAAAAAAACTCCAACCGCTGGCCAATTATGTTCACTGTGGAGCTCATGTCACCAAACTCATTACATCCAAAGCCCTACAAACTGCACCGTTCATGAGAGATGCCCTTGATTATGTCCAGGTACTCAGCAAAATCTACAACTCTGGAAAATTCAAGCATCTGTACTTGAATATCCATGCTGACGATACTGACACTCCTTGCCCTACACGCCTGAGGCCAATTTGCCCAACGCGTTGGTTAACTCGTTCTCCTGCCGTGAAATCGATATTGGATAACTATGTAGCGGTACTGGATGCCCTTCAACAAGCAAGTGATGACTTTGGTATGAACACGGCATCGTGAGCCAACGGTATTCAAAGCTGTCTTTCATCAGCAAAGTGTGTTCTCGGTCTGTTTGTATCATTGCCCGTTCTCCAATCCCTTGAATACCTCAATAAGGCACTTCAGGGTTCACAAGTTACCGGTTCTGGTATGCTTACTGCTGCAAAGGTAACTGCACAGAATCTCCAATCTCTCCGTACCGACCAGATGTTTAAGGAGGTTTTCGAAGCAGCACAACAGAAGCTCCAGCAGTGCCAACTAGATCCAGTGACCCTCCCTCGTAAGCGCAAGCTTCCGAAGAGACTTGATGGAGGCATGCAGGAATACACTGCCAATTCTGCAGAGGAGGTCTACAGAGTTGAATTTTTCAAAGTGATCGACAGCGCATCTGAGAACTTGAATGAGTACTTCAGATCAACCGACCTCATGGCGTATAGGGACTTGGGTGAAATGGTCCTGTCTGGGTCATTCAAACCACAAATAGTCCGCAAATATCCCGAACTGTCGGATTCCCTAGAGCAAGAACTTGGCTTCTTTCGTAACCAGTTCAGTGGTTCATCTGTTGAGGATTACCGTAAGATATTTGTAGACATGGTGCCGGAAGTCCGTCGAATGTTCCCACAAGTAGAACGTTTGCTTCGGCTTCTATTGGTTTCCCCAGAAAGTTCATGCGAAGCTGAACAGTCATTCAGTGCACTCAGATGTATGAAGACTTGGTTACGTTCCACAATGACCCAACAATGCCTCAACCATCTCATGATCTGTCATGTTCACCGAGATCGTCTGACTGCACTTGACCCCCAAGACATTGCTACAAAGTTTTTAACTGGATCGGCAGACAAGAGGGTTCATATTTTTGGCAAGTTTTAAGGTAAGTTGACCGTACTCATGTAATATCAATTTGTATGTCAGTCTAGTTTTCAGTTTATGTTTAGTGAATCAGTTCAAGGGTCGTGAGAAGGAGGCTTGATAAACAATTCTTTTTCATATGTATATATGTATTTCTTTGATGACACTTGAAACTTTGAAATGTGTATGATTAATGTTTAATTAATTACACTCCGTCTGCTTACATTTGATAAAAAGATGGTCGATAGATGGTCAGATTAATTTAAGGGATTTGTGTGATCAGAAGGCAGCATGTCAACGAGCGTATAAAATCAAGAATTTGCAAGGGTAGACTTGCTGTGTCCACGCCGGCACGAAGTGGGCTTCTTGGTCTGGACATGCAATGTCCCCCCCCCCCCACACTTTTCAAAAGCAATCGACGCCCATTAAACAATGTGGTGTGAAGGAGGGTGTATCAACAGTGGTAAACTTCCAAAAAAAATTTCTACAGCCTTTAAAAACTTTCATTTTCTTTCAATTGAATGATATACTTGAAAATTTTAGAACACAAATCACCTTGTTTTCACTTCCAAAAACCATCAGTCTAGTAGTACTTGGGCAAAACATTTCGCCATCTCGACCAATTAAATTTGCCACACACTCTGGAGGCAGAAAGGCAGAGTAACAGCGATATTCAGACAAAAATGGCAACTCCTGGGGGGAAATCGTGCTTGTGCTCGAAAATATAGATCGTGCTTGGAAACACAAAGCAAGAGTAAAAATAAAAACCCTTCCCATGTCCTTTTTCTGAAGACTGCGTGGGGTAAGGTGTTCCGTGAATTCTCGAGTACAAAGTGAGGCTATACCTTATCTTTGTGTTTTCATAAAGAAATATCCTTGTCAACTTTTTGAAATGAATATCAAGATATGTTTGCTCATGATCAATACCAGATATTGTCAATACCCTGGACTTAATGCACACTCGCCTCTATGCTTTCCAGTATGGGTTTGAATATTGACCCAGCGATAAACTGTCATCCTAATGTTTCACATGCAGGTCGACACATGCATGTGCATTTGTCGTCTGTTGACTGGATGTTAAACTGGGTGTCCCACCTAACGATGACGTCATCCGTCATGTGATTCGGCAACCTTATTGGTTTCACATTAGTTGGTGTAGGCATTAAAGATCCTTCGGTCTCTTTCACAAAGAGTACACCTATCATCGGCATCATGGCCAAATTAAGAAATTTCTGCTGTGGCCCACAGGAGGCACTGCATCAATGACACCACCCATACCAATGGGAGTGTCAATAAATCAAAGATTTATCGAGACTGTGAACAGAGCTAATTTTGGCAGAAGATATAGCAGCTTGAGGAGCACCAAAATAATACGAGTGAGAAACTTGCAGACAGATCAGTAGATGAGTTCAAAGTCACAATTGTGGAAAATGTAAAAGGTGAAAGGCCCCAGGGAAATGATAAACATCATGCCACCCGCCTCCCCGAGAAAACGGAAAAAATTTGGACCTCTGTATCTGAAACCGCACCAAGGAAAAAAATTGAAACTTGGCACATGTCAAGTACTCATGGGGAATAAGTGTGATTTTCATGACGTCATAAGTGCCTTCGTTATGACATCATAATTGCATATGTAGAATCCAATCAGTATTAAAATTTTTGAGGTCATCTCGGGATAGATTGGTCCACAGAAAAAAAAACATGATGACGTAATTGGTCATGTGATTCGGCAGCCTTATTTTTTCTTATTTTTTTTTTGTAAAAAACCTTCAAAAATTTTCTCTAAAATGGCTGAACAGATCGAGGTGCAACTTTACAAGTATGTCCGCCTATCCATGAGGAATAAAACGTTCACACATATAATGTCAAAGGTCACATGGTTTGGCCAGCCATATTGGATTTACCCAAAAACCTACAAAAATCTTCTTCTCCAGAACAGCTGGAGAGATCGAGGGGAAACGTCACACATCTGTTCCCCAAGTCTTGGGGATACCAGGGTATTCATGAGGAATTGATGTCACATTGTCTGGCAGCCATATTGGATTGAGCACGAATCTTAAACAATTTCTCTTGAACTGCTTCATAAGTTGACATGAAACTTCACAATTATGATCCCGTAGTGATGAGGAACCTATGTTTTAAATTTCAACCTGATCTGAGTGATGGTTTTGCAGGCAGAATTTTTTTTTGGTTGTTTCTTTGTTTGTTGTTTGAATGAGGAACCTATGTTTTAAATTTAAACCTGATCGGAGTCATGGTTTTGCAGGCAGAATTTTTTTTGGTTGTTTGTTACTTCCGAAATTTAAAGATTTCGTAAGTATATTGATGACTTCCGTTTCTGTTTGTTTGTTTGTTTGTTTGTTTGTTTGTTTGTAGGCACGATAACTCGAGAACAGAAGAAGCTACCAATGTCAAATTACACCATGTGATTCAGGAGGGTGATGGCTAGCGCTGATTAGATTTTGGTCAAAATCGGTCAAAAGGTCAAGGTCACAGTGAGGTCAAACGTCCAAAAAATGATAACTCGAGAACAGAAGAAGCTACCAACGTCAAATTACACCACGTGATTTAGGAGGGTGATGGCTAGCGCTGATTAGATTTTGGTCAAAATCGGTCAACGGTCAAGGTCACAGTGAGGTCAAACATCCAAAAAATGATAACTCAAGAACGGAAGAAGCTACCAATGTCAAATTACATCCCGTGATTCAGGAGGGTGTAAGCAGTCATAGTTTGTGTATCACAGTCATAGTCATAGTCATAGTCATAGTCACAGTCTATAGTCATAGTCACAGTCTATGACTGCTTGTTTCTGTGTTTGTTTGTGTGTTTGTTTGTTTGTTTGTTTGTTTGTAGGCACGATAACTCGAGAACGGAAGGAGCTACCAATGTCAAATTACACCACGTGATTCAGGAGGGTGATGGCTAGTCATGTTTTAAATTTAATTTTTTAAAAATTTAAATTTTTAAATTGAAGTGAAGTGAAAACAGCAAGCTGTTTAGATTTTGGTCAAAATCGGTCAAAGTTCAAGGTCACAGTGAGGTCAAACATCCAAAACATTCGGTTTTTGATGGTTTGGTACAGAATCATCGTAGAAACTTCTGGTTTGCGTCGCTACCTTCTCCAGAGACAGCTTTTATTAGACAAGGTCAGAGGTCAAGTTGACGATTTCGTAAGTACCAGTCCGTGACTGCTTGTTTGTTTGTTGTTTGAATGAGGCTCACTTGGCTGTGCCTGGATGGGTTTGAGGGTAGAGGAGCAGCAGCTGAAATGTGAATCCTATCCAGGTTCCTCCTGATGACTTCATCTTTACATTTTGCTTGTTTGGGTTCCTTCTGATTACTCAAATGCAGGACTTGTTTTGTTTTCCGTTTGATTTGAATTGAATTAATTTTAATCCCATTCTGTGTTCAAATGAATAATAATAAACGTCATGGGTCAGGGTCAAGTGTCCGATCAAAGCTGGGTTGCATCAAAGCGGGACGTCTCGGCACCCGGTCATCACTGCTTGCAGTTATAAAGTGGCAGTTCTCGTTATGTCTATTATCAATTATGTAACATAACAGTACACAAACACTACACAAAATACACGACACAAAACTACACAAATACCACACAAAACAAGTCCTCGCGAGAGTGTTCAAACTCTGATTGCTCTTTTTCTTCTCCATGGTATGCATTGGGTGGTCCAGCAGCAGCATTTCATGCTTACGTGTACTGAACACGAGATCCACTCTTTAACTTAATTATCCTTTAGGGGGCATCCTAAACAAACAAATTTCCTTCACATGGGTTCAGGGATCATATTTGTTAATTCTGATGAGCGTTTAATTATGCAATGGAGTTCTGTTAAATTAATTAATGTCATTGTGCAAACTGTTCAAAGTTAAGGAACATTCAACTTATCAGGACTCGTATGAATATTTAATATAAACAAGAGTACCAAACATAGTTTACTATGTGAAATAAACTTCATTACTCTATTGAAAACATGCTGTAAGCACAATAACTATAGAGTGTTGGGAATGAATGTGCAATCTACAACACATCCCAAAGGCCTAATGGCTCGCTCGGATCTCATGGATCACTGGCTTTATCTTGCGATGCCAACCAGTGTGTGGACAGTCTCTCAGATGAGGGTCTTATTTTAGTTTGGTGCATGTGTGCTTGCTCCCACAACCGAATGGCACATAGTGTCTTTAAATCGATTCCTAATGGCGGTGAATACACTACGTGGGTAGTAGTGGGAACCAGTGTACGTGTTGCAACAGAGTGGCACTGCCGAGGCCCTGAGCATTCAGGCCCACATCGTAATCAGTTTCACCATGCCATCAACATCATTTTCACAACCACTTTAAAATCACAATTAGACAACAGTGCCTCGAAGTCAAACATATGGTACAGCAGTGGTGAAGTGAATTCACAATCTTTATAAATTATTAAAGAGTTGGATTTCTCGATCTGTCCTTCCCTCTGTTTGTCACGCTCTTTTCGCTGGGACATCACAACGATGTTATGCTTGGGATGTCATTATACAGCGTTACTTCCAGTGAGAGGTTTGGCCTCTCCGGACGTGCACGTCGTCCAGCACTCAACCCGTCCCGTCACTTCACTGATGGCAGTTGCATGCCAGATAGCACTCCGACATTGACTGATGTTGGCAACAGATCAGCAAAGGTCAGAGTGGTCGCAACTCGCTAGCAGATTTCCAACGTCGGTCTAACATTTGCAATATGGTGTAAAAGCAACGTCGATTTGCCAACGTTGGTTCACCATTAGAAATATGTTGTAAAAGCTATCCAACATTGCGCCAACTCTGGCCTGACGGACAAAATTAGATTGGACCAATGTCGGTCTGCTTTCTGGGCACCATAATCCAGGTATCCAACATCCGTAGGCAACAGGTTGAATGCAAGATGCTCGGCATCAGGACAATAGGTAAAGTAAGATGGCATTGTAGTTATGTCTGGGACGTCATTGCAGTGTTACATCTGGCCTTAGGATAGGTCTTTACAGCAGAGTATTATTCATACCTCAAGGAGAATTGCATTTTGCAACTTGAAAAAAATAAATAAAACGATGTAACCTCTGATCCCTGGGAACATAAAACAAATTCATAACATTGTTTTTTTGGCAAATTTGTGTGCGTTTTATGAAAATTAACACTGAATTGTTAGCAGGAAACAAAATGTTTCTGGAGTAAAAAAGTTGCAAAAATTGTCTGTCAATAAACAGTATTATTGTACTGCAACATATATAAGCTATGTTGTTCAACTAACGTCAGCGAAACGACGAGTTCAATGCTAGTCAGTTGTAAAGTAGCATCAGAGGTAGATTTACCTATCCACTCGCTGTATAACAGTACTGTATAGTGTACTTAAACACAAAAGGTGCTCAAGTAGGAGATAAGCTTGAAATGGAAATGGAGATGAAGCTCCTTTGTTTCCTCTCCCGACAACGAGCACACACTGTGAAAAACATGAAACGATCAAAACCCAGCAAGTCCACAAGCAAATGAAGCAAATCACCAGATTATGGAAAATGCAAACAAAGGTAGGTGGATGCACTCCAGGACAAGCCTTTCATTTCAGAATACACCTTGTTCAAACAAAACAACCAATTTGCCGCCAATAGGATGGTTACATAGCTTTGTGGTACAATAACTAGAAAACTGAAAAACAAACAAACATCTACTGGGTCAATGTGAAAAGATAAAATGTATCATGGAACATGGGATTGCGAGGCAGTGGAGAAACTTGTAAGCGTGAAGAAACATGAGAGCAATGGAACTGAAGAAAAGGAAAACCCGATCTCACCGTGCACAACACAATTTCTTTCACTTAAATGCAAGTGCAACACTATAAAGCTAAATGCAAGTTGAATGGCTTTCTGAAATTCAATGAATAATAGGATTTTCCTTACCAAGACAATAATGCAGACTGACGCTATGCAAAGAGGCATAATTACACCAACGTTATACTGAAAGTTCTCAATAATAATGATAATAATAATAAGAACAAGAGTGAAAATTGCTTTGCAAAACATCTCCCCTAGCGGTCCAAATGAATGTTCAGGAGATTAAAAAAAATTTGTTTGCGTTTAATGCATGCTCGAGCCGATACCAGAACCAAAATGAAGAAGAAGAAATTCTAAACCTATTCGGGTCTAATAGTACAGCAGATTAAAGAAAAATCGTTCAGTTTGTGAAAAAAGTGTAATAATTGGCATACATGTCCATTTTTATATGTTCTTTCAGATAAGAGCAGGACACACCTGATCAGAATACATTTATGGCCGCCATCTTGAATTTCAAAATGGCTGCCACCGAAAATAATATTTTACGATATCTCGGTCACCAAGAGACCGAGCAAAATGAATAAAGAGTCTAATCCAATGTTTCCACACACAAGGAATCCAATAAATACACTTAAATTGCTCTATTGTCAGTCTTTCTGCTTTAAAATGACAGACACACTGTCCCAAATATAGTTCATCTGGTCTAGATACAGTTCTGACTTCAATCTGTCTGATAACATGTTCCTGCACAATGGCAAAGTTCAGTGCACGGGAGAGATGCACAGAAACATTTGCATGGTGGTCTGCATGCCTTTTTGCAGCCGCATTTGATCAGCTCTGTGCAGGATTTGGCCGCCTCGGCAAGTGCTGTCCAGAAAGGTATCCACTATTCAATGGCGTTCTTCGCCCATCCCCAGTCGCATGGGCTTGGTAACTGCTGCTTAGATATCAGCGCTTGGCCCCAGATGTGTCCTGCCTGGTATGTCGACCTCTTGATATGTTCCGTGAGGGCTGCCTTTGTGGAGGGTAGGCGATCTATTTGTCTTCCTTTCGCGAACAGAAGCTTCCTTGCCTGATTCACCTCGGTGCATTCACTGGTTCTATCATAAAGATGCATGACGAACCTTTCCAGTTGACACACATTCTCATCTGAGACTGATGAAGGCTCTTGGGATAAACTCAAGAAAGTGTCCGTTATGTCAGAGAAATTGGTCCAGGTGTCCCAAGCGGTTTTCTTCCCAATACCACTGAATGACGACGACATGTCACAGCCAGTGAAGGCATGGAAGAACAGAAGAGCTTTGGCCTTATTTTCACCAAGACTGTTTGCATTCGTGTGAGCCGGTATTAACCTGTAGTGCTTCTTGACTCCATATGCATCCCATAGTTCGTCAAGGGATAAAGTGTGAAATATGGCAATTGCAAGGACAACAACGTCAGTGTCGACTGACCTGATCAGGATTCTGTGATGGCATTTTGTGCACAATGGAGAGCATGCAAGAATAACCTCGTATCGGCTTCTTCATGGTTGCATGGAGCTAGACAACATTCTATGTTGCACTCTTGGGAAGAGATGACATTGGTATCTTGTGTGCGATATAGCTCTTTCTCTTGTGTGGATAACTTAGCGACGCACTGTGACAGGAACTAAGTGGATTGCATCATCATCATCATTGTTGGAGCAAGCTATTTTAATCGCTTCTCCAATGTCGGAATTAAACATTAGGACCACATCTCTTCTTTGATTTTGAGCTCTCATATCTGGGATTAAGCACAACATTCTCTCCTTCAATTGTGTTGTATTGACCTTTCCAGAAAAGTCTGGATATTCTTCTCTTGATCTGGACTCGTAAAGTCGCCCCATATCTGACAACCTGAAGACTGGCAACGTTTCATCTTGGCGGAATTCTTCTATGTATGAAACTAGCTCACCAAGTATGAGACTATCGACTTTAGTGCTTTGGGTGTCTCTTACGTATGCTGAGCATTATGTGTTTCGCACACGGTTGGTGACGGAAGTCAGACATGATAGATAATACCTTTGGAGAGCTTTCCCAACAGTTTCCTATCTTGTAACACATGTGCATATCGACGAACTCGAATATCAATTTTGTCAGTCCTTGCGTCATGGAGATACTCATTTGTGTCATCTTCTTCACAAAAGAAACAATTAGATGTCCTTGCCATTGAACCCACGCTGCATCACTTGGTCTTAACAGGACTTGTCTCATATTCCAGGTTTTCTTTTGACTTCTTTTTCTGAGCACGTTGGAGCTTTTGTTTGTCAAACCTGTTTCTGCAGCTTTTGTGCCATACTGCCTGGTTTGTTCTGAGCGTGGCTTCAATGCCATCTCCACTGTCCCACTTCACAATGTCAATATCCTCTGGTAAGGCATCAATTTGATGAAACTCCAAAATATTCTCAGCAAATCGTTTATAGCCGCATTCTTTATCACTTCCTCTATATTTAGTTATGCTGGGATTAACAAGCTTTTCTTCAGTGTGCTGTTGGCAAATTGCACACAATTTCCAGTCATTCAAGGCTGCTTTCTCTGGGCATTGTCTTTTAGAAGATGCACCTTCACCAGCATCGATTATCTTGCACTTTTTGGACGTCATTATAGCATGTCAGTGCAATGGTATCACCATATCAAATGTCCTGAAAAAAGGGGAAAATATGTTAGTCCACCACCATTACAATTTACAACATATATTTCTGCTTGTACACATCTATACATGCATACATTTCGTTATTTTTAGACAGCAACTGATTTTTAGTGCATTAATTGCAATACAGATCATATTCATGTATGTAAAGAGTGATAGTGATTGACCCACGCACAGGAACGTTCTCTGGAACGCATGGATCGACTGACAGCTGAAACGACCGCGGACCATAGTTTCAGAGCGAATGACAAACAGACTCTTTGAATTATAACACCTTTCAAAACATTATATTGAAAATTAAATTGGATAAAGCCATTTCTACACACTCATAGCATTTGGATATCAAACATCGAGCAAACACTTTTAAGTATTTAGTTGTTTATGAAAGGGTCTCATTTCGATTTTAAAACAGAAAGACTGAAAATGGAGCATTATAGGTGTGTTTATTGGATTTCTTGTGTGTGAAAACATTGGATTAGACCAGTGTTTCTCAAGGTGGGGCAGGGCAATATTTTGGTGGGGCATGAGGATTCAGAATTAATGAATCAATATATGATCGCTTTCATAGCTTTGCACTTTCAAATTTTCAAAAGTTTGAAGCTGCGACTGATGCCTCATCGCATCATAACTAAAAACTGCTTCACCGCGCCCTTGTTAGCCAATCCGCTGGTAAGGCGTGTCCTTGATCAATTCAACGCTGTTACGTCACTATGACTCGCTTTTTCTCAAGGGGATTCACGAAACGTGGTGATTTATCAGGCTGAAACTGACAAAATTGGTTCCTCGAATCAAACAAATCTGCAGCCAGCGTCAAGGGCAGGGCTCCCATTGAAGTGAGTAGCAATTTAATAAAATTTGCAATAAAGTTTTAATAAAACCTTCTGAATACGTATGTAGTATGGATACTGTAGTGTCTCGAATCATGGTGGGGCGTACGATTTTTTTTGAAAATCAAAGTGGGCCGTGGGACAAAAAGGGTTGAGAAACACTGGATTAGCCTCTTTATTCAAGTGCTTAGGCCTCTTGGTGACCAAGATATCGTAAAAAATAGTTTTCGGTGGCGGCCATTTTGAAATTCAAGATGGCGGCCGTAATTGTAGTCTGATCATGTGTGTCCTGCTCTTGTATGAAAGAGCATATAAAAGTATTGATGTGGACCAGTTTTCACACTTTTTCACATTTTGAACGATTCAGGTGAAATGTTGATTTAATCTACTGTACTATAATCGGGTCTATTCGGCAAAATGTTTGGGTCTATTCGCCAAAATAAAAGGAAACACAATTTTCATTTACTGATAACTTTTGCAGATTATAAACCAATTAAGACAAATAGGATCATAGCGCATTATTAACGCACTCTTGAGCCAACACAGGAACCAAAGTGAAGAAGAAGAAATGTTCTAACCCACCATGTTTCATTGGTTTTTAGGCTTTGTCAATTCCAAATTAAAATTTAGAAGGGCACTTGGTAAAGCGCATACCTCCACCACATAATGCCTGACCCAGGAGAACATATTGGGCCATTACATTTTTGAAATATCATGCTACATATGTTTTTTGGCCCTATCTCTCAATGCTGAAGAATTCCATGAAAATTAAATAAGGAGTCATAGACTGGTACTTACAAAATCGTCAACTTGACCTCGACCTTGTCTAATAAAAGCTGTCTCTAGAGAAGGTAGCGACGCAAACCAGAAGTTTCTACGATAATTCTGTACCAAACCATCAAAAATCGAATGTTTTGGATGTTTGACCTCACTGTGACCTTGACCTTTGACCGATTTTGACCAAAATCTAAACAGCACTACCAGCACTAGCCTGAATCACATGGTGTAATTTGACATTGGTAGCTCCTTCCGTTCTCGAGTTATCGTGCCTACACACAAACAAACACACAAACAAACACACAAACAAACAAACAGAAACGGAAGTCATCATTATACTTACGAAATCTTTAGATTTCGTAAGTAATGAATGTCGTATCAAGATCCGGACTCGGATCTTCACCAAAATCGAAGCAATTCATCTTGGTCACACACCCAACCTGTTCACCAAGTTTCATCTGAATCCATCAATAAGTTTTTGAGATATTGTGCAATATATTAGTTCAGCCCCATCTCTCAATGGTAAAGAATCACTTTAAAAACTTATCAGATCTGGATCCGGGTGCAGATCTTCACCAAAATTTAATCAATTCTTCCCTGTCACATACCCAACTTGCCCACCAAGTTTCGTCCGTATCCATATTAAACTTTTTGAGATATCGTGCTACTTATCGTTTTTGGCCCGATCTCTCAAAGGTGAAGAATCACTTTAAAAATTTTTTTATAGTGATTGGATCCGGATCCGGATCTTCACCAAAATCTAATCAGTTGCCCTTGTCACACACCCAACCTGCCCACCAGATTTCATCCAGATCCATCCACAACTTTTTGAGATATCATGCGCACAGACAGACAGACACAATCAAACAAACAGAAACACATAACCTCCTTCACCTTTGGTGGTGGAGGTAATAACCCGATGTACGTACATAAAGCAAAAACGCATACGGCTTATGTGCATGTATAATACAACGTGGTTATATACCTGGAATCATTCCAATTTCACTGGGCCATGGTTTAACACCCTGGCCTAAGCATACGTGGCAAGTTAAAGGTGATGAAAAATGAGTTAGCAGGAATCAAATGTAGGTTTTATAATTGTCTCCACCACCGAAGGTGAAGGAAGTTATGTTTTCACCCCTCTCTGTTGGGAAGTCGATCCAGTCGAAAAAAAAAAAATTCAAAAAAAAATTTTTTTGGGAAAAAATGTTATTTTTTGATCTACCCTTATTATCAGTATTTCCGTCGATATGTTTGTGTCTGTTGGGTAGTCGATCTCGTCGAAAATTAAAAAAAAAAAATTTTGAAATTTGTTGTACCCTTATTATCACTTTTTCCATCGATATGTTTGTCTATCCCTCTCTTCGATCCAGTGCTCCGTTAATACAATGGCGATTTCGATGAAACTTGGTTGGTAGGTTCATACCATGACCGAGTTGTGTGCAAATGAGAACCGTTGCTATGGACACCATCGTTGCCTCGGAACAGGACTTTGAAATTGAAAAATCATAAAAAATTTATTTTTTCGAAAATCAAAAATCAGGCCATGAGCGACTGTGGGCAGTACATTCAGCCATATTGTCAAAAATTTCCAGCCAGATCCTATGAAAACTGTCGGAGAAGATAGACTTTGAATGAACCCTGGTCGAAAACAATAAAAAAACGAAGTTCGTTATATCTCAGAGACTATAAGTCAGATATACATGAAACTGGTATGGTAGGTTCATGGTATGTCCTACTTATCTGTGAGAAAGAAACGTTGCTATGGACCCCTCCGTTGCCTAGCAACGGCCAAAAAACCTCTAAATGTGGGGGTATTTTTACGGAAAAACAATCTGCAGCATTAACCCTTGAAGCTAGAATCATGAATTTTCTTGTGCTTAATCCTCAGGTCATTCCCATTGAACAGGCCCATCGCGTCAGGTTCTATTGGGTAGTCGACTTCCCATGTCCACCTACCGGCTTGTCTATCTGTCTGTCTGTCTGTGTGCAGGATATCTCAAAAAGTTGTGGACGGATCTGGATGAAATTTGGTGGTCAGGTTGGTTTTGTGACAAAGACGAACTGATTCGATTTTGGTGAAGATCCGAATTTTTTTTTTTAAACATGATTCTTCACCACTGAGAGATAGGGCAAAACTAATATATAGTACGATATCTCAAAAAGTTGTGGACAGATTCGGGTGAAACTTGGTGGACACGTTGGGTGTGTGACCAGGACAAGTTGATTTGACTTTGGTGAAGATCCCAATCTGGATCTGGATACGAGAATTATTTAATTTTTAAAATGATTCTTCACCATTGAGAGGTCGGTCCAAAAACGATAAAGAGCATGATATTTCAAAAATGTGATGGGCCCGATATGTTATTGTGGATCAGGCATTACATGGCGGAGTACGCGCTCTACCGAGTGCCCTTCTTGTTAATTTATTAGACATTATTGAATGGTGAGGTGATACTGCGCATGGAATCCTGGAGGGTGGTAACGTGGCCTTCAGTGAGGGAAAGCTCATGACATTACTTAGCCAATACGAGTTGTGCTGAGAGTAAAACGGGTCTGTCGATTTTGAGAAACATTACAGGCCAGACCCATGAAATGTTGATCACTTGCCATCTATGCCTAAGGCCTGAGGTCGGCTGATGTGTGCTGCTTCATGCATTGGCGGAGCATGATTTTATTGGGGGTGGAGTCAGGCCAGCCGTCCAGCCAATGTGTGTAAGACAGTGAGTTGGAGTCAGGGGAGCTGAACACTGACCCATGTATAATATGTGATATTTTCTTAGTCTAAAAAAGGCATAACTGTGAAAAATTGACGAAACGCCCTGAAACTCGAACGTGTTCTGTAGCTTATCCCAATCAAGCCATGTACCAAGTTTCAGTTGAATATGTTAAAGGGTATGGGAACAAAAGTCAGAAAAAAATACAGGTGGACAGCCAGATGGACAGACGAACAGCAAACCTACAGTCCCCTCCAATGAAACTGGTAGGGGACTAATAATATGAGTTATCTTACAATAAACTTCAGACTGGAGGGAGGCCATTTGGGCAATCAAACCTCTGCAATGGTTGCCAACAGGTTGTTGTTTCTTTGTTCTTTATCCTTTTTAAATGCTTGATGGAGTAAGGTTCTCCCATCTGGGCTAGCTCCCCTTCCTCACACTTTGCTCAGCTTGATGCTGTGGAAACCAAGGCCTTCAAGATTATTGGAATCTCCCATGCTGAAGCTGAGTTTATGGGCCTATTACTTTCCCATTGCAGACAGGTCAGTGGTCTTCTATCTTCTTTTGCCTCCTTGCTGGTCTTGCACCCACTGCTCTTTCTGTGTTCTGTCCCTCCCCACGCCAGGTTTATGCAGGGTGCACATGGTCCACCATCAACTCCCTTCTTATGAAACTCTCAAAATCTAGAATCACTGCTCACCTCCACTCATTTGTTTTTCTTTTCCCACCTGTGGAACAAACTTCCACATTCTTTTCAATCTCATTCTTCCCTCTAAGTCTTCAAGACAGCTGTTCCCAATCATTTCAGATCATCCCCAATACAAAACCATGATATTTACCATTACCCCTCCCCCCTCTCCCCAACCACAAACACACAACCCTGAGCCCACCTTCTTCAAGATTTCCAGTTTTTCCTTCCTAAGAGTTTCCTTGTTTTCATCCTCTGTCCACCACATCCTCATGCATCCTTTCTTGCCCCCAGTTTCTCCCCACACCCCTTGTTTGGATTAACAATGCAGCCACCTCACAACCATGAATCGGGCTCACAAGGAAGATGTGGTCTTCCTTAAGCCAAATCTGTGATGACAATCCATGGAAGAGTGATCACATTGTCCACAAATGGAAGATCAAAGGTTACAAATGGAAGTGCAGTCAGTGTTCGACTACAGCACACCCAGTCAGACCATACAACATATCATACTTGAATACCCAACTAGATCCTTCAAGGGGGATTTAAAGAGCATGGAGAAAAGTGCGGATGAGCTCCCTTTCGGGAGCCAACGGCCATCCAGTACGGAGATGTTGTCTCTGAAAAAAAACCCACCCATTGGGGGGAGGAAAATTTATTTTTCCGCCTCGCCTTGTTTTCCCCTCCTGAATATTGGCCCTGTGAAGAGGTTTCCTTGTTTCAGGACTAGGTGAAGTTTTTGCCAGTTTTTCCTCCTCTTCTTTTCTCTGTAGCCATTCATATTTAGTGGCGATCAGCCTTATTTTGGGCAAATTTAAATAAAAAAACTAGAAGGGCACTCGGTAGAGCGCATACCTCCACCACGTAATGCCTGATCCATGAGAACATATCGGGCCCATTACATTTTTGAACTAGATTGACGCACATGTAGAAATGGCAAAAATAATAAAATCGAAATTTTTTTGAAAAAAAAGTTGCAAAATTTTGTTTTTTTTCTCTAACAATTTTTTTTGGTGGGGGGGGTGGAAATCACTTAAAACATGTAGAAATGCAAAAACAAAAATTCAAATATTTTTTTTCAAAATGGCCACCACAGCAGCCATATTGGACTTTGGACTAAGTCCAAAATCTAATTGCATGATCCTTGGACCATACCTAATCCCCCACCAAGTTTCGTTGAAATCCATCGAGTTTTTCTGTAATACTGTTGACAAACAAACAGACAGGGGTGAAAACAGTAACCTCCGTCCATCTTCGATGGCGGAGGTTAATAATTCATGATGATACTCATGAAGCTGTCAAATGATTACTTAAAATTAATATTCGATATCAATTTGTTGCTATCCACCTACACCATATGAAAGAGAAATGGTTTTCGTTAAAAAGTTTTTTTTAATGCTGAGAAAAAAATTGTTTTTGTCTGGTGATAACGAGACTAGAATAAATAAAATAGCCACTCAAAACGTTTTAAAATCAGATTTCAAGAAATTTGGTTTAAAATATCTTCAAAAGATGACAGCAGAACTATTCCTATGATATTCTTCCACTATCAACACTGTTCTTTAGCGACTGGAGAGATTTGCATCAATCAATCGACTGAGAAAAAGGAAAATGATGTAATCAGAACATTTTTGAAGGGCTCTTTCTAATGACGCCAGGCCGTTAATCATACAACGAAGAAAAAAGAAAGCTATTGGTATTTAGAAATTGTGTAACTTTTAATGGGACACCCTGCATTTGGTTTAAAGTTACAAATTGAATGGTATTAAGCCAAATGCAGCTCAATGTTATTCAGCTGAATACATCAAATATTGTTAAGCCAAGTTCCTAATTACCTGTCTGTCTTCATGAATTTCACTGAATGGGATCAAGTCACAAAAAGCACTGTTCATCATATTACATGTTCTGAGTTTGGGAGGTTGGTGGTTCAAACCACTGCTGAGTCATATCAAAGACTTAAAAATAGTACATGCTGCTTCCTTGCTTGATGCTCAACATCTATAGAGGAGAGAGAAAGGACAAATAACCATAGGTTGGCAACTATTATGCAGGCTTGAAGTTCCTTGTGAGGAAGAAAAATAATTATGTTCATGTATTCTCAATTATATTCACTTGTTGAATTGTTGCTGGTACTTTATAAATTTAATTTTTGTACTATAGTTGAATTGGCTGTCAGTAATGTTTCCCTTTTCCCAAGAGTCTTTTGACCTACATATTGTGAAAAGGAATATCTCACTATAAAAAAGGTATTGCTCGCTGCATAGAAACAGGGTGATCTGGTTGACAACACTGCAACTTTTGCCATGATTGTGTCATTTTCTCCCTCCCACCCA
>NC_140965.1:41459873-41602373 GCF_056783735.1 Eptatretus burgeri
AGTCTGATTTGCATTTTATGATTTTCAAAAGGACACAACAATTATGATTAATAATTTTGAAATTTCCACTCTTCCATTTAAATGCTGCAAATTATTTTAAAACGATCATTTGAATTACAGATTTCACACAAGCAATGGCAGGTTCAAAGTACCTTGTGGTGATCATAAGCAAGAACCAGACGCCATCACCTTATCAGGTCTCACTGTTGCTTTATTCAATCTCGCAAGAGTAAGTAAAAAGAAGAACAACAATACCAACAAAAGGAAGCATGCCCAGGATCATGACATGTGATCCGGTTTCAACACATCCTTCCGTTTTAGTAAATATTGCTGAGATTAGACATCAAATGTAAATATGAAGTTCATCTTGGACAAAATGGCATGCTTCTTTAAATAGTTTTAAGCAACCTATTCTGTATCAATAAAGTTGACCAATACAACAATGCTAAGCTAAATTTACTCGTTTATAGAATGGCATTGTCATCTTCGTGTTGACACTACTAGAGATAGTAGGATGTTATCTTTATATCTCTTCAGTTAATCTGGCAGGCTCATTCGAAACCCGAGTGCAGTGTCTCAGAGCTTGTGCGGGCATTTGTTCCTGCACCTGACGTTGCGCTGGCACCGGCTGGGTAGCTGGTCCTGCTTGCTCTCCTTGAGGTGGTCACTGTTCCAGCTCCTCTGTCGCCTACAAAGACTTCCCCTCCGTCTGCAAAAGTTAATGGTGTCAGAAGTGGGATACAGACACCATCACCGTACCAGGTCTCACTATCACTTTGCTCAATCTCGTGAGAGTAAGTAAAAATAACAACAGGAAGCTTGCCCAGGATCATGACATATGATCCAATATAAACACATGCCCCTGTTGCAAAAGTGAATCGCCAAAAACGCACACACAGCGCATGCGCAAAAGGCCTGTTGGCATTCATGCATTATTTTGAAAGTCCCATGTTGTCTTTTACCTACAAGATTGTCATAGTTCATTAATAACTGGAAGCAAAATGGCGGAAGGCCTACATTATGTTGTTTTACCAAAGTGTAGATTTATTAGATGCACAACACTATTAAATGGTATCATAGATATCATATAATTTTACGGAGCTTTGACATTCAATGCACCACTTTCCATACGTAATGGAAGAACAATGATGGTTCAACAGGATCCACAGAAAGCAAAATTCAGGACTTGCATCATCATGCAGTCATATAATGTTGAAATTCTGTGTTTGTTTACAACAGCTTGTGTACTCAACCAATCCCTATCTGTCCTCACTTTTTGAGTCAGTCCTTTCCTTCCACTTCCTCCTGGACACTTGGTTGTTGTTTTCTCTCTTGCCCGAAAAGGTTGAGAAAATAATGACGACCGTCAACTCTCCCTCGACTTTGGGCTCAGATGGCACCAGTACACGTGCTTTCAAATTCTGCTCTCCCCTGTCTGCTCTCTTCGGCTTGTCACTCACCTAAAGGTGGCCTATCACCTGCTTGAAAAATAACCAATATCACTTTCATATCTAAGAAAGGTGTGGAAACAGATCCACTTAATTGCATTTGTAAGTGAAGTCAAGGAATCCATCATTGCAACTAACATCAAGACTTTCCTCTTCTCAATTACTATGATTGTTCTTCATCATTTTGGATTCTGTCCCATTCACTCAACTCAGGTAGGCTGCTGATTCTGATTGTCTTTTGATTATGGATAGAGGCTGTGAATCTTAAACAAGAAGTCAGAACTGAGTTTCTCAACATATCATGGATCTTTAACACTGCCTGGCATGCTTTTCTGCTCGTCAAGCTTTTTGCCTGTGGCACTCAAGGCCACCTTCATTCCTGGCTCATTGATATCCTCCACACAAGCAATCAGCATGTAGCTCTCAATGGCATCCTTTCAACTCCTCTCCCAATGGAGACTGAAACATCAGCAAGGCAGCATCTTGGGCCAGGTTTTGTTCCTCATATCATATACAATGTCCTTGCTGATGCTTTTGAAAAAGCTCTTTTCCACTGTATAGATAATTCCTCATTACGCCACATATTACCCCATCCCTACAATAGATGGGCAGCCTCTGCACCCCACTCATCAGATCTGGAAAGGATAAGAGGCTGAGCCGATCTATGGAACATGTAATTTACTCCAGGCAAGTCTCACATTCTCACCTTTTCTCTCTTGAAGGATCATTGAGCATACCCACCAATGTACTTCCTTGATAAGACACTGGAGTAAGTGCATTCCTTCAAACTTCTGGGCCTCATCATCAGGCATGGGCAGATCATACATGAAGCTAATCATACATGAGAAGCCAGCCGCAGTTTGGGTATCTTCCATCATACCAAACCAGTCCTTGGGAAATCTGAACTTTTCACAACCTTCAATATTTTTCTCTACCCTAGGGCTGGTGTTTTGCCCCTCTCACTCCAAGATGTTGTGAATTCCAAAGTTTTCAACATCAATGCCACCTCCCATTAATAGGCAGAGGCACAACATCTGATGCTCTCTCTCATTTTAGAGACTGGGCCATGGCCTCTCTGTTTTCTACCACCTCTCCTCAGGTCTTGCCACCAATGCTCCTTCAGATCCTCCTCAACCCTTCCAGGACAGATGCATTCTTCCAGTAACCCACTTATAAACCATTTTAAATCCAGGCTTACTTCTGACATCCATTTCTTTATTCCTCTTTTCTCTTACATGTGGAACTGCCTCCCTAAATAAATATATTGTTACCACTTTTCTCTCCAGGATTTCTAGACAGAAGTACACCACCAACGCATCTCATCTTCCATCCCAATTGTGTACTGTTCTACCTTGTTAATAATCCTCCAAAAATCCGCAAACTCTCACCTGCAGGTTAAGATCTCTCAAACTGTCGATCTCCCCTCACCCTCTTCCCCTCCTCTGCTCTATCCCCTTTCCTCTCTCTCTCTCTCTCTCTCTCTCTCTCTCTCTCTCTCTCTCTCTCTCTCTCTCTCTCTCTCTCTCTCTCTCTCTCTGTCCCTCTTTTCCTGTATATTCTTCCACCTGATTGGTGGTGTCAATTTACTTCCCCACTACACCACTGTCAGAATGTTACAATTATATCATCTCTCACCTGACTATCTGAGCCTAGATTTTGTACCCCAAAAAAGCTTTTCCATAATGATCAACCTCATTCCTTCCTGCTTTCCTTTATTCTTTCATTTTCATTCTTGTTGGCCACAGGATGATAAAGTATGTGACCCAGAGAGGACGGCTCTCTTTCATCAAATGTACCGTCTGCCTTGCGTGAGCTATCAGCCAACGTGGCGCCCGTAATGATTTATTTTACTCCAGTGTAAAATCGATTTCCTGACCTTTCTCCTGCAACTGTAATTTGATGTCCACATTGCGCTATCAAAATCTGCTGTGAACCACAGGAATACCAACGGTAATGTTCTTCTCCAAAAAAAATGAGGAAATAATTAAAATAAATAAATAAATGTGTGAAGACAAGTATATGAAATTCTGTCAACCATCAATGCATTCTAAAGCAGGAGCGATTATTGACAGGTACAACCACATGGAATCAGAGGTTAATATTTGTGCAACTCGGCAATGGCATGGCCGAGCTTGTCAGTAGAAGCATGAACATTTAAATGAGGTACAGTTTCAACGTGTAAGTCAAAGCTCGTAGATAATAAGGAAACGGATCAGTAACTCAATGCAAAGAATGGCTGACACTGGGATAAAGTTGTCAATCGTTTATTTTTCTGCTTTGTACCTTCAACACAAATTGCAGACCTTGGATAAAATGTATAAAATAAACAAGGGGCACACTATTAATCATAATTTCAGAACGTGATTATTATCAAGTACTTATCCTGTGAAATTTATAGAACACAGCCTGTTCATGCATTATATATCGATAAAAAATAACTTCCATGGAGACGTCCTAATAGATTGCGAAATATTCCAAAAATATTTTCTAACGGAGAATTCGTTAAAAAAATCCCACTCAACAAAGCCTACAGGTTTATTTTATCCACTTGCTTACTAAAATGGAGGTCATTACCTTCTGGCTCACCCTCAAATATAAACAATATAATACAATAACAAGAAAAAGAGCAATCAGAGATTGCAGACCCTTGCCAGGACTTGGTTTTTGTGGTGTTTGTGTAGCTTTATGTAGTGTATTTTGTGTGGTGCTTGTGTACTGGTGTGTTACATAATTAATAATCGACATAAGTAGAACTGCCACTTTATAACTGAGCTGGTAGTGATGACCAGGTACCAAGACATCCCGCTTTGATACAATCCCTCTTTCATCGGACACTTGACACTGACCCATAACGTATATTATTATTCAAATAAATTTAATTCAAATGAAATGGAAGACCAAATAGGTACAGTCCTGCATTAGAGTCATCAGAAGGAATCCTAAGAAGTAAAGAGCAAAAATGAAGTCATCAGGAGGAACCTGGATAGGACTTGGGTTTCAGCTGATACTCCTCGAGTCTGAAACTCATCCAGGTGCAGCCAAGTGGGCCTTATTCAAAAAAAGAAAAAAAAGAACCCCGATTAAAAAAAATTATTTATTCTGGCTGCCGGACTATGCGTCTGATGAGGTTGGAATTTAAAACATTTATTCTTCATCACTACTAGATCATAAATGTGAAGTTTCACGTCGATTGATGAAGCAGTTCAAGAGAAAGAATTTTGAAAAAGATTTTCATTTAATCCAATATGGCTCTCAGACCATGTGACATATCAAAAATTTGTGAACACACTGGTATCCCCAAGGCTTGGGGAACATGTGTGTGAAGTTTCCCCTCGATCTGTCCAGCTGTTCTGGAGAAGAGGGTTTTTAAAGGTCTTAGGGTAAATCCAATATGGCTGCCAAACCATGTGACCTATGACATCATAGGGTGGGAACGTTTTGTTCCTCATGGATAGGCGGTAATACCTGTAAAGTTTTACCTCGATCTGTTCAGCAGTTTCGGAGAAGATTTTAGAAGTTTTTTTTTATTTTTAAAAACAATATGGCTTCGAACCCACGTGACTGATGATGTCAACAATTTTTTTTGTTGTTGACCAATTTATCCCAAAATGACCCTCAAAAATTTCCACACTGATCACATGTAGCATTCTACGTATGCAATTATGACATCATAATGAAGGCATTTATGACATGATTTAAAAAAAAATCACTTATTTTTGACTCTCCATGTGGAGTACTTGCTCTGTACCAAGTTTCAATTTCTTCCATGGTGCGGTTTCGGAGATGGAGGTCCAACGTTTCTCCTTTTTTCCGACATGGCTGCCACACCATGTGACCTATGACGTCATAATTATCATTAAAATATTCTACATGAGCATTCACTCCTACATTGAAAATTTCGTGCCAATCCAACACGCGGTTGCAGAGAAAAACACGAAAGTTCTGTGCGGAGAAACAATCAGACAAACAAAGAAAGACAAACAAATGGACACAAATGCGATACCCTCTCCTCCGGCAAGGGTAACAGCAAAATGCGAAGACTGCTGGAGATTAGGACTGAATAGAATAGCGTGGACAGTAATAATATATAAGCATTGAGTAAAAATGTAAATCATTAAATCGAAAAAAATTGCTCTCTGAAGATAAAAGCGGTGAGCAGAAAGGTGCGAAGCATTGATGTACTGAACCAGAGGTTTGATTGGGATTTCCAAACGTGTATGTGTTGGGAGATAAGTTTATGGGAGTCACAGAAAGGGCAATATTAACGTCAGGTGAATGTGTATCAGGGGGAGATGAGGTATTGGGGAGTAAAAACTTTTACACTGTCCAACTTCATGCTCGCTTGTTCAACTTTCTCTGCCTTCCACATTTTAATGGTGACCAGCTACCATCTATATTGTTAGAATTCTGCTGGACATGTCCTTTGCATCATGTACCTATCGTATAATGCTTGTTCTATTTCAGTGTATCCAAAATGGCCCAGGCACAGTGTGTCATCAGTAAGGCCTAGGTCACATTTGCTCTACGGCGAGGATACGGCAGCAGTACGCCCTCTGAATTGACAGAAACGTGCGGCGGCCGCAGATAAACTGAGGTGGCCTCAGGGAGGCCCTACGCCATTTGGCTATATTTTACAGGCCGTAGGGTTTCCGTGGAATTATAGCGCGGAGTTATAACTTTTTTTCATTTCTACGTTCGCCGTAGCAATTCGACAAAGCCAAGCTATGACGTAGATGTGTTCCACGTCGACCGTACGTAGGGTGTACGGTGGGCTTGCGTTATTCGTGCGGCTGCCGTAAGCTCTTCTCAATGAAAAATGAATTTTCCCAACCCCCAAAAAATTACGGCGGTCGCACTATTTCCACGGTCGCCGTACGGTGGCCTTGCGGTCTGTGTGACTACCTGCGGGCAACACAGGGTCGACGCACGGTTCCCCTACGCCCGCCGTGCACCTACGAATGGCCTCCGTGGCAGTCTGTGTCGACCGTGCGTCCACCGTGCGCTACCGCTAGAGATCAGAGTATAGGTGTTTGCCTATACCGTGGTGCCCCCAGAATCCCAATTTAATTCGTTCCAGGAGGCTGTTCGGATTGCAAAAAGTTCGGATTCCAAAAATATTTTCCCAATAAGATTTAATGGAGTGAATTAATCCGTTCGTGGACCCAAAGAAAACCCACTTTCAAGACACGTAAAACTGAAATTACCCATGTTTAAGATAAAATAAGATGAGTAAATGACCTTCGTGGGCGGTGTATTGTATGTAAACTGGTACAATCACCACATCCAAAGGTCCACACAGGCTCGTGCTCTGGCCTGGGTTCCGATCGCTCGTGCACTCTGCCAGCGCTGCCCCAGGGCAGCTCATCAAACATGATGCCCGCAGAACCACAATCGCTTTCATCAAACGCATCGGGCTGACGTAATCGTGGATATTGCAAATTACAACTGGTTTTGCTGTGAAATTCAATCCTTGCCCGACAGTCCGTCACACCACGTGATCGGATTGCTTTTTTGTTATTAATTAAAACACAAGATGATTAAGAAAACAAACATCACAAATGAAGGTGAAAACACGAGGTAAGGCCGAAGGCCGAAGTCACATTTGGCTCGGCGGCCGGAGGGTCTACAAAATGTACGGGCACTAGCAATTATAAAGCGGCTGCAGTATTTCCACGGTCACACAATGTAGCAGTTACATATGTTTTTAGCATCGTTCACGCTCATAGAGAGCTCGGCGTTCTTCTTCTTCTTCTTCTTCTTCTTCTTCTTCTTCTTCTTCTTCTTCTTCTTCTTCTTCTTCTTCCAAAACCTTAATCTCTCAGACTCTGCTCTTGTATAAACAAGATCCGGATCGCCTTAAATACTGAGCACATGTACACATCCTCACATAGACGGTGCCTTTTGAGAGCGTCTATCATGAACTTTTAAATATATTCGGACATTTGCTTTAAAGTTTCGAAAAGTTGACGTTACTATTTAAAGATTATTCCATTTATCGTATTGTAATTTCATAAATACATTATATATTCCGTAAAGACACGATATATCGTAAATACGTAAATACATTATGACCGGTTTCGCTATTGGCTTAATGAAGGCACGTGACAAAATATCGGAAGTTGTTGTTGTTGTTGTTTTAATTTTTTTTTTTAATTTGTCCTTGTTATTTTTCGGGTAGCCGCACGGCGTATTTATAAATTGTGGAGACCGAAAACGTGGGTGTGCCATACGGTCTTTGATTTGATGTCGCACGGTGACCTTAGGGCGTCCCTGCGGCGGCCATAGAATTTTCAAGGCAGACGCAAGGTGCCCACAAGGCCACCGCAGGGGACCCTAAGCCGTCCGGCCAGACGGACGAATGGGTTAATTTTTTTTTATTGCCAGTTCTTTTGTTTCGGCTTGTCGAATTTCTATGGCAAACGTAGAAATGAAAAAAGTTATAACTCCGCGTTATAATTCCACGGCGACCTTACGACCTGTAAAATATAGCCATACGGCGTAGGGCCACCCTGAGGCCACCTCAGTTTCTCTGCGGCCGCCGCACGTTTCTGTCAACTCAGAGGGCGTGCGGCCGCCGTATCCTCGCCGTAGAGCAAATGTGACTTAGGCCTAAAGTATCGATCGACACACGAGAGATGCTTTCACGAGGACTTCCACCGACCAACTGAATGAACAAAGTGCAAAGATGTGGCTGAACAGGTGGGGGAGACACGTGAACAAACATGAACGCCACGTTGTGTTCGGTTTTCTAAAATGTATTAGGTTTTTAGGGCCAAATTTTCTCGGAAATATTGTTCGGATTCCAATTTGTTCAAACAATGGGGCGTTCAGATTCTGGGGACACCACGGTATATTATAGTTATAGTATATTCAGTAATATATACTGGTATATTTTTATTCCAGTAAAAAAAAGAACTGGTATATTTTATACCCACTCGTTACCGTCCGTCTGGCCACACGTTCGCCTTAGGGCCCCCCTGCGGTCCCCCTGCAGTCGCCTTGTGGGTACCTTGCGTCTGCCTTGAAAATTCTATGGCCGCCGCAGGGACGCCCTAAGGTCACCGTGCGACATCAAATCAAAGACCGTACGGCACCCCCACGTTTTCGGTCTCCACAATTTAAAAACACGCCGTGCGGCTACCCGAAAAATAAAAACATATGTGACTGCTACATTGTGTGACCGTGGAAATATTGCGGCCGCCCTATAATTGCTCGTCGCCGCAGATTTTGGAGACCCCACGGCCGCCGTGGAAAATGTGACCTTGGCCAAAGTAACAGATGTTCCTTTTAGTGTTTTAAACTTCACAGTTTTCTTCCATTGCTTGCTGTGCACTCTGGTTTGTTTGCCATCAGTGTCGGTGAATTGTAATTTGAAGCACTAAACAGACATCAACTTGCACATCGCTTTTGGCTTTTCTATAAATGATGCACAATCTCAGTCTGGTTTACAAAATTGTAATCATGATTATACTGCTATGTTGTTGTGTTGCAAGTTTGCCATCCAACCATTCATGAGAGCGGGAAAAATGTGAGCTACTCTGCCTGGTTTTGAACACTATTTTGGAATAAGCAATTCTAACCAGAAAATTGTACTAGTCTCTCAGTGTGACTACAAGAATAAATGTAACCTGTGTTATATCGTTTATTTATTTGTTGCCCTCGTGGTAAACAGCGTGTGCTGCAGAGTAAGAGAAGGAAATGGGATTACAAATTGATAGTCTACAGCACGTTTAAACTTCTAAGAGAGTCATCTCCGACACACGTGTAGGGTAAAACCTCTGGTGGGATGGAAAAATTTAGGAATTTCTCGATAATAAAGAGAACAGGTGTCACCAAAATATAGTGAATGACATCAAGTTAAACGAATTACTTTTTCTTAAAAGATGAAAATACATTCAAGGTTTGACAGAATCATCTTAAATAATCAGTTTGTATCTGGGAGGTAAAGTGCAGCTGCTATCACATTCAATATGTAAAGGGGTCATCCATATGTCATGTATGTAAAGATGGTGGATTTTTTTTTAGCACACTTCCCATTCCCACCACACCTCCTCCTACCCCGACTCCACACCCCTTCCCAGCAGAAGGGAATCAGAAGCATAGAAGAATCTTCATGCTGATGAAGCAGCACTTACATGTGAGGAAGGAAGGGAGAAGGTCACAGCTAGTCGAAATGAAGGTGAAATTACCAGAAGCTGCCAATGCTAAAGATGTCTGTCAATGGAGACAAACTCAGGATACAGAAAAATTCCTAATCTTTCAATACCATTAAAGATCTATCTTTCCATCATGGAATGTGCTCTGAAGGTCATTACAGGTTGTTCCAGAGTTCCCATGTGTGTACTATGTGCAAACGTCTTTATAGCTGTGGGGGAACTCTGGGAAGGGTTTAAAACAGCAAAGCGCTTACCTTGTGTAGGCCTTCTTGGGATGCTTTATGCAGCAGCTTTGGCTGGAGGAGAGTGGAAGGTGTTATATATATATATATATATATATATATATATATATATATATATATATATATATATATATATATATATATATATATATATATATATATATATATATATATATACATATACACACACAAACCAATTGAAAGCGACATGACTGAATGTCATGTGCATGCGCAACTGCCACTGTCGTGTTCATTGGCTTTGTGGTGGATAAAATGCCATGAAAAAATATTGTCACTTGTAATTACTGTAGCCATGGGTCTCCTGAGTGTAAGTTATATTTTCTTCTTGTCGTGAGATATGTATCCTACTTTTTATACAAGTACAAGGTATTGAGATGAATATAAACTGCCAAGTTAATCCCATTTATAAACGAGAACGGCACTCGATAGAGTGCATATACCTCCTGCAGGCTGAACAGTTCATGTTGTGTATCCCACCGATAGGCCGCATCTGCATCCGGACCTGAATCAAAATCGAATCAGCTTGTTCTTGTCAACTACCCAACCTGTCCACCAAGTTTAGTACGAATCCATCCACAACTTTTTGTGATATCGTGCGATATATCATTTTTTCGACCTTTCTCAAGAATCACTTGAAAAATTCTCGTACCCGGATCCGTATCAGAATCTTCACCAAAATCAAAGCAATTTTTCTTGTCACACACCCAACCTGTAGAAGTGGTCTTGAAGGGACTTAAGCTAGGGGTCTTGTTCAGCTTTCTAAGATTTGCATTTAACATGACACAGGATAATATGAGAATGAACACAGCCCCCAATTTGTGGAAGACTTAAGAGGAGCAAACAATTCATTACATGTTCACAGATTTAATAAGCACAAACAATGATTACCTTGGTCCATTGTTTTCAACCTTCATTTCAAAAGCAAACTGAAGTTCATAGATAACGATGTCCTGCACGGTGTTCAAGTATATACTTCAATCGAAATAAAATGATTTTAAAGATCGTTTCAAAAAATTCTGAGGTTTGGGGCTATTGAAGCAGTGTTGATGTGTTATACACCTAGTCTGTAGAACATGTCCAAGTAATACAAGGAAATCTAACACAGGTGGAGGCCATTCAGTCCACCATGCCTACGTGAACACCGGACTAATTTATCAACACATGATCCAAGGAAGAAAATGCAAGTTTTTCAAATTATTTATTTTATTTATATATATATATATATATATATATATATATATATATATATTTGAAAGTTTTTGTCGTTTTTGTAGATATATGTGTTTTTATTTTTCTTCTTCCCCTCAGGGAGGGGGCATGGGCTTCGTTAAAAACGCACATCAACCACACAACCCCCCTTGACAAGACCACCACCAACAGCACTCCGTACACCTGCACACAATCACCCATCAATGTTCAAACTACCTAAAAGTCTTATCAACATCCCTATACCCCTCTATCTCCATAAGTACTGCAAAACTGGAGGTTCTTGGAAGTATTAAGAAGGCGATTTGTGTTCCACAGTGTTCAAGTATATATATAATTCAATTGAAATAAAATAAAGATTGTAAAATCGTTAAGATAAATTTAATTCCTGGTTTTACCGCCGTTTTACCCAGTGTCGATTTATCACCATATCTCACATGTAGCATAAGTTGTTTGTGTCCTTTATAACGTCGTTAAAAAACAGCAAGTTTCCTGTTTGGAATGATTTTCAATTTGGTTTCACTGCCAGGCAGATAGACAGAGTAAAAAGATATTCTCACTCCTCTCTGCACATGTGTGATTGGGACAAATTCAAAGCCAAAGCAAGGGAAAACAGCCAACCTGTCTTCTGATTCATGTTCAAAATATAACATTAAATTTAAATAAGTTGTTCCTTCATCATAAACTGATAAGACAGATGGATGGATGGACAGACGGACATGAACAAATTCGTAAACCCCACTTTCATTTCGCGTGCATGGGTTAAAAAATAGAGACACAGAGACAGAGACAGAGACAGAGACAGGAGAAAAAAAAAGACAAAGAAGAAATCAAGTAACTATGTTGACACATCTCTTCTCTTCCTTGCATAAATAAGGGGCAAAGTTAAACATAATTGGTTTACTACTGCTAATACTTGTTTAACCATTCCAATTATTCCCACCTTCTTGTCTGGGGAACATTGTTGGCCAAGTCTTTCACGAACAAGCTTATCAGGCCTGACGTTTGGTTGAAGGTGACAATAACTTTGTGATGTGTTGAGAGTGCTGGCGATAACTCTCCTAATCTTCACAAGGGACACCGTGGGATATTTAACGAACACCAACTAATGCCGGCAGACGGGATACCCAGCTTGACATCCACCCGAGAAACAGCACACACATCGATGCCTTGCCTTATATGTGGAGCACCAGGATGATACTTTATAGCTGAGTCAAGATTCAAACCCAGGATGGACAGCTCAGAGGTGAGTGAGTGACCTGTACGTTATCCTGCCAGCCCATGACTGGTACTTCCACTACAATATGAACAAGTTACATGGCCCACATTTAAATATTTGACGAAGTGGTTGGAGCCATTGAATATTCGCTGAACGTGACCCTTTTGCCATAGAAATCTTTAAAGGGCAAAATATTTCCCAATAATTGTGAATGCATTGGCTGCTTCTTTCACGCTGATGGTTTCTTTTGATCCCACATGCGTGACATGCTGTGTCGATTTGTTCATGTTTCTGATTTTCCTTCTCCATCGTTATTTTATGTCGGGCTACAAGCGTACACCATGGCCATTCAATCAATGTAGTAAAAAAAAAAAAAAAAACTTTATCAAATGACTTTCAAGCATTTGATCGCAGAAAACGTTTATGCCCAATTATCGATCTCTTCATGTGTACTCGTATTATGTGGGCATTAAATTTACGAATTAAGCCCGCTGGTTGCATCATGACTGAGGTGTGGCTCTGCAGCTGGTGCAGTGCCTTCATTGATTAGGACATGATTTTGGAACTTTTAGTAAAGACACCGATGCACAATGGCCTACTCTTTTCCCAATTTGGATGCGCAACAAACGAAAACATAAATCCACAGTGTTATAAAGTCTTTTCGATCACATTCGAGTAAATATTCAATTTTTTCAAATATAAATGGATAATTCCATCTCTTTGGATAATGAAAGATCTCATTTGCTAAGTGTTCGGGCCATTGAGCTAGTCAAGCTAGTCATTGATGATAATCTTTCATGATGCAAGTTAACTGTACTCCGAAGAAATGTAATTTTGAAATGTCAATCTCTGCTTGTGACAAGTTTTGGCATTGCCTTACCACCCCCTTCCCCACATACCATACTCTGCCACGTAATGTCGGTTTTGTCAACCCAGTTACAAGGCAAAGAACCAATGAAATGCTAAGTTGTTTACCATTGCCTACCCAGCTGACCAGCGATGGGAATCAAACTCACACTAGCAAGAGGGAGTGCAACGAGGCCTTACCCATTCGGTCACTAAACCACTTTTATTTGGTACTAGCAGGGGTGCCCAACGTTGCTGGGAAATGCCAGGTCCCTCCTCCTGCCCCTTCCCTTCCCTCCTCCCATCCCTTTCCCTCCCTCATCCCACCCCCTTCCCCACCTCCTTCTACCCGACCAGATACCCACCCCAACCCTTTCCCTTCCTCCAGACTCCCACCCTGCCCTTCACCTGCCTCCCGTGATTAGTGGAGGTTAGCTTTGGGGCTTCCCACTCTCTGGGGACGTGTACAGTGCAAAAATGCAAGTTATCTCCACAGCTGACTTGTAATGCCCTCTGCCACCACCATCGAGTGGTGTTACACGATACACATTTACATATAGAATTTTCGTCGACCTTCCCTCCAGAACCACCGTGACTACCGATGAAACCAAATAGCCCATGTTCATCAAGAGGTTGAACTTGGTCTTCGTGCCAAGTTTGGTGGCAATTGGCCCAGTAGTTTTGGTGTGATTGGTGTTCCACACAAACATACATATGCCTGGTATTGGTTAAATGGTTAGGGGTGGTGGGCTTGGGATCTGAGTATCCTGAGTTCAAATCCCACTTTTAACCATTGAATTAATACCAGGTGGGGTTGACTCTGCCTGTCATCCTTCCGAGGTCGGCAGAATGAGTACCAGCTTGCTGGTATCCTGTGCCGGAGTGGAGACCCGTCCAGGATTGTGTCCAATCGCCAAGGAGACTGCGAAGGCAGCACCAACACTCCGCATAGAGTATGGTCCTGATGGATGGATAAACAGATACACAGACAGACAGGAAATGACATTTATATATTCGATTAGGGTTAAGTGTATATGATGTTGTCGTTTAATTTAAAAAAAAAAAAAATATATATATACTTATTTATATATATATATATATATATATATATATATATATATATATATATATATATATATATATATATATATATATATATATATATATATATATATATATATATATATATATATATATATATATATATATATATATATATATAACCGGGCGTAGTGGCGTGCGCCTGTAATCCGGCTACTCGGAGGCTTGGGTTGGAGGATCGCTTGAGGACGGGGGCTCTGCACTGGGCAGGGTGTAGAGCAGCCCGGAATCATGGCGAAACCCAAATCCTGATCCCTGTGCCGTAAGAGGCGACCAGGGTTGCGTCAGGAAGGGCATCCGGCGTAAAACCTGTGCCAAATCAGTATGCGGATCATAACGGATGATCCGCTGTGGCGACCCCTAACGGGAGCAGCCGAAAGATGAACAACAACAACATATATATATATATATATATATATATATATATATATATATATATACTTTAATCTCCAACCACCAATTTTTAACCATAATTCCACAGAATCTCCTTGTTAAACTAAAAACATCCATCAAAGGAAGCTGCAAATGTCAACCTTAGCAAACATAGCAATCCAAGACCCTGGCTTATGGAGATCTGTCTCACGCACAAGGTGATTGCAATCAATTATACCATGACCATAGCGCAGTCACTGCACAATGCACGTATTTCCAACTATAAGTATCCAAGTGGGCACGTTTTATCCAGAAAGAGAAATGCACATCATCGGCATTTCCTGCTTGGCCGTGCCACCATTCCTGCTTCATCTTCTGCCGGCTTAGCGAGGAGTGACGAGGCAGGCTGGCAGGCACGGCAGTCATGGCAGCTCTGCTTTAATTGTATATTGATCATCAATCACTCTGTACCTTCCTTTATCCGGCTCCTCTGCCATTGCTCTATTTTCCTTTTCTGAACTTCTTGTCCTTCCTCAGCTTTATCATGACCCCAGCACATCTTCACTTCACTGATGTTTTCCCCCTCAGTGTAGTTCCCACACCCTCTTAAAACCCCATTTTCAATTCCTATTCATTCTACAGATAACTGTCTGTTTATCTCTCCCAACAAGTCAAATGACTTTGCAGCAACCGACGTCCTCCTCAATGTATCCCTCTTTCAAAACCAGCATCTCACTTTAGTATCTCAATATCTCATTGCCCTACATTCTAAAATTTACCTTCTGTGGTCCTGCATTCCACGGCCCCAGCATTGACCGTATCATCAATTCCAAAATTTTTGTGCGCGACATTCCTGTGTTTTCATTGGTCTACTTAATGTGGATATCACAGTGATTTTATTAAAATAACTCCTTTTTAAAGGTTAAATATATGCTTAATTTTGTGTCGTTGGTTGTTATTTCCATATGCGGATTGCAGAAGGTGGAACGGAGCCATCACAGGTCTCAAAGTATCCACCTTCGTGTGTGTGTGTGTGTGTGTGTGTGTGTGTGTGTGTGTGTGTGTGTGTGTGTGTGTGTGTGTGTGTGTGTGTGTGTGTGTGTGTGTGTGTGTGTGTGTGTGTGTGTGTGTGTGTGTGTGTGTGTGTGTGTGTGTGTGTGTGCGCGCGCGCGCATTAAAGTTTCTGTTGTTGCCTGCTGTCTCCACATTTAGGTGGATTTCAGGAGAAGGAATGGAGACTTAGCAGGTCTCAAGTATGCACCTAACCTTAGCGTGTGTGTGCATATCATGTGTGTATATAATTTAGATTCGGGTGAAGAATATTGATCATCTGCCACTGAGGCACTTTTATTTTTTAGTAGGAATGTATTATCATGATTCATGTGCATGTAAGATCACAAAAGTGCATTTGTATGTGTAAATCACAATTCATGTGTGTGCGTGTGTCTAAATGCATGTGCATGCACCACCACCACCAGTTGTCATCTCTACTCGTGAGTCTGTAAGACTGAACAGAGTCTTCCCTGGTCCTGAAGCATCCATCTTCACCCCACCAAGGAACCACGACTCGTGGACCAAGCCGTCCCCTTATCCGTGCTCTGTTTCTTCCTCCATCCCGAGGCAGCAACGATGTAGAGCTGTGTGGCCTCCGGGGTATGCTCGGGTATGCCCAGTCGAAGTCTCTTCCTTCTCGGTCTCATCCTTCCTCAGTCTCATCCTTCCTCGGTCTCATCCTTCCTTGATGGGAGAGAGTTGGCAAAACCCAACAAGCCACAAGGCCAAAGCACCAGGCCGTGTCCCAAACGCATGTCGATCAGCACGACTCGGGGAGCCCCCCGCATGTACCTCTCCTTCCATCCATTGGGACCAGACTCTGTGCAGAGCGTTGGTGCTGCCTAATCAGTCTCCTTGGCTATTGGGCACAATCCTGGACGGGTTGCCACTCAGACACAGGATACCAGCAAGCTGGCACTAATTTTTGCTGACCTCAGAAGGATGACAGGCTGAGTCAACCCCACCTGGTATTAATTCAACAGCCAAGAGGGATTTGAACTCAGGATCATAGGATCCCAAACCCACCACCTTAACCATTAAGCCAACACCAGGCATATGGCCCTCTACCCCAACAAAACTGTCACCCCCAGCTCTGTTCTCGCTCTCATTGAAGTCATTGTATTTGGCACTGTCCTGGATCCCACGGAACTCTGTCCCATGTGGGCAGAACTTGACAAAAAAACGAGTCACTAAAGCTTGGGTTTTCATTCCCGGCATGATGGGGTCGGCAAAACCCAACAAGCCGCATGGCCAGGCCGCGTCCCAAATTAATGACGATCAGCACAACTCTGGGTGACACATACACGGCCCTCTGCCTCACCAAAGCTGCGTGTTAAGTGTGTGTGTGTGTGTGTGTGTGTGTGTGTGTGTGTGTGTGTGTGTGTGTGTGTGTGTGTGTGTGTGTGTGTGTGTGTGTGTGTGTGTGTGTGTGTTTCTGTCATTGTGCATGAGTGTTCGTGATTTCTTCTCCTCCATCTCTCCTTTTTCTTTGTCCATGGAGAGATGAACTTTTGCAAATGATTTTTTTAAGGTTCAGCTGGCTATGCCTGGATGAGTTTGATGGTAGAGGAATAGCATCAGAAACCCGAATCCTATCCAGGTTCTTTCTGATGACTCCATCTTCGTCTATTTGGGTTCCTTCTGATGGCCCATTGACCCCATTGCTGTGCTTGGTCAGTTATTTGATTTACTATTCCCACAATTTGTGTTCATTATATGGAGATGTAGTTGAGCGAAAAAGAAGGAATTTAAACACTTTAAAGAGGAGTTGAAATGATATTGTACAGTGGGACGATTTGGGCTGCCACCAAGATTTAAAATAAATTACAGAAATGTTAAATGATGGAATCGAAGTGATCCAACCCTCTGGTAAAGTAGTCTTTACTTATTTCTAGGTAGCAAGGCTCATGGAAGAGTAGAACAACAGGGGGAAATGGATCATAAATAAAACGGGGCAAAGGGAAAAGAGTGGGGCAACAACAAATGGGTGCATTGCGGCGCAACAAGAGGAAATTGGAGAAGCTTGGACTGATGTTGTGACTACCTTTTCCTTTAGTTGTAATTTCTGAGGTTATGTCTTTTAACACCTTCGTTATTTGCTGGGTCCATTGGTCAAGATCTGGTGTTTTCATCCAGCTGTTGGAAGATCAGACATAACCAAAATCTTAATGAAGAGAAGAAAGGAATTGAAATGAGGCACAACAGTGAAAGAAAACGTTGAACAATATGAACTGGATAATATTCTCAAGAGAAATTGAGAGGACGAAGGAAACAACATAAAATAACTTGAACAAATGATGGAGAACAAGAGAAGCTTAAAAGCTTCCAAGCAGAGTGTTATGACAAGACGTGCTGAGATTTTTTTCCCTCAATTTGGAATTCTCTTTCTCGTTCTTGCAGGCTGCATGTACCAATTCTTGTTTGAGTCTTTCTCGTTTATATTTGAGTACAAGCTTGCACATTATCAGTCGACAGTCACCACCGGCGCACTGAACCAGTTTAGCGCAGTCGCACATCTGTTGAGAGCGACAGATTCCTGTGGTTAAACAGGAAATGCATCCCATTTTTAGTTATTCTGTTTGGACCAATCCATACCCATTTTCTTGATTTCTTCTTTTTGAAGAAAAAGCAACAAAACTTTGGAAATTTCCAGTCGATTCTATCCCATGGGGAATTTCATCCAGACGAGGATGCGTCCTCTGGGTATTCCTATAATTCCTCATAATAAGATTAAGATCAATTTCTGAAGGTTCCTGGATAGATACACTTGTCCAAAGCTCTGAAAATCCTCTTTTCCTCGTTGCAGATGACTCCACATTATATCGACCAATTTCCAAAATCAATGACTGGAAGCGGTTTCGTCTCAGAAGCTTTGGTGCCTCACCATCAGTTACAGCCTCTCCTGAAGAGACTGTGCATCAAAAATGACCTACAAAGCAAGTGAAAGATGAGCACTATCTGTCGTGCTAATCTTTCCTTGCAGGAGTTCCAATTTAAAATTCACTAAATGTGAAAGTAAAATCCATCTGGTTCATAAAAAAAAAATTGGTAAAAATAGAGGCATAAAAATGTTTGGCTTTTTAAATTAGGTTCTCCAGGGCTGGCAGGATGTCTCAGAGGTACGCACACTTGCCCCGAAAAGCCTGGTGTTAGCGTAACGGTTAAGGTGGCTGACTTTCGATCTTAAGGTCTTGAGTTCAAGCAATACCAGGTGGGTTGACAGGCTGTCATCCTTCAGCCGTTAGCAAAATGAGTACCACCTTACTGGTAACAGGGGAACTGCATCAGTGGCACAGCCGCACTTCCAGAAGATGATGCAACCAGCAGCCACAGGGTGCATACAAAACAACAACTCACCGATTAGCTGTCTAGCCTTGGTTTGAATCCTGATCCAGCTTTAAACTGCCGGCATTAGTTGGTGGATGCTAAAGACCCCACGGTGTCCTTCGCTAAGAATAAGTGAGTTTTGTTGCTGGCACCATGGCAAAATTCCAAATTTTGGAATGCCCTATCTACTGTTGGGAAGGCAAAGGCAAACCACCCCAGTGTAACTCTTGCTCAGGAAGCACTGACACTGTCTGTAAAGAATCCCGTACATCGGAGTGAGAGAGAGACAGAGACAGAGACAGAGATAGGGATCAGGTTCTCGATCTTGGTTTACCTCTTGGTGATGGTGTCATGATGATATGTCATGGAATTGTCATGTTGATACTTGATTTGCTAAAATGGCAGCAATGATTAATTTATAAAGAATAAGGAAAGTATGCAAATAACAGGAACACGACTCTGATAAAACATTGCCAGCCCATTGGCATGCAGGTGTGCTGGATAGCTGCCTGGTCAATTACTTCTCGCCCACTTGACCTCTGTCTAGTGATTTTGTTTCTGTCCTGATTGCTCTCTATCGTATTGCCTGTTGGTAAGCAATAAACCGTTCATTTTGTCCCTGCTCGTCTCAATCCCATGCCACAGCTATCCTTCACGCATCCTCAGCATTTCCTGATTTTGGGATCATGAAGAATTGTTGATATGCATTGGTGAGGAAGAAAAGACAGTGTGAGAGAGGAGGAAAATTTCACTTGATCATTCTTTTAAAATGTCTTTTGAGAAAAAATTAGTGTTGGTACTCTTTTAATATTTTTCCTTAAAGCATCGTTTTGCTCTCATATGTGAAGCATGAACATGTACATTGTCAATTTGATAGTGAGAAAAGGTAGTTAGTTGTGTTGTCATCACAAAAAAAATTCACTGAATGATCTACTGAGATTCCCATGAGGCTGCACCCACAAGACAAGAAAGGGGGACAACTAGAATTCACCCAAATTACCACGTGACCACTCACTCAGTCCCACAAACACTGTGACATCTGTGGTACAGTTGGACATGTTGTTACCCCGCACACGCGAAGTGAAAAGTGGGTTCAGCAATTGGTTCAAGTCTGTCCGTCCGTCTGTCTTATCAGTTTATGATCGAGGAACAACTTGTTTCATTCAATGTTATATTTTGGACAAGAATAGAAAGACAAGTTTGTCATTTCCCCGTACTTTATCTGTGAATTTGACCCGATTGCACATGCATAGAGAGGAATGAGATTTTGTATTTACTCTGTGTGCCTGTCCGGCAATCAAATAAAAATTTTAAATCATTCCAAACAGGAAACTTACTGTTTTTAAGAACGTCATAATGGACAAATAAGACAGGCATGAAGAACTCAGGAAACATGTTGGAGAGGGTGATCTTGTAGCCACTGGGGAAAATGGTGGTTAAACCCGGAATTAATAAATTTATTCACCTTTAAACCTCTTTGAACCTTCATTTAAATTTAATTATACACTTTAAGACTGGATAAAACAAATCGTCTTCATAATACTTTGAAGAACCATGATATATATATATATATATATATATATATATATATATATATATATATATATATATATATATATATATATATATATATATATATATATATATATATATATATATATATATATATATCGCATTGGAGGATGTGGCATGTTTTTTTGAGATGATTTTTCTTTTTGAGTTTAAGCCCCCCTGTCAGCCGTTAAATAATACCAGGTTGGTTGATTCAGCTTGTCATCCTTCCGACGTCAGTAAAATAAGTACCAGCTTACTGGAAATGGGGACACTGCATCAGTGGCACAATCATGCTCCCAGCAATGATGCAACCAGCTACAGGAGCAGGAGATTGGGACCATATTCTTTCCAGAGCGTCAGTGCCGTTTAAGCAGTGTCCTTGGCTATTGTGCACAATCCTGGATGGGTCGCCACTCCGCCACAGTACTCCAGCATGTTGGCACTCATTTTGCCGACCTCGGAAGGATGACAGGCCAAGTTAACCCCACCTGGTATTAATTCAACAGCTGAGCAGGATTTGAACTCAGGACCTGAGGATCCAAAGCCTGCCACCTGAACCATTAAGCCAACACCAGGCATGACCAGCTGCAGGCTGCTGACAAAATAAAAATAACTCAGGAAAATAAATTTCTTTTTCTGTTCTTCATAACTCTTTTAGTCATGAATATACAGCACCAACACAACGCACACACATGTTAATTAAGGGTACAGTTTGGACAAATTTTAAAGTTGAAGTGCCTAACCCGATTTTCCCCATTATTCCCTAAATTTGCGGTTCATTGGGATTTTCAAGATTGTAACCCACATGATCGGCAAGGCCCTCCTGTGTATACTTGAACACCGTGCGGGGTATTGTGTTCGATGAACTTCTTGGTTTGATTTGTAAAGGTTTGCATATTCCAGTAAAAATAGGTGATATTGAATTAGAAAAATAAAAAAGGTAATGGGGTGCAACAAACTCAAACTAAAAAGGGAATTGGAAAGTGAGAATATGAGAAAAAAGAAATTCCGATTATTCCTTGTTTCCCCAAGGTTGATGTAGCTTGTGTATTGTAAGAACAGAAATCATACCTGGCCAGCCGCTTTATACTGTTATAAACCGAACCTCTTGATTTGTTTAAAGTGATGTAACTTACATGATCGAGTGTGCATGTTTCACCCGAGCAATTATTGCAATGTTTACATACATTCACTTTCTTGTTAAACATATGATGTTAATGATGTTGATGTGAATAAAACAGTTCGCACCTCATGCCGTTAACAACAGAATCCTCTGCAAGTTTCTTGATTTCTGCGGTCGTGGAGACTCGTACTCCTGATTAAGGTCCATCGTGCCTCACAACTAGTGGTGAATGTGTCCACGGTTGAGAAACAATCATGGACAAGTCACCACTTTGTGAGAGAAGTGACACAATTTCACTTTCAGCAGATATTGAAATTGAACACAGCAGTGAGAGCAATACAAGGTCTTACCCAGTCAACCACCAGACCACTCACATTGTTGACTACCAAATGTATTCTATCACGTGACCAGGAATGATTTCGCAAAGAGGTTTGTACATCATTTCAGGTCCAGTCTGTGAACTTAAGTCCATTTATTCATTGTGGAAGAACATTCAAACACATGATATTGTTACAAAAAAAATGAGAACCGTATTTTGTTGTAATGCTTGACTTTGATTGATTGGAATGGCTGATAATGTAATTATTGTTATTGGATTTATAATTTAGCACATGCACAATTATTATTGTTTGGTGTTCCTCGTCCTCGGGTCCTCATCCTCTTGTCCTCGGGTCCTCATCCTTTATATGCAGTACACAGCTGCAGGTAGCATCATTGGCTAAGGGCACAGCTGTTCCGTTGATGCAATGCCCCTATTACCAGTACACTCGCACTCATTTTGCCACGCTCAGAAGGATGGCAGGCTGAGTCAACCCTACCTGGTGTTAATTCAATGGCCTATGGGCTCAAACTCGGGACCCTAAGATCCTAACCCAACCACCCTAACCACTAACCCAACACCAGGCTTCAATGGTTTTGGCATCGAATCGTTTAGTATTTGTAATGCTCCTAACTTGAGAGTAGAAACATAGGGACAATACCCCTGGGCACTCACCTGGTCGTGGCTGGATAAGATAACCAGGGAACCACTGGAAGGCATGACCCACAAAATATGTAACAGAGAAGAAAGTAAATAACTGGATTTTTTTTCATGCCGTGAACAAACTTTGGTACATCACCGGTGATGAAGGTTGTGGTCAAGTTTTATCGAAATAATTTGTGTGGTTTCAGAGATGAAAGCAAATACCTATTTTGGAGGGTAACCCCCTCCCCCTCCCTGTAGATACTTTTGGACCCAGATTTTTTTTAATGGTGTGCACAATCTTCGGTAAATCATGGGTGATGAAGGTTGTGGTCAAACTTCATCAGAATTGTGTGTGTAGTTTCTGAGAAGAAAGCAAATACTTCCTTAAGGGGTCAACCCCCTCTGTAGACCCACTTAGACCCCAATTTTATTTTTAATGCCATGAACAAACTTTACCACAACACTCATCGCTGTGTATGTACCAAAGTTTTGTCGTAATCGTATGTGTAGTTTCAGAGAAGTTGAAAGTATTTACAGACGGACGACATGCCATCCCATAAGCTCCCCGGAACTAAATTCCAGGTGAACTAAAAATGTCAACCTGAGTAATGATGATAGTAAGAGTGAATATAAAAGGTACATCTAGCACGCTTTTCAACTCACCAATGAAGGTCTGCAGCAGTCATCACATAACTAATTGCACCAGACTCTGCGTGTGCTCTTCGTCTGGGAGTTCCATTCTTACGAAAGAGTTTAAAAATGGTACGTGCTGCTTCCTTACTTGATGCCTCAATAGACCATGGGCAAAGAACCATTTCAGTTGGCAACAAGAGTGCAAGCTTTGATGGGCCTGATGGCCTCCTCCTATGTTAAAGTTCCTTGGAAGAGAACTAACTCATTCTAAATATTCTCATCAGCAGATGGAAGCTAGCGCCGGCTGGTCAATAACTTGGAGATAGTGGATCACCGTGTGATCGGCTCTTCATGGGCGAGGGATGTGCTTTGTATGCGCACCATTGTCGGTCTTCGAAAAGACAGAGGATGCTGAAAGAGGAAGCACATCAAGGGGGGGAGATGCTGAGATCACATTGCGTTGTGCTCTTCAAGATTCCCCTTTTTAAACAAAGATACTCCTGGAGGCTCAGTCTTCATTGAAGCCCCAGTTTAAGTGGAGACCATCTCTGCTATTTTGAGCAACCTTGGTAGAAGCTCACTACTTCTACGAGGATTGTACGCTTCTGCAAGGAATTGATCATGCTCGAGATTCCCAGCAGCACGGTTGGAAGTGTTCCCTGCAGCAAAGCAGAGATGGTGAGTCCAAACGAGGACACTTTTCAAAGATCCACGAAATCAAGTGTAGTTTCTCACCACCATTGCACTTCACGAACCAATTATATCATATTTCTAGCACTTCAAGAAAATGGGTTTACAGTTTCCTTCGTTTTAAATTTGTTACAACTGGAACGAGTGCTCGCTATGTCTATCATTATCTGCTTCAGTGGTAATTAGGTTCAATGTCCTCTACTGCTCACTGCACTGTCATGTCGTTCATCATATGCTTGACACATCATCTCAAAGTAACCACGAACAGACTGCTCCCACAGTTTCAGAAATAAGACTCGTTTTGATAAACTGCGCTGTTTTTGTATACATTCACTTAGTTCAAGGATAGTTTTAAGGTCATTTGGGTAAATTGAGTGAAAATGTAGAAAATGCAAATAAATACAGTTTTAGACTGGAATGGCACTCGGTAGAGCGCATACCTCCACCACATAATGCCTGATCCATGAGAACATATCGAGGCCAATACATTTTTGAAATATCATACTATGCAGTACAATATCGTTTTGTCCTGATCTATCAATGGTGAAGAATCACTTAAAAATTAAATAATCCTCGTATCCAGATCCGAATCCGGATCTTCACCAAAATCTAATCTCATCGTCCCTGTCACACACCCAACCTGTCCACAAAATTTCATCCGGATCCGTCCACAATTTTTTGAGATCCTGTACACAAACAAACAGACAGACAGACAGAAAGGGGTGAGAGGATAACCTCCTTCACCTTCGGTGGTGGAGGTAACAATACTGTACCAACATTGTGATGTGAGTCCTGCACTAGTTTTGGGATAGACGACCTGTTCACTCCACCCGCTCGGAATCCAGGGTGCAACCGTCATACTGGGACTCATTTTTCCGATCTCGGAAGGATTACAGACTGAGTCAATGCACCTGGTGTTATTTCATCGGCAGAGAGGGGCTCCACCTGAAGACCCTGAGATCTTAAGACAGCCACCTTAACCGTTAAACCAACACCAGGCTTGTATCGTTAATGAGACAAACAGATGTGGAGCCACGATTTGACCTTCTGTTTTCAGTAGTTCAGCACGTGTTCTTGTGCTGCCTCACAGTAATGCCGAAGAGGAAAGTATCTTCTTACAAGTTCGCAAAAACAAGGTCGATTGTTGAGGGTGCTTTTTATATATGAGGTCATGTGCTCTCCTCACGTGCAAAACCAACTCCTTCTGTAAACCCCCCCAACCCCTCCCCCCACCCCAAATTTGATCCTCCAAGAAATCTGGTCAGAAAGGCCCAGAGAGCCTGCGGTGAACACAATGCCGAGCACGGTCACATGAAGGGACTCGTCCGTCAGGTCGTGGCCATGTCAGTTTGATTGATCTCTGCTCGTTTGGTGTTTCATGATCGTTGAGATGAGTCAAAAACTTGGACTGTAACGGTACCTAAACATGTGACATGAGTTCTGAACACCTACAAGACCACCTCATCAATAAACGGCTATCTCGGTATTCTGATGTATTTCGTGTCACTGACAACCGCTCGAAGAGCGTTTTTACCACGTTTGGTTAAAAAAATAAAATAAAATAAAATAAAAACCCCCTTTGGATTCCTACCAACTCGTTTTTCATCACCTCCAACTTGCCATGTATGGTATGATCCCAAGCCAGCTACCTTAACTGCCAAGCCAACACCAGGCTTAGTGTACTACCTCAAGGGCCACCACCAAGACCTCAAGCATGAGTCTCAAGGGTGCTTAAAGCACGAATATGGAATTTTTCCAGCGTGCTGGTGATAGCTCTCCTCCACTTCATCGAAAGACACCATGCGATCTTTAACATCGACCACCAATCAATGCCAGCAGGGATGGGTCCAGGGCTGACCATCCCATCCGAGGGATGCCTCACTTTTTGGAGCAATGTGCTGCCTGCAAAACACCAGTATGACATATAATCACGTCAAGATTTGAACCCAGTTGAGACAGATCAAAGACAAGTGTGAAACCTCTGCACCATCCTGTCGGATTCTCAAATTGGTGGGAAAGCTGTTTGTGGATTGACGTAGACAGGAGTTCACTGACCTTTCGCTCAAAGAATGTCCAGGCAGTGCCGTGCGAAGCGTTTCACCAAGTTAGTGGGACTGTGCTCATACAGGGATTTCGAACTGAGTCTTGTGTTATTCTGAAACTTCTCTGGTCTCTGTAAAACCAACATAAGGAGGTTATGAAAAACCCAACAGGTTTCTACAGCAGAGTATGAAACGATAAAAGTCAACGAACTTCTTGGAAAGATTGTTTATACTTGCTTTGTTTGACTGCTTAACTACATCTCTGGATATTCAAGGTCCATGCCTTTGTCATATTAACTTGTTTAACGAAACAAGTTCTACTTGTGTTGAGTTAGCACTCGGTTCGGTTATTGATGGAAGCGGTTCGGTCTGAACTTGCCCTGTTGGGTCAGTATCTCCAACAAGTGCTTTGCATTGATTTGTTTTATTTATTTCGATGCAGCCTGCGGCTGCTTCATTTTCTGGGGGTGCAGCTGTGCCACTGATGCAGTGCCCCCTAACACCAATAAGCTGGTACAGTACTCATTTTTCTAACCCCAGGTGGGTTGACTACACAATGAGTAGTCAACTCACCTGGTGTTAATTCAACGGTTATTTTTAAAAAAGGGCCTTCAACTCAAGATCCTAAGATTTTAAGTTAGCCACCTTAACCGTTAAGGCGACACCAGGCTTAATCCATTGATGCTCTTCCTAAAGAGGACTTTAAGCAGGCTGTTCCTTCCACTTGAACTTACTGTTCGATGTGTAAAATCCCAAGCTATGTTTCGCAAGGATTAGGCCATCGTGTCATTGTACAATGGTCGAGGTTCCAAATTCTCTCTTGGGTGGAGTGTTTTGGCCTTACAATTTTGTTTTATCAGCTCATTTCTTGGTCTATGATGTATTAGTGATAAACCCACGATGGAAGATCGATCAGATTAGTATTCGCCCATCCCTCGCACAGCGGAAGACGAGGTTTTATAATCGTGTGTGTGTGTGTGTGTGTGTGTGTGTGTGTGTGTGTGTGTGTGTGTGTGTGTGTGTGTGTGTGTGTGTGTGTGTGTGCGTGCATCTGTCCGGGCCATAGCTTTTTTGCCATCACATTTTCAACAAAGCTTTCTTTCGAGAACTTGCAAAAATACAAATTAATAATTTTGTTAAAATATTGTTATTTCTATTTTTATTCGACCCTCTTTTGCTCAATTGATTTTTTAACATTATTTTTTTCTCAACTTCTAGTTGTCCAATTGACACAATTTTCAGGGTGAGGGTGACCGCCCCCCCCCCCCCCCGGTTGAGAATATTTTAATTATAACTGTGATGTCATAGATCACGTGGTATGGCAGTCATCTTGGATTAAACGCAAAAAAAATTAAAGCATTATTATCTCATTATAATCTCTGAAACCGCTGATCGGAAAAATTTGAACTTGGCACATGTCATTCTACTCCCCATTGGGAATAGCGGATTCTCAGGATGATGCCATCGATGAAGTGGTGGATCAGACACAAATGTTTTAATTGAAATCATTGTTTACCATTGAGATTCAGTGTGTCTGTCCGGGCCAAAACATTTTTTACCAATTGAGCTTTTGTCATCAAATCTTCAACAAACCTTTAAAATGAAATTGTGGAGACCACAAATAAATAAAATGTACAATTTGTTTTAACTTTCGTTTTTGTCAAGTTCACTTCGAGAACAAAGCGAACGCAGACGGGCTTTGCATTTTGAGATTCTTCCTGGTTTATTTTCCAAACGATTGAACTTCCTTAGGTTTGTTGAGACGAATCCATATGGATCTAGCAGAAATCAGATTTATTTATTTTATCTGCCCCAATTCTTATCACTTTTTTGTATGGTCGGCCGGGAACGTTTGTGGCCCAAGTCTTTGACGAAGCGGCTGTTCAGGCCTGACGTTCGAGGAATTTGGAATTTGTCCAGGGTTCCACGGTGATGACTTGCCGACTCGTTTCGAAAAGCACCCTGAGATCTTCAACGTTTACCAACTAATGTGAGCAGACTTTTTATCATCCATCTGAGTGACGATGCATTCCGATGAGTGCCTGCGCAGCACCAATCCGACAGTTTATAGTCGGGTTGAGAATCTAACCCAGATTAGACAGCTCAAAGCCAAGTACTCTGGACTTGATCTCCACCATCCTATTGGAGCCACTTGCATCATTATGGAATTCTAAAATTAATAATTTTTTTTGTGGTTTATACGTGCCCTCGCGTGTTCACAATATTTTTTTCCCTCTGCTCTTCATTTGATCTCTTTGTCCTTCATCTAATGTTGCATTCATCTCATTAATTTATACATGAAAAACGTTGCTTTCCCGTTCCCATAACTGGAGCCCTTCACATTGTTTCAACCGAACTAGGTGTCGAGCGCCTCCCAGCGTCAACATGAATCAGTGAGCAACCCCATGCAAACAAGGGTCTACCAGGGCAAGATCATGGAATAACATGTCCATCTTCTCATTGACTTCACTTATTCAACATGGTATGAAGACATCATATTTTGTCCGACTTCTTCATTGTCACAATTTAGTCCCTTGCAAAAGATGAGGATATTTGACCGGTTATTAAGGTCGTGGAAGCAGCTGAACCACGTGCATCTATGGTTGCTGCAGCTGGAATATGAATTGATCGTTTTAGTTGTAGCTCGGTATACATTGAGCAAACTCATTATGGATTCACAGCCATATGTAAATGAACCTTTGTCACCAGCTTTGTGAAAACCACGTGATCTCTTCGCCTTTGATTACAAAGCCTTTTTTGAGTGCAAAAGCTGACCTTTATATCCGATAAAATGTGATTGTTCGAAAGGTTTCATATCATGGGTTTTCTTATTTGCATTACTTTTAAATGCCTGGATTTCCGAACTACACACACATATATATATATATATATATATATATATATATATATATATATATATATATATATATATATATATATACACACACACAGTATATAAACCGACTGAAGAGCATTTCGCTGTTTCTGAAAGAGGATTTAAAATAAATCTGACAAATGTTAAATGAGATGCTGATGCTGTATTGTTAGCAATCAATTAATTAATCAACCAATCAATCACATCAGCCTTGGGTCCCATTTCTGGGTTTTGATCAATATTTAGTGCAGATCAGGACAGGACTCGATGTGAACTGCCATGGGAATGGAACACTCAGCAGTGGAGTGAAAACGTCTTTTTAAAGCAGCTCGACCAAATGGTCGTTTGTGTCGTCATAATATAATGGGCGTAGGCCTGGAACTTCGAACATACTTTTCTCCGAACATATTCTGTTCATACTTCTGAAATCTTCACATTATGTGTTCCATGTATTTACGCAGGTGATAGCGGATTCAAAAAAAATCGAATATAGATAGAATTTTCAAAGAGGGAAAAATGACGTCACAATCAGCAGCGTTCGGCTGCAAACCGACGGCCGGATCCCAGACGACGTCCTTTGCTTAACTAAGTCCATGAGTTCAGGACGTTTGTTCAACTCAGCATTTACGAATTTTATCCTGCCATGTTGTTAATCTGTTGATGGAGGTAATGTAGAAACGATGAATATGTCAAATAGTTCGTTTTACTCATCCTGCACGATGTGTCAAGGCCAACAATCGAATGCGACCGGTCTCAAACGCTATCATGGGCACCCAGATACACCACCAATATGAACTGAGCTGTTGAATGCAGCGCAAAACATCCAAAGAAAGTACCTTAACCGCGTATTGTGATCCGTCCTGTCCCCCATACCCGTCGTAGATGGGTATCTGCTCGTGTTAGTAAATGATGATAATGTCACTGTTAAAATATTTACCAAACGCATCGCCGTCTCTGAAATGAGGGGCAAAATAAGGCATCGAGAGGACAGCCTTGGACAGCTCTGTGCAGGTCTCAAGAGCAGTCTATTAAAGGAATCCGTCAATGGAAAACTGCCCGCAGAAATTCCACGTAATGTAAAATATGACTTCAAGTCCTCAACTCCCCTCCCCCAATAACCCAAGGCTTCAATCCCCTCACCACTGCAAGTCCTCAACCCTCTCCCCTCCCCCCCAACCCCACCCTAAGTCTGCGTCACCCACAACCCCGAATCCTCGCCCCCATCCCACCCCAAGTCCTCAACTCACCCCATCCCCATTGTTTCAATACCCTCCCCTCTCAAAAGTCTTCAAAACCTCATTCCTGTCCCAAGTCTTGAACCCCCTCCGAGTCCTCAACCCCCACCACCCCAGGCCCTCATCCCCCCAGCCCAATTCCTCAACCACTCCAGTCCCTTGTTTTTACCACCCTCCCCCACCCCAACCCCAACTCTGTCCTCCCATATCCCTTTCTTCCCATTCTTCAAAGCAACAGGGCATTTTAGCATCATTAAATACAGTATTATTTTTTCATTACCCCATTTAAATAGTAGAATATTTAACTTTTCCCCTCCCTTATCCACATTATTATTATTATTATTATGATTATTATTATGCCATAAGCAACTTCAAGGAAACATCAAAACAACAGCAGTACGGTTCCTTCATGTCATGGTTTATTACCCCACACATGCAAAGTAAGAGCAGGGTGAAGCAATTCGTCCATCTGTCTGTCTAAAAACGTCAGTTTATGGTCGAGGAACAGCTTTATTTAAATTGAATGTTATATTTTGAACACAAATTTGAACCCAAATCGGAAAACAAACATGCGGTTTATCGATACTTTGGCTGTGAATTTGACCTGATCGCACATACGCAGAGGAGAGTGAGATAATATTTATACTCTACCTGTTTGGCAGTCCAACCAAATTTAAAACCATTCCAAAACGGGAAATTTCCTGTTTTTGGGACGTTATAATTGACACAAACAACAGCAAGAAAGAACTAATGTGATGCGTTGGATAGGGTGGTGGAACAGCCACTTGTTCACCAGCAGTAAATTCTGGAATTAATTTATTTATACGACTTTTACAATCTTTATTTTATTTAAATTAAATTATATACTTGAACACTGAAGAACACAAATTGCCTTCTTATCATTTTCAAAACCATTCCGTTTAGCAGTACTTGGACGTGTTAAATATGGTGGTGTACAAGACTGCTTCAATAGCGTGAAACTTCCGGAATTTTTTTTAACGATTTTAAAAATCATTATTGTATTTCAATTGAAGCACTGCGTTCCCTCACTTGAAACGTCTTAACTTTGAACTGTTTCAAAGTTCAACGATTTTATCAACTAACACCAAAAAATTGATATAAATGGTGTGGTTCAGAGTTAAACGGTTTATAAAATACTGTATTTGGCGAGAACAAGGTGAGCACCTCATTTCAAATTGCATGGTTCATGCCTCTACTTTGTCACAATGCATAATGGGAAATCCTGCCAAAACACCAAGCTACTATCGTCTCCTCTCCGGTCTCGACCCCCCCCCCCTGCTCTCTCTGCGATTTGTCCCCACCATATTTCCGCAGGGTGCTCAAGGTCCGCCAACAACCCCCTTCTGGTAAAACCACCGAAATCACGAATCACTGCTCACCTTCATTCTTTCATTCCTCTTTTCCCCCACCTTTGGTATAAACTCCCACACTCTGTTCAATCCCATTATTCCCTCCAGGCCTTCAAAATAGCTGTTCACCACCACCTTTTATCGTCCGCCATCCAAATCCTCAATCTTTTCTACCCCTGTTAATCCACCCCAAACCCACCTCCTTTAAATTCCCTGCTTTCCTTCCTGAAAGTTCCTGTAATGTCCATCTTGTATTCCCCATGTTCCCCACCCATCCCTCTCCCTTCCACAGATCTCCTAATGTCTCTGTTCCCCACTGTTTTGTCCTTCCCACTCCCTCCCCTTGTTTCATGCCCTCCTTTGGTGTGCGTTGTGTGTTCGCTCTCATACGAGCCTCAACAAGGTATACAAAGAAGAAAGAAAAAAAAAGCAATGCTTCAGTGTACTGCACATGTTGGTGACCATATGTGTGTGTATATATATTATCAGTGGAACTTCTCGGAGTTGGCAACTTCTCCTGCTTGGCGGGTTTTGGCCAGTCCCGACCGAAGCGAATGCAATTTATAATTGACAGAACTTCCCGGACTTAGCACTTCTCGTTTCTAGCACTTGGCACCCAAAAGCCGGTCCCAATTAACCAATCAACTTCTCGGACTTGGCAGTGAAGAAAACTTTCACGGTGATAGGCCCAATTAACAATGTAGATATGGTGTAATGACAGTTCAACTCAAGTTTGATGTTTGGACTCAAAGAACAATATAAAAAGGTGCGATGGGTTTGACGAACCAGTTAGCTGGCAACATGCCTCGCAAATAGTTCAAACAAATGACCCTGGCAGAGAAGGTGGAACTAATCAAGAACAGCGATGGTCGGTCACAAGGAAGTCTGGCGGAACAGTACGGCATCGCCCGAGGTACAGTACAGAACATTCTAAAGCGAAAAGAGGAGTTCATGCAAGCCTATGAAGAGAATGAGCCGAGCAAGAAGAAACGGGCCAACATCTGTCGTTTCGAGCCTGGAAACGACTTTATCTGGGAGTGGTTCTGCAGGATACGAGCTTCGAATGTGCCGATCTCAGAACCGATGATCAGGGAGAAAGCACTCGCCTACACTGAATCGCAAGGAATACACGACTTCAAGGCCTCGACGGGCTGGTTGGACAAGTTTAAAACTCGCTACAACATAAATTGTGCCGTTCTGAGTGGTGAAGGGGCCGCTGTCAAGTTAGAGACTGTAGAGCAGTGGAAAGAAAGATTGTCTGGAATTATTGAATTGTATGATCCAAAAGACATTTTCAACCTTGACGAAAGTGGACTGTTTTACCGAGCTCTGCCAGACAAAACACTGCGCGTCCGTGGCACAGACTGTAAGGGCGGCAAACGATCGAAGGACCGCCTGACTGCGATGCTTTGTGTCAACATGAAAGGCGAGTTTGAAAAGCCTTTGATCATCGGAAGGTCTGAAAAACCCCGCAGCTTCAAACGCATTACGTCCTGCTTCGGTCGCTCTGGTTTCACGGATATGCTCACTGATGATCCAGAAGATTCGATGCCTTTGGCCGATCTCGTGCGACGGTTACAACGCGCAACCGGGTCGGGAGACGATACTTCCATCGAAAACGAGGTGTGTGACAACGAACTCGTCACCAGTGACGTAAACTATACGGAGGATGACAGTCACTGCCCGCTGATGATGACAATGATGATGACAACGATGACGATGATGCGGAAAACGAACCATCCACGACAATAACAACGAGACAAGCGACTGAAATGACGGACAAGCTCAGAGACTTTTTTTCTACGAGAGAATATGCCCGATTTTATGCAGCTTATCACACAGATGAACAATTATTTGCGAGAAAAGTTCGTGACTTCTTCCCGCGAGGCGGACTTGATGTCTTTTTTTTCATTAGCCAGGACAGCTAATACAATTATTGTTACATGTAATAATGAAGATACATGTACGTAATTTGCTAATTTAAAATAAACACTATTGTATATCTTGCAATGGTTTTTAAATAGAAGTCATTGTACATCTATCTTGTGTTAATAAATGTACATAAATTGTATAAATCACTTCACTGTACCATTGTTTTTTTGTCGGCACTCTAGCGGCGACCTCCCAACTTCTCGGACTTGGCAACTCCTCGAAGTTGGCACTTTTGGACCGGTCCCTCGAGGTGCCAAGTCCGGGAAGTTCCACTGTATTTATTGGATTCGCTAAATATCCCTTATTGTTGGGTTTTCCGTGTGTGTGTGTGTGTGTGTGTGTGTGTGTGTGTGTGTGTGTGTGTGTGTGTGTGTGTGTGTGTGTCTCTGCAACGCGAGGCTCCACAGCACAAACCAGCAAACCGATTTCGATGAAACTTGGCGACAGGTGCCATATGAGCTGGGAATGTGCGCGTTTGAGTTTCGTTGCTAAGCAACCACCCGTTACTGTGCAGCGGATGAAAAACCGTGTACAGTATTTTCAATACTTATCCTACAGTTTTGAATGTGGAGAAACGAGACTTCGGAATTAAACACTTCGAGATATTTAGAAAATTTTACTCGAGCCGATTTTTGATTTCGGTTTTATTTTTCAAATGGTAGTCCTTTAAAAACAGGGTGTCTATTCACCGTCATTTTTTATGAGGAGTGCCAGTTGGCAAAATACGCAATAGGAAAAATCTTGCCAGGCAGAGGAACAATTGTATGTGAACCAATACGTCTTGGCAATGAATCTTCGTCGGTGGATCGGTCAGAATGAAAAGCATCGTATCCAGCGCTTCGATCCAATCGAATCCCTCATCGCCTACCGGCTTGTGTATATGTGTATATCTATATATATATATATATATATATATATATATATATATATATATATATATATATATATATATATATATATATATATATGTACACATACACATGCCAGATGTTGGCTTAATGGTTCGGGTGGTGGGCTTGGGATCCTAGGATCCTGAGTTCAAATCCCGCTCTGCTGTTGAATTAATACCAGGTGGGGTTGACTCAGCCTGTCATCCTTCCGAGGTCGGCAAAATGAGTTCCAGCTTGCTGGTATACTGTGTCGGAGTGGTGAACCATCCAGGATTGCGTCCATTAGCCAAGGAGTCTGCTCAGGCAGCACCAACGCTCTGAACAGAGTATGGTCCCAATGGATACATATATATATATATATATATATATATATATATATATATATATATATATATATATATATATATATATCACAAAAATAATAAGAAAAAAAAAACAATGTTGAAGCCACAATTTTGCGAGATGACTGAATCTCGCGATATGTGACTGAGGGATAGACTGATTGACAAGTGTGTTATTATCCGGGGTGTTTGAAAAGGAAGTGCAGTATAAAGTTAACACCTCTTGTGCAAAAAAGACAAGTCTTTCAGAGGGACGTATTTATTGTCAAATACAATAGAGATGTATCCAGAGGTAAGAGATGATTTGATTTTGAAAATGATTGTGCAGTTGCAGCATTAACATTTTTATTTTAAGATGAACAAACACATGAAACATAAGTATTTTGTTCAGTGTACTGTTACTTTTGAAACTCCTTGTGTCGATGATTTTGCGTTTTGCAAGGGAGAACATAAATTGTTTTGCAATGTGCTTTTGAATCCCCCCTCAAACTTTTTGAATCTCTCACCCCTCTCCCGTTCCCGTTTGCTTGCGTGCCGCTCTTGTGACCATCAACACACCGGCACAATAACGAATCCGAGCAACTGCGAAACGTGGTGACAAATGGCTTCATTGGGCTCCATATCGAGAAATTCCCACGAGCGAAGGGCTTTTCATGCGCGAGGAGCGCCGACGGCTCGTGCGCGCAAATTGGATGAAATGGCTGTGAAACTCAGTGTTTGGGAAATGTGTAGCAATGAGCGTTGGGATCCGCAAGCTATCGGGTTCCATGCAAGCGGTGCAACTGCTGTGTCCACTCTTTATATTGCGTCGCACTTCGTGTACCTTATCGAGCCGCAGTGCAGGGATGCATAACGCACAAACGTCAGGTGCAGCGAAGTGCGTTTCTACTTCATATGAGCCAGACGGAGGAGCAGGACATTCTATTCTTATTTCAAAAAGAGGAATAACATGCGAGCAGAGTTGAGGGAAATAAAGATTGCCTCGAGGGGAGAGGTGAGGCACAAGGCAGGGTCTTCACAATGATGTAAAGTCACTGGATTTGCCCCCGTTGGCAATAAATGATTTTATGTATCATCGGCTCGCGATGACATGACTGTGGGTAAGAGTGCTGGAGTGTGTCTGTAAGCAGAATTTTATCCGAGGAAATACAAACGAAAACCCAGACATAAGAGGAAGCCTCTCAGCTCATCATTCTTGTATGTCCACCATTATCCGCACCCCTGAACTGGATCAAAACAAGGTAACAGTTGGGAGCTCGGGAGGAGCAATAGAAATATTGGAAAAGAGGAGGGGAATGATGGAGGAGTGGAAGGAATATATATATATATATATATATATATATATATATATATATATATATATATATATATATATATATATATATATATATATCAGACAATATAGCACCATGTACAAAATTAGGAGGAAATCTGGACACTGCAAGGAGAGGTCAACAGGTTCATCATGCCTGTGCTGAATCCGCTACCTCTACACTCAATAGAAACAAGGTAACACTGGTGGAAGCCTGGTGGTGGCTTAACGGTTAAGGTGGCTTTTTAAAGATCTTCGGGTCTTGAGTACGATCCCCTGTCGTGGCTTTAAAACAACACCAGGTAGGTGGTTGACTCAGTCTGTCATCCTTCCGACATCGTCAAAATGAGGATCGGATTACTGGGAAGAATGAACCATTCGAGAGTGATGACCCGTCCAGGATTGTGCCTCCGAGCCAAGGAAAAACTTCCTCGGCAGCCCCCTGCGACTGAAGATGCGAAAGGAATGGCCTTTCCTCTTCTTCTTCGGTGGTGGGGGTGGGGAGGAGGAAAGGTAGGGTGGGGGCGGGCGGGGGGGGCGAGCAACTCAGGAGTATAGTAGAGGGTAAATGGCAAAGGAGGAGAGGGAATGTTGGAGAAATGCAAGGATTACAATCGACAAGACACCACTATTTTGAAATCTGGACATGAGGCAGGGGCAAATCCAGGAATTGGGTAGGGGGGTTTCCAAATCACAGAAAATTATAAATTTTCCAAATAATTTCCAAATAAATTACTGTGAGCTGTTAGTGGTTTATTGTTTATTAGGTACTGTATTGATACAGTTTTTCTGAGGCTTCTGGCCTTTTTTGTGGCACACTTTTGTAGGGGAAGGAGTTCTGGGTGACCAGGGTACCCCTGGGTTTGCCACTGTAATGGTAATTTTTTTTTCTTGAGAGGGGGGGGGTTCCGGTCTACCTGGAAACCTCCCAGGATTTGCCACTGAGAGGAGGCCAATCGGCCCATCTTGCCTGTGTTATATCCACACAACCCAATCACACAATCCAGGTGACGATATCAGGCACACCCAACAAAATACAAACGCAATCCAATCTGACATTCCGCTCAATGGGAAGAGGGAATGTGAAGAGCTGCATCGTATGGAGGACACAAAGAATGACAACACGAGTAAAAAAAAAAACAACAAAAAGAAAAAACAAAGTGTCGTGTTTTTAAAATAGTAATTAAATCTGGAAACGACTCAAAATATGTAAAAAAAAAAAACCCAGGTTCGGGTCCAATCTCTCGAGCAAATCGAGACACTTCGCTTGGAGCAATGGCCATACCATGGGCTCTAAGCGTGCACCGTTTGAGCCTCGTATCTGGAGTGCCAAGTCCACAGAGATTGCTCGCATACGTGGTCTCCTTTAAAAGGGCTCAAGTTAACCGGACTCCTGGCAGGTTCCACGCGTAAAAGCGCTTGACGATCTCTCCACGACGGTTGCTCTCGAATGCTCACATCGATTGTTAAATTGCTGAGCTCACTCTGGAAATCTCAACATGGCCTGGAGCCAGGTCGTACGTCTGGATCGGTCGCTTTCCCCCTCCCGAAATTCATCTCCTCTGGGGGGGGGGTCCGGTCCAGTGTGACCACTCCTTGGCTTTTTCCACAAGATCTTGGCTATTCGTTGTTCACCTTGGCGTCTTGGTTTTCTATAGGTTTTCTATTCTCATCGCTTTTCCGAAACCAAGCTGTTATTGGTCGTTTTAGTTTTTTCATTGGCTCACGTTGGCATTTATGAAAATGAGGACTGGTCACACTGGTCCAGTCCCTCGCTCATGGCCGCTCTTCTTTGCCGTTTGGATGGAAGGCTCGATCGCAATTGGCATCGTCGCTGGATCAGTGGCTCAATGGCCGAATCATCGAGCTGTTATCGCCCTTTTCTAACCACAGCTCCCATTTACAATTTAATAAACCATTTGCGCGACACTTTGAGCGGGTTCTCGCGATGAGACGTCCAGTTATTAAGCACGGAGGCACGATGCCAGCTTTCCCAGTACTGTATGTTGTTTACACAATGCCACCTTGGTACGGTACCGGATTCATTAAGATATCACGTGCGCCCACGTGTCGGGCAAAACGTTCACGTACACTCAGTGGCTCAGAGCGGAGGAAAAGAGGATGGGGGGGGGGGGGAGAGGAGGCGCAGAGACAAGTGAGGATGATTGTTGGCCAGAGGTGAGAGGTGAATGGCATTGAAACGGGATTTTGAAAGCAAAAGTGTTTTTTTTCAGCAGATAGATCATGTAACCGCAAAATGGTTGTTTTCAAGCTCATTTGCAATGATGTCTTTGTGCAGAAGTGATCATCATCATCATCATCATCATCATCATCATCATCATCATCATCATCATCATCATCACAGCTTTTGAATAACGGTATACTGAGTGTTTTGGGTATTTGGTGGTGCTCATGGGTAGTTTGGTTATGCTTGGTGCTTTGCTTATGCTCACGCATAGTTTGGATATGCTCATGAATAGTTGGGTTATGCTGGGTAGTTTAGTTATGTCAGGTTGTTTGGTTATGATAGGTGCTTTGATTATGCCCATGTATAGATTTGTTATGCTGGGTGGTTTGTTTGTGCTCATGGTCAATTGGGTGATCATGCGTAGTTTGATAAGGCTCATGAATAATTTGGTGGTTTCGTTATGCTGGGTGGTTTATTTATGCTCATGGATAGTTTAGGTAGTTTGGTTATGCTGGGTGGTTTAGTTATGCTAGGTGGTTTGCCATTGCCTTCCAAGCAGTCTGTTCGGACAGGAATTTGTTCTTCTTTCAAAACACCGGTGATAACTCACCGACTTTTGATGAATTATACCGTTGTATCGTTAATGTCTACCAACGACCATTGCTGACAGACGGCTCCTCCAGCTGAACATCCATCGGAGGGACGGGGAACACGTTGATGCCTTGGTGAAATACCAGAATAACAGTTTATAGCTCAGTCTGGATTCGAACCCAGGCTAGACACCTCAGAGGGTGAGTGCGGACACCTCGAGGATATTCTGCAAAGAGAAGGAAACGAGAACATTGAAGTGGGGGGAAAGATCTGTACGGGCCTGTTGGCCGACCACGTAAAACGAGTCCCGTACAATAGTCACGTGAACTTGCAAAGTCTACACCAGTCTTGGATGGAAGTGGTGAAGTACCTCAAAAGTTAAAACGGTTCAAATTGCACAAGGACTTTATGGACACTGTATATCATCAACAGCCAAGATATATTGTTCATCACTGGTCGTGATAAGATCTTTGCTAAAAGTCATCCGCCCTATCCAGCCAGTTCGTCAAAGACTTGGTCTCAAAAACATGACTTCATCAGTGCAGAAAACCTCCATTTTGTGATTTTAAAAAAAAAGTTCGGGTTAGCATTGATCTGTCAAGTGCGCAACGGTACAGGTCATAGATACTTGCATGTCATGTGGAACAGCATGGTAGAACAACTGCACACAACCTAAAAATCAGTATTGTCACAGTGTGGCATGTTGTGGTTACAATGGACAGGTAGGTATCATGGTCAGTGTGACCACTCCTTGGCTTTTTTCACAAGATCTTGGCTATTCTTTGTTCACCTTGGCGTCTTCCTTTTCTATAGGTTTTCTTGGCGTATAGGTTTTCTATTATCATCGCTTTTCCAAAACCTTGTGAATTGTTGGCTTTTTCATTGGCTCACCTTGGCATTTATGAAAATGAGGAGTGGTCACACTGATCATGGTTCCTCAAAATGATGAAACATATTTAGTGGAGCGATGAGTCCAGGTACAAGGTACATATTGCTGAAGTATGAAGGCAGTAGCTGCAGGATGTGATAGATTGCTCGACTGCACTGAGCAGGAAATGTGAAAGAACGAGAGAACTCGGTATGTGAGGAATGATTAAGAATGCCATCTTCAAAACCATCAACAATGGCATCAGATTTTAGAATAAGTATCCAGGCTGTCATTAGGGGAACAACGAGATCATTCATTCAAGATATTCAATATCTGCAAAGAAAGGATAGCGGTGCATTCATAATGCAATCAGATGTGTCCCATGACATTCGGTCGGATAGCATGCGTACATTTTCATGCAAAGCGAAGGAATCACCAAACACTTGGGCCACACGTACATGAAGGGACACCAAAAGAATATTGCTCAGGAGCAGAACAAACAGGATGACATATATCATCTCATCTTCCATGAATGCCATCGCTCCGACATCTGAGATAAGGATGTTTGCTTGACATTCACAGTTCAGTTTTCATCTCGTAGTTCTTTTGATTTCACATCTCAGCAAACTATTTCACATCAATGTGGAGTCGCAGTGTTGTGGTTTCATTTGTTCAAGTATGCACCTCGTCACAAACGTTCTCTGGACGAGATACTCAAAACGTTTACTGTGCTGACCTCCAGAAAGTCTAACAGTCACGCACCTTGTTGATGCCCCCCCCCCAACCCCAATATTTCTAGTTCTTTTCCTTCTTTTATTAATTGGTCCATAGAATTCCAGAAAACGTTTTTCTTGACAAATTTTTGGGGATGGTGAGTCAGCATGCTTCCACTGCAGAGATTAATTTTCGGTTTTTCCCCATATCTTCTCTTGGGTGTAAGCTATCATGATCATCTTTGAATGGCTTCGAAAGAGACTGATAAACATCCAATCTGACCGTTTCCTGTCACTTCATACTGTGCCTATTTCGTCATCTTGGTTGTACAAATCGGACACATAATTCAGAACATTTTCACAAGGAGTGTCCGCTGACGTACGGTAGGATCTTTTAATCAAACCTGGATGTAAACTAAAATTCTTGCTATCTCACATGAGTTTTACCAGTGCTTTAGTTCTGATTGCCTTCTCTGAACAGTGGTATATATATACATACTGATGTAGTCGGGTATGACGTGGGCATCATTAATTTTATGCATTGATCAAGGATCATGAAAGAGTGAAACAACTGATGAAGAAGGAGTCATGCACTGATCTTGGGGTGGTGGTAAACAGCTGGACATGAATCAACCGAAGGTGTACAGATCAAATAAATCAGACAGACAGGACAGGATCAAAGACTTCGTAGGTTGCCTGCCAGGGGTGTTGAATTTTCCCTATACACAGACAGAGGCTCAAAGAGCAGAACAACAAATTGAGAAGGAACATTTGTATTGTTCTAAACAAGGCTCTTTGATGTGCATCACCATCGACCACCGTTTAACTACAGTCAGGCGGGAAGGGCTTACAGGAGTTTAAAATAACTGGTGAGAAGCTTATATCCTTACTGTGCTCCGCATGAAAACATGTTTAAGCAGAATGAAGCAGTGACGTGTTGGAAACTATTTAAAGTGAAATGAAGGCAACTGTGGCCTTGCTTTAGCACAAGCACAAAACCAATGTCAATTCGAGCTTTTAGGCTAAGAGTAACCTGGTGAGGTCCAAGGAAGGTGTTGGGAAGCAGATATAGTTGCCTCATCAGATGTGGATACTGGATAGCCCTCTGGATTCAAACAGTGGGTGTTTAAGGAAGTGTTTGGAGTGGTTATATTGCAGTACTGCAGGGAATTGCCTTTATATGTAAGGATATGTAAACATGACGGATATGTAAGGAGCAGTGTACAATATTGAAATACTTCTCCAAGCAATACAAAATATATAAAAGTACACTGAAAGAGCACACAGACAACAACAACATCAACAGCCCCAACAACAACAGCAACCACGTGTGATTTAAGATCCTTTGTTGTTTTTTCGTGTGTTTCACTTCATTTTATGTCCTCATTGAGACTCACAGAATGACATGCAATATATTTGTGATGTGCAACTTGCTATCTTTTACTTAAACCCATCAGCAACGCAATGGGTAGGCATGGCCAGTACCACTGATAATCCCAACAAGTGCTCCACCAGGAAAAACAACATGTCATGGATCATTTTTACCAACATCACCCAGTGGTGAACTTTTCAATCAAAAGCACTATTTTACCAACCAAACCACTGACATGCTATGCAAAACCGCCTCGGGACTATCATTCAAACATGACAATCAGGATGTAACTGTTATAATTGATAGGTATGAAGGATGGTATCAGGTTATTGTTGTGCCTGGTGTTGGCTTAATGGTTAGTGTGGTGGGTTTAGGATCCTCGGGTCCTGATTTCAAATCCTGCTTGCCATTTAATTAATACCAGGGAGGGTTGACTCAGTCTGTCATCCTTCTGAGGTCAGCAAAATGAGTACCAGCTTGCTGGGATGATTGAGCCATTTGAGTAGCCTGTGTCGAAGTGGCGACCAGTCCAGGATTGTGCCCAATAATAGGATTCTCTGTAGATACCGACGCTCTACACAGAGTATAGTCCCGATAGATGGATCAGGTTATTTTGAATAGCAGTTTTAACTGGCATAGTTTGGTCGAATTTAATGTTTCAATTCATCAACTCCTTTGAGAGGAGATACAATTATGAGAGGAGAAGAACAAAAGCCAAAGTGTTGTTCTCACTGTACTGCAGGTGGAAATGAATCCCTCAAATATGTATCACACATTCTCCATGCAAGGTGTAACTATTTATAAAAGTTAATCCAATATTTCTGGAGACATCCACACGTGGTTTACCAAGTCTTTAGGCTCTTCCACACAATACCTGGACATTTTTGGCTAGAACTGCCTTTTCCACTCAATCTCCTTGAGCAAAAGTTTTTTTTTTTCTTTCATGCAGATTGTTCTTTCTTAATCACTCTGGCTGTAATTAGAGTTACACAATAATCTCCGTGAGACATTGTACAATACACACAAAGCCAGAGCATAACTGAGGGAGTCTTGACACCATGACACTGGCCAGTTATATAACTTCAATTATTAGTTTATCAGTTATGAAAGACATAATGGACCCCAGATTTTCATGAGTTAGACTGAAGAATGAGACGACTTGCTCAGATTTGTGTTCATGCAAGATTATTGACATGTCTGTTTTGGGCTTTCTTCAGTGGCATTCTTCTCCAGATACTTGAGTTTGTGTTCTGCTGTACCAAAAACCCATACTTCTAATTTTATTTTGAAACGGTGGAGTTTTCTTATTTTTAACAACATATTATGTACTGCATCCTGGAGCAGTTAAGTCTGCAGCAATGGGATATACATCATCTATGTCTGGGTGACTTGAGAATCCCTCATTTTCTCTTGGTCAGGCTGCCACATTTTCGACCTCAGTATGGCCAACCAGGTTGACTACACTTTCCTGATCATGGCTCATCTTTGCTTAATCCATCAGAATGTTAGGTCTTCAGTTGACCTCAGAGCAAAGAAACAGCAGTTTTACAAGGGAAGGAGTGACTGACTCCATGTGTGCTCCCCCAGGTGACTGCTTGTACACTGGATTCTGGAATATGCAATTATTGCAAAGTGTACATCTTTGACAATCATTGCCTCGTTCTAGCAGTTTTGTTAGTGTTAAAAACATGAGTAATTGTTTTGAGATGTGGTAATGTCATAAGATCTTCTGAATGCATTTATATCTTGACTTTACTATGTGTGTAGATATATATATATATATATATATATATATATATATATATATATATATATATATATATATATATATATATATTGTCATGGGGGGGGGGGGGTTGGCCAACCCAGGTTAATCCCCTGACATAATTTGTGATGACAGGTGGTTAATACCGCCAGCCCCCGGATGGTCGAGCGGTTCCTTATTAATAGGAGGTGGACACGTTGATCCTCGGAGATTATCACGCATGCTGAAATGGCATGGGGCAATGGCAGAGGGGCGAAGGAGCAAAGCACGGGGGTGGGGGGGGGGGGTGTTACATTCGAACCCAACCACAAGTATACGGGTACAGTTAATTAAAATGAACACATTTAATGAAAATAGACAAAGGACAATAATCAAAAGGTAATGATAATAACGTGAAGAAAATAAATTCGAAAGTCAAGGCACCTCTTCACATAGACTTACATACATACAAAGGGAAACAAAAGAAAAAGAAAACCCTTCCTTTATTCGTGTGCTTAGCTTGGCTCAGAGCTGGTCTTTGTGGAACTTGGAATCAAGGTACTTCTATTCGCATGTGCAAACACATGCCAAATGGCGCCACGTCACTTCTCTCATAGCGGGACAAACGTATGCGAGGCAATCTGCAAGTGGCACTTCACACCAAAGCTCAGAGACCCAGTGCAGCCAGCTGCTTCGTGTAGCTATCGTCCTCACCGACCCAACCAAGATCCAAAGGCCAGCGTCTGGCTTCACTATGCGAGCAAAATCGCCTCAACACGAATACAAGGATTGTGCTGTCCTCTTTGTGTGTCGAGGAAAAGCCAGCCACATAGCCCTGTTCTTACAGGCCATCTCCTAACTACGTTCATTCTCGAACGTGCGTTCCTTCCCTCCACTCAGCTCTGCCTCGTGCGTGCGCTCACCCTGAACTCTACTCTCCTCTCTGGCCTCGTGTATGCGTTCTCTCTGAACTCCACTCTCCTCTCTCAAAATGCACAACCAACCCTTCCTCCTCGATGTCACCTTGAACAACCCTCCACCTCCGGGACGTGGCCTGCTCACACAAAACCCAGGAAGGTAGGGCTTCTGACGTCACGCCTATCAATCATCAGCCTTGGGGACATGACTTCGCCCGCCGTCACCCTTGGAGGTGGGGCTTCTGCCTGCTCGGCACGTTTGCTTGTTTCTCATCATGGGAAAAGTCACAGAAGGGCAATTACATATTGCCATATATAATTACATACTGTTTCTATTTCTATAATAACATACTGGGGAAGCTTATTCTTAAACCCGAGCTAATTATCACTGCACCATCCCCCGTGTGGTGACACGTAACACTAAAGCTCACAGTTTCCTGACTGAATTACATTGAGATGCCTCCTCCACATACAAGAACGAAAATACTCCAATGCAAAATTCCCAATTAAATTCCTCCATCTACCCACACAACTATAACAATATATACATATTTATATATATATATATATATATATATATATATATATATATATATATATATATATATATATATATACATACATACATACATACACACACACACACACACACACACACACACACACACACACACACACACACACACACACACACACACACACACACACACACACACACACACACATATATGGAGCCACCGCTCACAATTAACTTTATGGTGCGGTGGGTTGCCTTAGAACCAGGAATGCCATCCAGTTAACCACGAGTTCCAGTGTCCACCATCTAATTATGCCGTTTAACTGGCGGTCACGTGGTTACTTGAATGGGAAGCGCGCCCTCGGCAAAGCACAAATCTTATCTTGATTAGATCATAATTAGGGCGGCCGAGCGTTTAACCGCTGGTGCATGCCGACTATTATTGGTCAAGTCATGTGGTAATTACCTCCCAGTCTATCGAGATTCGGACAATGCTGGATCAATGGAAGGAAAGGACAAGCACGGACAGGTTGGAACGTCAACAAGCAATTTATTTATAAGAAAATCAATAAATAAAAATAACTATTTATTTCCGTAAGGTAAAAAGAATTCCAAATCAATCAAAATGATAATTATTTTTATCAAATAATTTAATAAAAATAAATAATTAATCAGGCAAAATCAATCAAAATGATAGAAAAAGAGACAGAGAGCAAATGCTTATTGGGCAAATGAGCAAATGAAAATGCCACTTCTGGTAAAACTACCAAAATAAAGAATCACTGCTCACCTTCACTCTTTCATTCCTCACCTTCACTCTTTCATTCCTCTTTTTCCCACCTTTGGAACAAACTCCCACACTCTCTTCAATCCCACTCTTCCCTCCAGGTCTTCAAAACAGCTGTTCATGACCATGTCTTATCTTTCCCCATCCAAAACGACAATCTTTTCTTCCTCCGTTAATCCACCCCAAGCACATCTCCTTCAAATTCCCTGCTTTCCTTCCTGAAATTCCCTGTCATGTCCATCTTGTTTCCCGTTTACCCCACCCTATCCTGCTCCCTTCCACAGATCTCCTCATGTGTCTATTCCACACTGTTTTCTGCTTCCCTCTCCCATCCCTCCTGTCTCCTCCCTTTGTTATACGTTCTATGTGTTAGCTCTTATATGAGCCTTGACATTGTATATAAAAAAACGTGGTCGGAGGTGGTGCATTTTGGGCCATATGCACCCACCGAATATGAACCTTCGAATGGGGGTGAAATAAGTCAACTGATATGTTAGGTTAAATTCTATGTAAATGGAAATAATTTTAGTTTCCCAAGTATGTGTATACTGTATTGGTTCACGAAAACTAAGTGACCACTATATTCGTTATTGGTGTGTGTCTGTCTGTCTGTCTGTTGGGTAGTCGACCTAATCTACCCTTATTATCGGTATTTCCGTCAATATGTTTGCCTGTCTGTCTGTCTGTATGTATGTCTGTTCGGTGCAGTGCTCCGTTAATACAATGGCGATTTCGATGAAACTTGGTTGGTCGGTTCATACCATGACCGAGTTATGTGCAAATGAGAACCGTTGCTATGGACCCATCCGTTGCCCAGCAATGGACCTTTGAAATTTTCCCAAAAATCTCAAAAAAATTTTTTTCGAAAATCAAAAATCGGGCCACGAGCGACTGTGGGCAGTAGATTCAGCCATATTGTCAAAAATTTCCGGCCGGATCCTATGAAAACTGTCGGAGAAGATAGACTTTGAATGAACCCTGGTCGAAAACAATAAAAAAACGAAGTTCGTTATATCTCAGAGACTATAAGTCAGATATACATGAAACTGGTATGGTAGGTACATGGTATGTCCTAGTTATGTGTGAGAAAGAACCGTTGCTATGGACCTCTCCGATGCCTAGCAACGGCCGACTACCCATGTCCGCCTACAGGCTTGTCTGTTGGATTCGCTATCAATGCTAGATATCTCTTATTGTCGGGTTTTCTGTCAGTCTGTCTGTGTGTATGTGTGTCTGCAACGCGAGGCTCCACAGCACGAACCAGTGAACCGATTTCGATGAAACTTTGCCAACATGTGGAATATATTCTGGGAATGTGCACTTTTGAATTTTGTTGCCTAGCAGCCACCCGTTGCTGTGCAGCGGCCGAAAAAAACGCGTACAGTATTTTCAATACTTGCCCTTCAGTTTTGAATGTAGAGAAACGAGACTTCAGAATTATACACTTCGAGATATTTAGAAAATTTTACTCAAGCCGATTTTTGATTGAGGTTTTACTTTTCAAATGGTAGTCCTTCAAAAATCGGGTGTCTATTTACCGTCATTTTTTATGAGGGGCTTAGGAAAGTGTGCGGAGCCTAGGGAAAGTGGACGTGGTTGATGAAAAGTGGGAGTGGCGTAGGAAAGTAGGCGTGGCTTATGGAAAGTGGGCGTGGCTTATGAAAAATATTGTGTGGCTCAAGAGGTGTGGTCAAACAAGAGCATTGAGAGAAGTTTATCGGGTTTTCCATGTGTGTCTGCAATGCGAGGCTCCACAGCACAAACCAGCAAACCGATTATTTTTCAAATGGTAGTCCTTCAAAAATAGGGTGTCTATTTAACGTCATTTTTTATGAGGAGTGCCAGTTGGCAAAATACGCAATAGGAAAAATCTTGCCAGGCAGAGGAACAATTGTATGTGAACCAATACGTCTTGGCAATGAATCTTCGTCGGTGGATCGGTCAGAATGAAAAGCATAGTATCCAGCGCTTCGATCCTAGCGAATCCCTATCGGCTTTCTGTCTGTCTGTCTGTCTGTCCCGAGCATAGCTCCGTGGGTTTTGATCTAATGCTGATAAAATTTTGGTGAGAGGTTTATATCATGATGGAGTTGTGTTTTCCTGAGAGTGGGCGTGGTGCGCCAATTATGGGCGGAGCAACGCCCAAAAAACGTGTTTTTAGGGGGTAGCCAATTTCAATTTGTATCTTCTCCAAGGGCAGGGGTTCCCAACCTGTGGTACATTTGGACTTTCTCAATGGTATGCGGCAGCGTGCTTTTTTTTTTTTAAACGCAGTTTTCATTTTACCTCTCTCTCATGCAGCTTGTGCACAATAATTAAATTTATATTGAAAGCGGCTGTACACTGACAGCTGTTTGCTATCGGCCATTGTGCACAAGTCTTATCATCCGTTTTGTCTCTACACGCCACACTGTCATCATTGCTTATTGCCCGGCTTATTGTTACCGTTATCGTTCACCAGCATCATGTCAATGCGAAAATATACGGAGAGTTATCTCAAGTTAGGCTTCACTTCCATCCAAAAAGGTGAATTAGAAGCTCCACAGTGTGTGATTTGTGGAAAAGTTCTCGGGAATCAATCTATGAAGCCAAGTCTATTGAAGCGCCATTTTGATTCTGTTCATCCTGAACACAGCGACAAGGACCATTATTTTTTTCGTCGGAAGGAAAATGCCATGAAAAGAGCACGCTTCGACGGCAGCGGCAGTTTTCAACAGCAGTCCACGGCAGCCGTAAAGGCATCCCACTTCGTTGCATTGCGAATTGCAGAACAGAAAAAACCTCACACCGTCGGTGAAAACCTCATCCTTCCTGCCACAAAGGATATCGTACGTCTCATGCTGGGAGAACAAAGCGTCAAGAAGGCCAACTCTCTTTCGTTGTCAAACAACACAGTTCAGAGGTGCATTGAAGAAATGTCAACCAATATTCGTGACCAGGTGGTGGCAGAAATCAAGGCATCTCCATGCGGATTTTCTATGCAATTGGATGAGTCAACTGACATGGTAAATTGTGCCCAACTGTTAGCGTTCATTCGGTACGTGCATAAAGCCAAGTTCAAGGATGAAATACTATTTTGCCGCCCGCTTAAAACCACAATGAAAGCAAAGGACATTTTCGAAGAGGTGTCTTCCGTCTTTGATCAAGTTGGGCTGTCATGGGTTGATCTGAAAGGCTGTACTACAGATGGTGCTCCAGCTATGTTGGGGTGCAGATCAGGTTTCCAAACGCTTGTGAAGGCAGTTGCTCCTGAAGTGTGCGGCCTACACTGTATGATCCACCGCCACGCACTCGCAGCCAAGGTGCTCCCCAAGCCATTGACTGACGTTCTCTCAACCATGATCAAAATTGTGAACCACGTGAAATCCCAGGCTCTCAATTCGTGACTTTTCAAGAAACTTTGCGAGGATTTCGGCTCCGACCATAAAGTTCTCTTATTCCACACTGAGGTGAGATGGTTATCCCGTGGAAATATGGCGGAGCGCGTGTTTGAACTGCGAGCTTCGCTTCGCGAATTCTTCGAAAATGATGGAAAACCAAAGACTGTCGATTTCGTCGCTGCTTTGAACGACCCCAACTGGGCATTGCACCTGGCTTATTTGGTCGACATTTTCTCTCAGTTAAACGCCCTGACTAAATCTCTGCAGGGGACTGGTGCGTTATCATTGACTTCATAGACAAGGTCAAGGGATTTCAGGAAAAACTCCGTCTGTGGAAGACGAATGTCGAAGCGGGAGTGGTGGTCATGTTTTCTTGCACGGCCGATATTCTTCAGTAGCATGAAAAGCTACTTCAGTAGCATGAAAAAGAAAAGAAAAGCATATAACATCCCCCAAGGGAGTTCATACAACTGGTAAAACATCACCTCGCTAATTTGGATGAGGAATTAAATTCCCATTTTCCGGATCTCAAGGAACTGGATCTGAAAATGATTCGCAACCCATTTCGCATGAATGCATTGGATTTGCCACCTGGAACAGGACTGCAGGAAAGCTTGATTGATCTCCAGAACGACTCCACAGCCCGAGATCAGTTTGAAGAGATGAATCTTGCAGACTTCTGGTGTGGAATGTTGGGGTCTTACCCTAAGCTAGCTGCCCTGGCTGTTCATTCGCTCATAGTATTCCCATCTACATGGCTGTGTGAAGCTGGGTTCTCGTCAGTCGTTATTGTAAAAACAAAACAAAGATCCCTACTGGATGTTGAACATGATGTTCGGTGCGCTTTATCCAAAACAAAGCCTGACATCGACCTGCTTGTGAGCAAGAAGCTGGCTCAACCATCCCATGGACTGGACATTTTACACAATCAAATAGGTACCTACTGTATCATTCTTTTGTTCAGATCAGATCGCTCAATGTCATAGTTGTGAATTGTTAGTATTGTTTAACTCCCCATTGTCGTATCTGTATCGCAAATAAACACTATTTTAGGTGAATTTTGGTACAGTGGTACTCGGTGGGACCACAAACATGTGAAATGGTACACCAGTAAAAAAGGTTGGGAACCCCTGTCCTAGGGGGTTTGTCGAATCTGACAGGGGTTTCGGTATTTGGTGAGCCCAATGGCACCTGCATAGCCCCACGGAGCTCGATTTTTTTTTTTCATTTTCATCCCAAGGTAAAGGACACAAGGTCACGAAGTGAGAAAATTGTGAATTTTGACATAAAAATCCATCTTTTCCGAGGGGGTTGTCGAATCTGGCAGGGGTTTCGGTATTTGGTTAGCCCAATGGCACCTGCATAGCCCCATGGAGCTCGATTTTTCATTTTCGTCACAAGGTCACGAACTTAGAAAATTGCGAATTTTGACATAAAAATCATACGACCGCCCAAACTTTGAGAGTTTGCTCCCAATGACAATATTTTTTATGCATAATCTTGAGGTCATTCCCCACCTAAAGTCTTGGAACCATTTTGCTCGATCTCGAACACCTTGCCCGTGGCGCCCCCTTCAAGTTTGTTTTTACGCTGATTTCATCAAAGTATGGATAATCCGAGGAGTGCGACATGCCATATAGCCTATATGACGGTATATTGTTCCTGGAATGTTCCAGAGGAAGTTTTGCACCAAAGGTCATAATCCTTGACGTTTGACCTTTAAAGGTCAAATTTTCAAAGTTGTGGGAATTGAACCAGGTTTTCGACCTTCTTCGACGAACTAACTCCATTAAGCTATAGCACGTATCCTGTTTCCTTATTTTAATGTCCACAACATTGTTTTGTGACCTTTAAAGGTTATGCAAAGGTCAAATTTTTTAAGTTGTTGAACGAAACCGGGTTTTCGAAATTTTGCAGCTAATAACCTGTCAATTGTACCACATCATGTTGATCATTTTTATAACTTGGTCAAACATTATCACATTGTCTCATCCTTGACTTCTGAAACAATCTACATCATCAAATACCGCTCGTGAACCATCGTCGTCTTCAGACTTGTCATTACTTATAAACACCTGGAGATGTCAACATTCGTTGCTTTATTTCATTTCCGCACATGCGATCACCACAAGTGTTTCTTAAACTAAGAAGAATTACAAAATTTAAGCTCCAAAGTCTTACTTACAAGCAGTTCCGACTCCTAGAAAAGTGTTCATTTGTCAAATTCGAACATATTTGACATTTTGGGCGTCTCTAGGAGGTCTATGTTCAATGTGTTGCTAATCACGTGCCAAACGAGCCGTTTCTTATGAACCGTTTTGTTGGAGTGCTTGCTTGAGTGCTTAAGCCACTTAGCAAGCACTCTCCCAGCTGCTTAATTGTTCGTTGGTAAAAGTACCCATGCTTTCAATCTAACATCGATTAGACAGATATACGTTTCTGCCTGTGTTGGGCTCTGCGGTGTCATGTGGTTGGTGATTCGGGAGGTGTCTCATCTGCTGAAAATGTGAAATTTTATTTTTACAGGACATTGTTTTGTTTTACCTTTTTGTGCAATGTCCTTTTAATATATTCCACCCCTCACTTTGACATCTAGACGGATATAAAAACTAGAAGGGCACTCAGTGGAGCGCATATCTCTGCCACCTAATGCCTGATCCACGAGAACATATTGGGCCCAATTCATGTTTGAAATATCATGCCATACAGTACTATATAGTATTTGGCCCTTATCTCTCTATGGTAAAGAATCACTGAAACAAGCTCGAATGAGCTAAGATCCTCGTCCTCTTAATGATGACGTCATAAAAACGAATATGACGTCGTGATGTATCAGGTTTGCGATAAATTATCTGTGCTAATTCCCGGCATGATTCCCGCAAACAAAATTCAAACAGCTTGCCTAGTTTCGGAGATAATGGTATAGGCGATTTCCATTAGCGGCGATATTATGATGTCAACTTTTTTTCTAGGAAGAATTTCCAAAATCGGAGATGGTTACTGCCTGCGCGTGGGCTTTCTGCATATACATGGCAAGTTTCACGAAGATCCAATGAAAACTCTGGGTTGTGAAACAAAAAATGTCAAAAAATAGGAATGACGTCATAAAATTGATATGACGTCATAGTGATGTATCATATGTGCGGTAATTCATCTCTGCTAATGCCCTGTTCGATTCCCGCAAACAGAATTCAAAAAGCTTGCCGAGTTTCGGAGATAATTTTATGGGCGATTTCCATTAGCGGAGATATTTTGACGTCATAACTTTTTTTTCTAGGAGGAATTTTCAAAATCGGAGATGGTTACTATCTGCGCAGAGTATTTTTTACATATATAGGCCAAGTTTCAGGAAGTTTCGATGAAAACTGTAGGCTGTGAAACGAAAAAGTCCACAAGAACAACAACGTGAGTAAGACTTAGAGATCCTCCACGAAGATCTAAAAATGATGGAAGCAAACCTAGTTTTGAGATCATCGCAATGCACGCCCCTGTTATCCCGCTAGACAAAAGGAAAGGGACTATCTACACGTATATTAATGGAATAACTGTCTTGGGACCACTATCTGTTGGATGCATGCGGTTCCGAGAACTGCAACAATATCTATATGTATGTACAGATATATATATATATATATATATATATATATATATATATATATATATATATATATATATATATATATATATATATATATATATATATATATATATATATATATATATATATATATATATATATACACTTGCGGGGTGTGCTTACACATTGTGTTAGCATACAATCCGTGTTTCCCCATTGTCTCGCGTCACTCACCTGCATTTGATTTTTCATTAAAAAAATTTTATATTTTCATTTCCAGATGCTTTCTGAAGGTTATGTGATTTTTTTTTTCCTAATGTATCTGCTTCGATGTCCATCGGCACACAAATTACCGTGCTTCCCCATTGTCTCGGATCACTCACCTGCATTTTTTTTCATTTATTTATATTTTCATTTATGGATGTTAACCGACGATTCTGTGATATATATATATATATATATATATATATATATATATATATATATATATATATATATATATATATATATCTTCTTCTTCTTCTTTTGGCTGCTCCCGTTAGGGGTCGCCACAGCGGCTCATCCGTATCATCCGCATAGTGATTTGGCACATGTTTTACGCCGGATGCCCTTCCTGACGCAACCCTGGTCGCATCTTACAACACAGGGATATGGTACACCTATTTTAACCGGGGTAAACACCGGCCCAGTATACTGGTACTCATTTCGCCGACCTCGGAAGGATGACAGGCTGTCAACCCCCTGGTGTATTAATTCAGTGGCCCAACGGGGTTTGAACTCAGGACCTTTTGGATCCCAAGCCACTGCCCTAACCACTGCGCCAACACCAGGCTCCCATATATATATATATATATATATATATATATATATATATATATATATATATATATATATATATATATATATATATATATATATATATATTGATGGAATGGCTTCGATGTTCATCGGCACGCAAAACTTCAGCTTTCGACGTCACCCGGAAAGCACTGATCTTTAAAATCAGGCAGTGAGTCAATGAGTGAGTCAGTCAGTCATTCAGTGAGGCAGTGGTTAGAAAGAGCTGTATATTGTTGCCGTTCTAGGAACCGTATGCATACAACAGACAGTTCTCCTGAGTTAGTTATGCCATTAGTATAGTGCAGATAGATCCCTTCCTTGTGTGTAGAGGGAGACACGGGGGTGCGTTTCATTGTTTTTTTAGTTAGGTTAATAAATCATTTTCTCCCCTTTTATTTTATCTCCCCTCTTATTGGAACCACAGTACCTTCCTCTCGCTTGCTACTCTCGTTTGGGCTGGACAAGCGCTTCCACCGCTTACTCGCCTACCCAGAGACTCGTTTTTCCAAGACAAAATCTCAATGTTCCCTGTAGTAGTTCCTTTTCGGCGGGTCCAGACACGCGTGGAGTGTGCGGTGCCTGGCCGAAACTCCTGCCCAGAAAGGGTGGACCACGTGAAAGCCCTGTCCAATCAGGATGGACAATGATGTCGGCTTCGCCATGACTCCACCCCCTAGCTCCGTGATCTATAAGATACGAAGCAATCCTCAGAGTAGAGTGGTGGTGTGGGATGAAAAGGAGTTCGTGGTTGGATTTGAGAGAAAGAAAGGAAGGAGTTGGATTTGGAAGTGCTTAGTGCTTGGTTGGTTCGTGTTCGGTGGGTTCGTTGGTTGTTTGGGAAGGTCGAAGGAGGTTGCGGTAGAAGGATTGGAAGTGTGCAGTTGTTGAAGGGGTCGTTGTTATGGAGTGCCTGCCCACATCTCACCTCGGCGGCCCACCTGTTGTGCTGGTCCGTGCACACCCGACCTCGACTGGATCTCTCGTCGGGTCCTGTCTGCTGCCCTGTTCCCACCTTGGACTCCACGCTCTCCACTCGAGCTCCTCCACAGACCCGAACTCCACAAGGGCGGCTGTGGACCGAACTGCACGCCTGTTGTCAGGTGCCACACCACGGAGCACTCCTTCCCCAAAAACTCTCAGGTACTGATAACTGACCTCAACTCCCCCCCCCCCCCTCCCTGACTGCAAAAGTCCTTTGCCTTCAACTGGGTTTATTTTGTCTGCGTGTGTGTCTGAGAGTGTTGGCGCCTGTCTGCTAAGTAAGCCTGAATAAGATCTTTGATTATTGTAATTCTTGCTTTTATTATTCTCGCGTAAGTCTGCTCTGTGTCCGCTTTGGTAAGTTGCTGTATAATTGTCGCACTACATCTCTCTCATCTTCACCCTGCATAACATAACCAATAAACCTTGTTCCTGTGCCACATGTTTTTTCCTCGCCTAGTGTAAATAAATAATTGTAGAAATGTTCCCAGCTCGTTTTTGTCTTTTCCTCCATTGGTCCAGCATGGTTCAGATCTAAGTTTAGCCGGGTCTTTACTCCTGATAATCCGTTCCTTTTAGCCAGTACGTCCTTGGCAGTTCCGCTCGGCTACATCCGATCCGGAAAGGTAGTTGGTAGTTGGTACTCTACCATAGTCGGTAGAGTTATTCGATTCGTGCAAGGCATACTGAGGGCGTGGTTCCCGGTAGTTGAAAAGGCGTGGTTAATTAGGTAACTTGGTTCTAGACAGGAGGACCCTATGCCACACGGTTGAGGTATTGGCGTCGACGGTCGGTTAAGCGACCCGCCGCGTCACGGAATTATCCATGAGCGACGGCCTGCAATTCCGGGGAGTTTGGTGGGAGTCGACGTAACTTCCCCCACCTTGCGTTTGTTAGATGCACAGCATATACAGTATGTTTATGCCTGGTTTTTAGTTAATGGTTCGGGTTAGACTATGCCAATTTCTGAGATATGTGACTGCATTGGGCATTTTTGAGGAAAAGCTGGTAAACTAGTTTTTCTGAAGCATTTGACTATGCTGAAAATGAATATTTTGTTTACCAAGCTGAATTTTGAATTTTTAGTATCAAAGTTATCAAAAAACAAAATGGCCGCCAAGCAAAATTTCAAACGCCCATAACTTATGAACGAGTGGTGATAGTCATGATCTTTGTGTCGAAGACCATGTTTTTGATAGCTATGAATGCACTGAACACAACAGATTATAATTATATTCAATATATATGGGTGAAACCAGTAAGAATTACATTGCCAGACATTAAAATTAAGTAATAATAACTGATTTGTTAAGAAAACCATGCGAAAACTGATCATGTAACACATATAGTATTTTCAATAAATTCTTAATTTTATATTTGTTGGTGAACATCTTCACATAATAATGATTGTAATGTTACTATGTCAGAATTTATTCACTCACAATGAATTACATTGCAGACAGTCAAATGTAACTGTGCTCCATCACACAAAATGTGTTCAACTCAGTCCATTTTGTTTTTACACATGATGCTACTATCTGCACATTTGCAAGCCCCGGTGCATACCAGTTTCGACTTTCTGCATGTGCAATTAAGAGATGTACATCCCTTTGTGCATCCACATGACACAATATCCTTGCAAGACTTGGGGATGGGAGCAAGTGATAGTTTTGGGGATAGCTGTCCTTCGTCCATTGTCCAACCTATGGTTTCAGGTGAGGGAAGGACCTGGTGTGGATTTGTCGCCTGCTTCCACACCAGGCTTTGGTAGTGTGCCCGTTGACCATGATATTTCAGAGCATCTGTTGTTGGAGGCAGTGCTTCTGGTGATTTGATTTTACAAAACAGTTTTACACGGGCCTGATCACAACTGTTGGACTCTGGTACTCCATACAACTTGCACACAAACTTCTCTGCATTCTTCATTTTTGTTGGGGTTAGCTCTCCGATACCAAGATCTTTGATGAGGTGATTATCAATGGTGAATACTTTCCATGTAGTCTTCTTGCTGTGTTCTGCAAAGTATGACACTGTATCACACCCTGTTACTGCATGGAAAGGGACAAGGGCTTCGAAGACTGGCTGCGTGAATGGAAGGACCTGTCGGATTTCATGTCGGATTTCAGGACTGGAATATACTTCTGGCGTTTGGCAGTACCTGCCTTCATCCACAACTTTGTGCATGCCATTTTGTGAAAATGTGCCACCAGCAGGACCAACACATCAGTATCTCATGCTGATACAACAACACTCTTGGTATTGGTGTGCACACAATGCAGGACAAGTCTGGTATCAGCCTCCTCATGGTTGGCCGCCAACTGTCCAACTCATGGTTTGAAGTTTGCACTTCGGGAAAATGTGGTTCAGTTGTGCCTTCAGAAATGTTCGCAGTAATGATTGTTTCCATTGCTTGTGGAACAATCAACGTTGTTTGTTTCTAAGGTTTGATATTCTTTAACAGGTTATCGTGTGTTGGCCCTCTTTGCCAAGCAACGATTTGTGTGGCATGGAACGTGTTCTTGCCATCTAAAGTTGCATCATTGATGTCAATATTGTCAGCTGAGAAGTGAATGAACCGTCTGGGAACCAAGTTCGGTGGTACTACAGCTCCATTCACATGGTCCATGTGCTGCAAGGTATTCTCAGCCAATGCTGTGTCAATCCGGAGTATATCTTTGTAGTTGATAGTGTGACCAGCATTATGGAACATTGCTACCAGTTTTTTAGACCTAGTTGCTTGGTGCAATGTTGACCCAAGTCCAACATGTTTCGGAGTCATTTTCTTTCCCCCACTCACACTATAGACGAGGTACTGTGCAATACTAAGCACCCTTGTTCTTTTGTGTGCGTCCTCCTCTTCATCTTCCACCTCATCATTATGTTCATCAGGATCTAATTCCAACAGTGACTGTCCACCTAACAAGAGACGGATAAACATATACACACTTGGTGGAACACAATGTATTGCTGCCTCTTCGCTTGCATCTACTCCATTGTATGAAGGGTGAGACAGTATATCTCATCGTAGTTTTAGTGCAACATGAACCATGGAGAGAAAGTCATCTTCTGGGGGTTTGAAGACAGGAATAGTTGTCAACTCATCATCCAAATCCTGATCATACCATTCAGAGAATGGGATATTGCAGAATTTTACAGGCAGAAGTATTATTTGTTTTCCACATGCAGAGTTGTCATGCAGTAAAATAAATTCATTGACATCATTGACAAGAGTTGACAACTTTTCTTTGAATGTTGATGGGCGGCTCATGAAGGATCTCGGAATTTCGATGCCTGCTTCATCTGCCAATTTTTTTGTAGTGCAGCCAAACTTGTTCTAACTCCAAAACATGACCTTCATCCGCTGAGTGCCTCAATTCCTGCCCAAGCCAGACCGTGGCTAAATCAAAAGACTTATTTTCAACTTTGGCTTTGGCGCTAGCTCTCATAAACGTCTTCAGGCAATTTGGATGGTAGCATCCTTCTGCTGCCATAATATCATTGACATCTGCCACGCGAATATTGTTGACATTTTATACATATTTCGCAGCTGACAGAATGTGGTTACTCATGTTCTTGGTCATAACAGTGCATGTCTTTTGCTTCATGCTGGTGCCCTGACAGAACATGCAGAGTTGCCAGTCTATTGGCTTTGTTTGGCTTCGCCAGCCTGCAGATGTACAGTGTGGGGCATTAGATGCATGACCATCTGAGTGTGTAGGTAAGGTCTTACCATACTGTTTCTTTAATCGCTGAATTTTTTCCTTGCTTTTATACACAGCATAACATGACTTGTACCATCCCAGTACTGGTGCTGAGGTAGCTTTGAAGGCTGAAGTTAGTCTGTCTGCTGCATCCCTTAACTTCTTCCTTGCTGCAGTGGCATCCCTCATGGAGTTGAGGCCTTGTGACGTTGCATCGAATAATGCATCATGTTTGGATTCTTGACAAATGATGCACAGCTCACTAGATACTGGCGTTGATTGCTTCAGGCTAACGACTGGGTCCATGACTTCTTTGCTCTGAAAATAAATATGGAACATAAATTATTATTAATAAAGAAAATGTAGGCCTACCTATAGGTATTAATAACTGTTATAAAATAATAGGTTAGGTTAGGTTAATATTGCTTTATGCCTCAGTTGAAGATATTTCACTCATATCGAGGCAGTTGGTTTGGGAATGGTGGAGGAAGACCCGAAAATCGGGAGAACCACCGACCTGCGGCAAGTAAACCGACAAACTTTCTGACACTGGATCGAGCGGGACTCGAACCCAGGCAGTCATAGACCTGTGATCCGTAAGCCAGCGCTTTAGACCACGTGCCCACCGCGGCCACTATAAAATAATACATGTTATGCCAGACTAGCAATATTTAACCTAATTGTATAACATACATTTTATCATTATTTGTCCCTTATCTTGACCGAAGAGTGTAAAATAGTCATTTCAGCATTTCAGCATTACACAATTGTTAATCTGATGTGTTCAGCGCATTCATAGCTATCAAAAACATGGTCTTAGACACAAAGATCATGACTTTATCACTACTCGTTCATAAGTTATGGGCGTTTGAAATTTTGCTTGGCGGCCATTTTGTTTTTTGATAATTTTGAAACGAAAAATTCAAAATTCAGCTTGGTATACAAAATATTCATTTTTAGCATAGTCAAATCCTTTGGAAAAAGTTGTTTACCAGCTTTTCCTCAAAAATGCCTTCAGAACTTTATGCAGTCACATATCTCAGAAATTGGCCTAGTCAAGGTGGTGGGCTTGGGATCCTCGGATCCTGAGTTCAAATCACACTTGGCTGTTAAATTAATACCAGGTGGGGTTGACTCTGCCTGTCATCCTTCCGAGTTTGACAAAATGAATGCCAGGTTGCTGTATATATATATATATATATATATATATATATATATATATATATATATATATATATATATATATATATATATATATATATATATACATATACATATACATATACATATACATATATATATATATATATATATATATATATATATATATATATATATATATATATATATATATATATATATATATATATATATATATATATATATATATATATATATATATATATATATATATATATATATATATATATATATATATATATATATATATGTATATATATATGTATATGTATATGTATATGTATATGTATATATATATATATATATATATATATATATATATATATATATATATATATATATATATATATATATATATATATATATATATATATATATACATACTAGCAGAAAGCCCTGTCCCACTGGGCTTTTCGAAGGAAGTTTGTTCCCAAAAGTGTGTGGAATATTTCAGGAGTTTACCAGGAATATTCCTTGACAGCATAATGGCAGGGACCCATGTAAATTCCGCGTGATGTAAAATGTAACTTCAAGTCCTCAACCACTTCCCCTCTTCCCATCCCCAAGTACTCAACCCCATGTGTGCAAGCCCTCCTCGCAAACCCCAATTCATTCAAGCCCTACTACAAAATCCTCCCCCTTTCAACCTGAATGCTTCAATTCCCCTGATGCTCTACACACTCCAAGTCTGCAAAATCATTCCCCATCTCACCAGCCCCCCTCCCATCACGATTTCTCAACCCCTCCACCCCCACCACAGTACCTCAATCTCACTACCCCCCCCCCACTGAAAGTCCTCAACCTCACCCCAAAGTCTCAACCTCCGCCTCCCAACTCTGCCCCATCTTTGCTCTTCCCACCCCTCCAAACCCCAACTCCCTGTCCTCTCCCATCCCCCTTAAGAACACTCACAAACACAGATAGATAGGTCGGTGGATAGATAGACACACATATAAATCGACTGGTAGGAGTACCTAGTATTGTCGGGCAATGCCGAGTCCCGACTCCCACCCACCCCTTCCCCTGCCTCATCCCACCCCACCACTTCCCCTCCCTCTTCCAACAGAGGAATTTTCGCAGGGTTTAACCCCATTTGGGAAAAATAAATGATAAAAGTTAAACCCGCTTTCAATTCCTACCAACCTCTAACTTGCCTCGTCGCCTCTAACTTACCATGTATCTCTGGAAATCTGCTCCCTGAGGGACTATTTCATCAATATGGCCGAAATAAGTCATGGTATAGATATTTATCCTCGTCGCCATGTAATCTCTCTGTAGTGTGTTCAGTAACGAAGTTTATTGTGGAGCACTCGCCAAGTAGCTTAAGCACACATGCAAGCACTCCATTCAAAATTGTTGATAAGGAATGGCTGGCTTGGTGAGCGCTAACTAGCTGCTTGGTAACTGAACACATTGCTGGACATCTCGACAGCATACAGTACATACAAAATGCCAATAAAAGGACTTTCTTTTTTTTTTAAATTAAAGACTTCAAATATTAATCATAATTATTTTTATTGTAATGAAAACGTACCTTGGTCAGTTTTCAATTTATTGTTTTAATTTTTAAAATGTACATAAACTCAGATGTGATGTTGAGTGTATGAAGTGGACGTGTACATTTCATATAACTTTAAAGTGTGCACGTACATAACTTCTTTAGAGTGTGCATGTACATAATAAATATCTCTCGGGACTTTCCTCGGCAGCCTCCCGACTAATTAATTACGTACAAAGGCATTTCACTACCAAGCCAATTTCTTTCGCTTCTAATGTTTATTTACTTCTCAGATGTGAATTACATGTCCATCAGTTTGTTTATTAGCTTTGAAAAGTCGGAAGAAAACCAAAAGTTAAAAAAAAATGAGACCACTATTTTCTTTCCTCTACATTACGAGAACGTACAGTATTTTCATTGGGAGTGTATATTAGACTGCTGCTACGATTGCTGTGATCAAAACATGCATTGCCTCGTTTGAGTTGTAATGAAAATGTACCTTTGCTTCCTCAAAACGGTACCTTTATTTGATGATAGAAGATGTGTTGTTCAGTCTTCAAATGTACACCGGAGGCCAATGAACCCTGAGACCTATGTAGAGCAAAAAAGATAGCAGTGATTTCTGGGCCGCTGGAGGGAAAGGCCTGGCTAATAGGTGGTGCTTGTGACGCTGGGGGAGAGAGTGGCATGGCCTGCAGAATGGGTGGTGCAAATGACCCACAGACAGGAACTCAGCTTTATATCTATATTTATGTATGATAGAGAAGTGCAGATATATAGAAAGATAGACAGACACATGCACATTGATAGATACACAGACACAGATAGGTAGACAAACACACATATAGATAGGATACATGGATAGACAGAGACACATAGATACATGGATAGAAAGATAGATAGATAGATAGATAGATAGATAGACAGACACATGCATACAGATACACATTGATAGATAGCTAGACAGATAGATAGACACATAGACAGGTAGGATAGACTTACACACAGACATATAGATAGATAGATGGATGGACACAGATAGATCTATAGATATATAGATAGGACACACAAAACATAGACAGACAGACAGACAGACAGACACACCGATAGATATATTGGGCAGACACAGATATATATATATATATATATATATATATATATATATATATATATATATATATATATATATATATATATATATCACAGACACCCACACCAATGGAGAGACAGACAGAGGCAGACACACAAAGATAAATATATGGATAGGACAGAAACAGACATCACCAGAGAGATAGCAGACACAGATATATTGATAGATAGATATATAGACAGACAAACACACATAAAGATAGATTGCCTGATACACATCACTAGATATAGAGAGAGGCAGTTACACACATAGATAGATAGATAGATAGACAGACACACATCGATAGATAGACAGCCATACATCGATAGATAGATAGACATAGATATCGAGAGGCACACACATATACAGATAGATAGACAAACATACATAGACAAGACAGACACAGATAGATACGGAGATAGATAGACAGACACCCAGATAGATATATAGACAGACACACCCTTTAGATGTATTAGACATATTTAAAACCCTTAAACCCCTAAGACCCCATATACCCCTTTAGAACCTTTGGAACCCATGGACCCCTAAAACCTGCAAGACCATTTAGACATGGTAGACATCTTTAGACCCCTTTAGACTGCTTGGACCCTTGACTATTTTGAGTTTTAGATCCTTTAGACCCTTTGGACCACAACTACTATTAGAATTTAACCTTTAGACCGGTTAGACCATTTAGAACCTTTCAGACGCACATCACACAAACATCTATGGTTTTTGTTTGCAAAACAGACTATACTTTTTTCAGCAAGTAATGCACAAACTCTACCCACCCAGAGGGTGCATCCCCTTCTAGTTCTAATAATGTTTATAGATTTAGATTCCATAGAATCCAGAAGACTCAAATGTCATGCTGAGGCACCAGTCCATCAGGGATAGCAGTTACTCCATTGAGTTGTGTTCAAAGGCCTTATAGACTTAAAACCAATGGCTTACTGAATCCTTTGGGAACTCAGCAGTGCACCAGTCTGAAAGCACAGCACATGGTTCAGGGAATTTTGGAGAATGAGGGACCACCACAGATGCATGCCCAATGGCAGCACAACAATGGGCAGCCAGGCACAAACCAGCCTATATGTTCCAAATTTCCAAATGTAGGAGCACCAGTTCACCAAGAGGGCACATGTCTGACACAGGAAGCAGCTTGAATGAATTCTGAGCTCAGTTCCATGTCACTTTCAAGGCATCATTCACTCACGAAGAATACCACGATCACACAACGTCGAACCTCCACAGCGAGTGCAACGTTCAACCATCGCCTCTACACTCCAACTACTCGACTCCTAAAAGTCCTGATGGCCTGATAATACAGCTTGGGTCAAAATGTGATAAACTTTGATAAACCAAAAGGAGTGACAAAAATGTTTTTTTTCTCAGCAACATCAAATTTTGTCTTCAAATATGGCAGTAGAAATATTTATTAGCTTCAAAAAAAAAAATGTTACCCGACATTTCTATCACTGATGGTATTATTATAATGAGTGTTTCAAACTCATTGCATTTTTGTGGCCCACACTATATTTACTTGCTCCCACTTTATTCTGCTTTCGAGCACACTTGGCCTTCAGCTCTGCTGTTGGTGTTTCCCCCTCACTTTTATCCTGTTGTCTTATGATCCATTCAGCATACCTGATCCATTCTTGCTCACCCTCTATCGATTCTATTCATCCTCTCATTTACTCAAGGTCATCTGCCGTCTGCTTGGAAAACAGCAAACATTACCGCTCTGCATAAAAAAGATGCAAAAACAGATCTCTGCAACTACAGACCAATGAGCCTTCTCTCAATCATTGGCAAGGTCATGAAATCCATCATCACTTCCAACATTAGATCCTTCCTCTTTTCCAATGGCTTGATTTCCACCCATCAATTTGGATTTAGACCAGGTTACTCCACCCTGGACATGCTGCTTCTGCTTTCCCAAGAATGGATGGAGGTCCTCAATGTCAGACATGAGATCAGACCATCTCCCCAGACATATTGCGAGCTTTCGATATTGTCTGGCATTGCATACTACTCACCAAAATCCTTTGTTATGGTACCCAAGGCCATCACCACTCATGGCTCACGGACTTCCTCTCTTGTCACAGTCAACACATGGCTCTAAGTGGCTCTCTCTCATCTCCTCTTCCTATCCAGGCTGGAGTTCCTCAAGGCAGTGTTCTGGGCCCTGTGCTTTTTCTGGTTTTCATCAATGATCTCTCAGACTCTCTGGAAAATCCTGTTTATCTCTTTGCTGATAATTCCACTCTCTGCCATACCATATCTCATCCCTCTGATTGGCAGGCAGCAGCCTCTTCACTCTCTACAGATATATTGTCGAGATTATTTTATCCAGATCTACAGATCTGGATAAAATCACAAGCTGGTCCAACACGTGAAACGTGTCTTTCAATCCTGAGACTCACACTCTCACTTTGTCCCTTTGAAAGGACCATCTCTAACCCCCCTCCCCCTCCCCCATCATGTATTTTCTCATCAATCTTCTTGAAAAAGTCCTCTCATTCAAGCTCTTTGGCCTCACTTTCTGCCATTATCTTTCCTAGGAAAGCCATATTTCCAAGCTGGCCTCCAAAGCTAGTTGCCGCCTTGGCATCTTCCATCATGCAAAGTACCTCCTTGGTACACCTGAGCTCATAACCATATACAAAGCTTTCGTCCACAGCCTGATGGAGTCCTGCTCTCCCCTCTGGGGGTGGTGCTCCTGCCTCACACCTAGCTCGGCTTCATGCTGTGGAAACCAAGGCTTTTCGGATCATTGGTATCTCCCGCAATGAAGCTGAGTTTTTGGGTCTCTCACTCTCTCACCGCAGGCAGGTCTGTGGTCTTTCTGTCTTCTACCATCTACTCTCTGACCTTGCATCCCCCCCCCCCCTGCTCTGTCTGTGATCTCTCCCCCCTATATTTTCTCAGGATGCCCAAGGTCGGCCAAAAAACCCCTTCTGGTGAAACTGCCAAAATCAAGAATCACTGCTCACCTTCATTCCTCTTTTTTTCCCTACCTCTAAAACAAACTCCCATACCCACTTCAATCCCACTCTTCCCTCCAGGTCTTCAAAACAGCTATTCACCACCATCTCATGCCTTCCTACTTTCAAAACCACGATCTTTACTACTCCTGTTAATCCACCCCAAACCCACCTCCTTCAAATTCCCTGCTTTCCTTCCCGAAAGTCCTGGAGTGTCCATCTTGTTTACCCCGTGCACCCCACCCCATCCCTCTCCTTTTCACAAATCTCCTCATGTCTGTTCTCCACTGTTTTATACTTCACTCTCCTGCCCACCTTGTCTCATGCTTCCCTTGTTATATGTTCTTGTGTTAGCTCTTATACGAACCTCACCAATGGATACAAAAAAACAACCTCCAAACCAACCAGTCATCTTCTGAGCAGAGGTCAATCGGTGGTATTGACCCTGTAGTCATCGTTGACCTTACCAGTGGGTTTAATCCAGTAACAGAACCTGTTGCTATGTATCCAACGCAAATTGTTACATGATCATCCCTTTATCCCAGCATTCTCACTCATCTCCCCTCTTCTTTGTCTGGATCCATGTTTGGCGGCTCGATGACAAAAAATGCGTTTTGAGGATCATACTCTCCTTCACCCCATTGTCCACTCAATGGGCTTCTAACCGCTGCTGAAAAAACATCGTTGTGCGTATCTCTTTGCCCCCACTCAGGTGGCTCAAAGTCTGGATGTAAACAAATAATTCAGAGGTCCTTGCAGGTTAATTCAGATATTACATCCAGGAAAATGGGATGAATCTACTCCTGAGGGATTTAATGGGCAAGAAGATAAAGGCAGACTCATTCGACTTTGACTCTGAAATAACAAGTCGACTTCTGTCATGTAACTTAAATACAGGTTTGGCAAACATAGTGTCAGCTTTTTGATACCAAATCCTCCTTCCCCAGATGATAACACAAGGAATAAAACACTTCAGGCTACTTTTGTCACTACTTGTTTCAAACTAATAATTCCTGCTATGTACCCCCACCTCCCCCTTCCCTCCATTCCGAGCCCCCAGGCCACATGCTCATTGCAAAAGTTTCTCTTTCTAGTACTGCTGAAGCATGGTTGGCTGCAGCTAGATGATCCAACATAGTCTCATAGCATTGGGAACTGGTTGTGAGATACGACAGATCAACCTACTGTACGAGTCAAGTTTCTGAGTAGGAGGTATACAGAATAAACATCAGCCTGTATCAAAATGTGCAAAGTGAACCACCCTGTCTTTGTCATGAAGAGGCTGACATGACCTTTCCTTGAAATAAATGTCTCCTTGCATCCCTGCAATATGTCCTGGCCTACAAAACGACAAAAGTCACATGGATGCATCTGCATGGCAGAAATTGTACTCGGTATGAACTGTATGTAGCCAAAGATGTGTTTCACCCAAAAGCTTCCAAGCAGCAGGTGCAATGCAATATGGCAGATTAGCTCACTGGTATAGTGGACTCTATATCGCATTGTCTATAATACGGGTTATAATTCCTCGGGGAACAGAATTATGGTCCTGAAGCTACACAGCGATGGCTCCCTTGCTATCGGCATTAACCATGCTATATACAACTAAAAGGATTTCCCGCAAAGTGGGTCATATAATGATGTAATCAGTCATTCGATACCATTTTGAGATGAACACTGCATCGATATAGAATATATATAAAAAAAATAACCACTAAAACAGACTTTCGAGTTAAATCTGTCATCTTATCAGAAATGACAGCATTATCATCGGTGCGTGAGGAGGCGATGGAAAAAAGCTACGCTTTGCCAAAATCGTTATTTTTATGCTTAAAAGCATCACCATGCGTGCCTGTCACCCACAGCACTTCTGAAGATGTGATCCAACATCGGCTTTGATTTAGCCATCTCAAACCTTTGCAAAAGTGCTTTGTCAACTTTCCGACTCATTTTGAGTAATTTGTGCATCAATCTGGAGCGAACACCTGACTTGGAAGGATTGACCCACAGGGCAGACCCACGAAACAACTGATTTTTAAGAAGATAAAAAAGGAGAAATCTTTTTTTGAGCAAATTATATGATGCTCATAAATGTATCAATGAAGACAGAGCTGTCTGGCCATTTAAGGTTGCTTGGCCCATCAAGAGACAATCAATGCAAGGGGAGGCCATTTGGCCCATCAAGCTTGCACAGTCGTACCAACACCTAACTAAGTATTTCTCCCTATTCAGGATACTTCCAATACCAAACTCTATTTTAAATATATCTGTACTGTTTCTGCTACAATTGCATTTACAGGGAAACTATTCCATCTCTGAGCGAAAGATCCCTGCTTTACTGCCGTCCAACTCTCCTTTTATTACCCCGGCCACCGAAGGTGGACAGACGGAGGTTGTTTTCACCCCTGTTGTTTTTGTCTGTCTGTCTGTGAGCAGGATATCTCAAAAAGTTATGGATGGATTTGGACAAACTTGGTGGATAGGTTGGATGTGTGACAAGGACTAAATGATTATATTTTAGTGAACATCTGGATATTAGAATTATTAAGTGATTTTTCAACATTAAGAGATTGGACTAACAACCATATATAGCACTATATCTAAAAAAAAGAAGTCATGGGCGGATTCGGACGATTCGGTGGATGAGTTGGGTAGGTGACAAGAACAAGCCGATTAGATTTTGGTTCGAATCCGGATGCAGATGCGGCCTATTAGTGGGATACAAAACATAAACTCTTCAGCCTGGCAAAGGTTGTGCTCCACCAAGTGCCATTCGAGTTCAATCTGAAACTGTGTTCCCGGGTCCTGTCACTGTCTATTCTGCTGAATAACTCTGCTGCACTTTTTGAACATTATCTGTTTTTAAATGTCTAACCATAAGTTTATTTGTAATTTTAGAGTAAAAGATCTAGTGGACAATGATCAAGGATTTTATTCATAACCTGCTGTGTGCCTGTCTCCCAAGACCATGCATGGTGGGTGCACTGCATGGTAATGGAGTTGTACGTTCCACGTGAAGGTGCTCCGAATGAAATTCAATATAGCTTGAAGAAATTCTAACAGACTAGTCTGAGTGACATTACTCGACAACAGACTATTTATGTTAAAGTTCTGATGAAGTATAGATTAATTGGCAAGAAGGAAGTGCAATGAGGTAAAAGTTCATTACTGATTTACCATTAATCAAAAGTAGTGATGTTTATTGATCATATTAGTTTACAAACATTCATATGAGCAAGCAAGCCCTGTTTAAGACTTAAAACTTCATAAACAAGATGAAAAAATTGGACCGCACAACCTGAAGCTCACCTGGATCAGGAGCATCAGTCACTCGAACTCCATGCAGCCCTCCTTAAGGCCCAGTCACACCTTGACGTTTTAGCCAGCAATGGCAACATATTAAAATGTATGTAAAACGCTGGCTTACGTTGAACTTTTGATGTTTTTTTTTTAAAGATTCGGACATATTCATAGCGACTTGGTCTTATGTATAACGCATTAGTAATGGACACAGAACGTTTCGTTGTGTTATAGATAACTTATACCAACGAATGCTGAACCTGTTGTCGGCCTACACAACCGATGCCCAACGATAGTCTAACTTAGGCATAGCGCGTTGCACGCATCGCCGACGATGTCGTGACGTAGCCTATTAAAAAGCTGACGCACAACGATTCGAATCATAACTGCCGTAGAAATGGAAGTGTCAACATCGCAGTCACACCTTGGCGATCTTGCCAGCGTATGCCGACCAAAGAAAAATGTGTCTAAAACGTTGGGGCACGTCAAATACGGTATGAGTAAGTTTGGTATACGTGAGTAGAACGCTAAAGTACGCTATCATACGTCGTAGTAAGTAGAGTACGTCAAGAAATTTTAAACATGTTCAAAATTTTATGACGTACTTGGCATATGACACACGTTCCGCATGCGATGCGGATAAGTTTTACACACGATATGCGGACGCTTACACACGTCCACAAAGGCTACTTATAAGCTACTCATTAGTCGAAACACGTCGCGGTAATGTCTTTTTTACGCGAAACTTATTTCTAACTTATGTTTGACGTGCTTTGAACCAATTCTTTACATAGTCCCAACACACATTGACGTATGTAGACGTATTCCAATGACGTCTTCTGGTCGACAAAAAAAAAAAAATGAACGTGTTTCTAACTTACAACTGCCATATAAAGACGTGTTCCCAGCGATTTTGGGAATTGGTATATAAAAATGGTGTTCATAAAAGGGGAACCTAACAGTGTTTTCGAGTCCTTTTTGAGTCGATGTCCATGTCAGAAGTAACAGTATCAGTATCAGTATCAGTATTACTCGTAGTTTGTTCATGTTGGCAGTAGTAGGTGAGTGTGAGGGGGAGGATGTGGGTTATGATGGATCCTCCTTGCGTCCACGTGTCCACGGGTAGGAGACATCTTCGCACCATTGTTCGAAGTTCTTCGCGGCTAATTTTTTATGGGGCTTTTTCAACAATGAGCTATGGCTTGTTTTTAGGATTTAGGTCTATTCATAACGGGTTGGACAAATGCACAATGAACTAATAATGTGCATAGAGCGCTTCGATAACTTATAGATACGGTATACCAACGAATAATTATCGTGTATCCGGCGTTCACAAACTATGCCCAACGATAGCCTAACTTATCCATATCGTGCGGCAGTTTATCTTTGCCGGTGACGTGGGGTTTGCTATTCATCGGCTGCCACTCAACGATTTAAATGGCTGCATCTCCACTATTGAAAGTAGACGCTTGCGCTCAACAATTGGATTTTTTTTACACTCAACGACTTTTAAACGGTACCACTCAGCTATTTTCATTGTTTACAATGAACGATTTAAATTGCTGTCACTCGCCTTTGTTTTTTGACGCTGGGGTTTGGAAATTTGAAGCGTTTCTTCCGAACGTGTTAAAACGCTCAAACTCGACTATTTTAAATAGACGCTGCCGATGGACAATTGGAATCAGAGCCAAGCTAGACATCGAAGTGTGAACATCCTCGTCATGCCGAAGAAAAGTTTGAAGAATGCTGCAAATAAGTGTCCTGGCCGTGGCCGTGGACGCTGATGCAAGGACGATCCATTATACCGACGTCTTTCAGCCTATGAGTAACTTAAAAGTAACGTCTGTCGACGTGTGGCAACGATCGCGTAACGTGCCAACAACACGTTAATCATAGGTTAGAAATAAGTTTCGGGTACTCTAAACACTACCTCGGCGTGTCTCAACTTGTGATTAACTTACAAGTAGCATGTGTTGACGTCTGTCAACGATCGCAGACCGTGCATACAACTTGTGGCCAGCGTAGCGGAACGTGTGAGTCATACGCCGGCATACGTCGAGAAATTTCAAGCATGCAAAAATTTGAGGACAACCAAAAAGTACAACGTTTAAAGCCAGCGTACAACGACGTATGGCAGTGTTTGTCAGCGTGCTCTCAATGTTATCAAAACTTACCCATAACGTATTCAACGTGTGCCAGCGTTTTCGAAAAAAAATTCAAAAATCGGCATACGTTGGCTAAAACGTCAAGGTGTGACTGGGCCTTTAGACCCTGATTTTATTTTTTTAATGCCGTGAACAAACTTTGGTACATCAAGGGTGATGAAGGTTGTGGTTAAGTTTCATCAAAATCGTGTGTGTAGTTTCGGAGAAGAGAGAAAATACCTATTATGGGGGGGGGGGCTCAAACCCCCCACAGATCCCCCTAGACCCTGGTTTTTATAATGCCATGAACAAACTTTAGTACATCACAGGTGATGAAGGTCAGGTCAGGTTAGGTATGGAAGCATGCGCCAGAGCAGCGCGTCACTGCATTCACTTTCCGCCAGTACTCCAGGGGCCTCCGTCTGGCCAACCTGCCGATCAACCTGCCGCAACCACAAGGCACATGGTCAACCCATTGGCCTCCTCCACTCACGAGGCTCCCTCGGTGAGAGAATCTGGTGAGCAGGATTAGCGTCAGGAAAATGAGCCACATGTCCATACAGCTGCAGCTGACGCTCATGGGTTATGCAGGTAACAAATCTCATTTGAGCTTCTCTCAGCAACTGCTTGTTGGACACAAAGACTTGATGAAGGTTGTGGTCAAGTTTCATCGAAATAGTGTGAGCAAATACCTATTTTGTGGGGGGGGGGGAGTCAAACCCTCCCCCCACCCAATCGACCCCTTTAATGAGTGCAGATTTTTATGCAGTCGATACACTTTGGTACATTATTGGTGGTGAAGGTTGTGGTCAAGTTTCATCGAAATTGTGTGTAGTTTCGGAGAAGAGAGCAAATACCTATTTTGGGGGTCAAACCCCTCCCCCATTCCCATAGACTCCCTCAGTGAGTGCAGATTTTGATGCGGTCAATACACCTTTGGTAGGCATCAAATATGAACCCTGTGGCCAAGTTTCATCAAAATCGTTTGGTTCGAGCGATAATTATTGAAGTGTTTATGGACTGACTGACTGTGACCTCATCACTCACCGACGGACACTGCTCGATTGCGCAAGGTCACTGGACTAAAGTCCAGGTGAGCTAAAAATGGAATTAGGAAAATAAAATTAGAAGAAGAGCAGGAAAATAATGGCCATCAAATACAAATCTAATTTATAGCTGTGCATATCATTCCTGTTATGTGAGTGGGTTAACTACTCACATACTACGGTCGTAAAGTTACGTATTTTATTGTGTCCCTAGATGCAAGAACCAGTGAAGTGAGATTGAGAGCACAATGATGAGGGACATTCTCGACTTTACCAGCATCACACAATATTCTTCTGGTTTTGTACGCCAACATTTGTTTCTTTGTATAAGTAAATTTTGCAGAAAGTCCTTTTTCTCAAGACTGCACGGGGTAAGGTGTTCCATGAACTTGCTAGTTAATGAAAATAATATATGGTAGAAATTACGCTGTTCCGCATGGTTATGCCTTGCATAGCAACTCTTATGACATGATATACCAACTCGACATTGTAGATAGTTTGGCAGAGGGAACATTTACTGACAAGAGAAGAAACACCTTCCAACGAAGTAACTTTGCTTTTGGAGGAACAATGGCACATGTTTATTGAATAAATAACAGCCAAAATAGAATGCATCAGATGTTTATCTTATGTAATGTACTAAAAATTACAAATATTTTTTAATGTAATCCACAGTAATCTTATGTAAAGTACTTTAATATAATTTCAAAATAGAATAATGTAATCCTAACATCTGAACCCCCAGGAAGCACTGCAGATTTTTCCAGTAACCCCCACCTGGTTGAACTCTCCAAATCCAGGCTTTCCGCACACCTCAACTGTTTTGTTCCACTTTTCTCCTGTTTGTGGAACCATATTCCTGAGACGGTTCAATTGTATTGTTCCTTCCAGGACCTCAAGCAAGCGGTGCACCATCTCATGTCATTCGCTGTCATTCCTACCCACAATCATTTTTACCCCCATTGGCCCTGTGTCACTCCATCATCCTACCTGCAGGTTACTGTGTTTCTTTTCTTTCCTTCTCTCCTCTTTTGTTGTTAGCTCATTCCCTTGCTTGTGGTACCCACTTGTAGCCCCACTGTCAAAACTATGCCTTCTTGACCTCGTTTCAACTCACTTTTACATGAGCCTCGATTTTGTATTCAAAACAAAAGTTCATAAAGAATGTGAAAATTTGAATATTCATATAAAACAAAAATCTGAAAAAGACCATTAGATGCCTTTCTTAGAACTGGTGTATGTTCTGTAGGTTACAGAAATGCGGAGCATTTGGAATTAAGGTCGTAGAAAGCTGTTGCTGTCTGATGTGTGGGGTTTGACGAAATTGACTGTGCTTTCTTTATAGAGTTATTTTGCTTTTACTAACTTGTTTTTATTCCCCAAAGGTAGTTTTTCTCATGAGTTGCCCTCATATCAATTTGAGGTTCAAGTTTTAAACTCAAGAAACAAGAATACTCAGCAAGAATATTGCCACAGAGAAGGAAGTTGTGTGAACAGAATGCAACCATTCGCAAAGGCTTCCCCCTTGTACTGGGCCCAAATATGTCTGAATTAAAGCTTTTCTGCAGAAGTTTGTGGCAAGAGATTTCTACGAGCCTGTGAGTTGGCAGGGCTGTTTCAGGACCCCAAATTAAAGATGAAGTTTCAATCATTTACCTCTTCAGGGATCACAAATGAACCCAATTGTTCATGAGACAATATGGCAGAATACATGAGTCACATCATTCATTATGAATTTATTATGTGAGGACACAATATGATACCATAATTTCCATGATATGAAACCACAAACAACTGGAAGGCCACTCAGTAGGGCGTATACCTGAACCACGTAATGCCTCATCTATGAGAACATATCGGGGCCCAATACATTTTTGAAATATCATTCCATATATTGCTTTTGGCCCTATCTTTCAATGGTGAAGAATCACTTTGAAAATGAAATAATTCTCGTATCCAGATCCGAATTCAGATCTTCACGAAAATTGAATCAGTTCTTCATGGTCACACACCCAACCTGTTCACCAAGTTTCATCCGAATCCGTCCACAACCTTTTGAGGTATCGTGCTATATATTAGTTTTGCTCGTGATGACTGGTTTAGCCATTTTAGAGAAGAAGATTTTTAAAGGTTTTTTTTCCAAAAAGAACAATATGGCTGCCGAATCACGTGACCGATGCAATCATCAAAAAAAGCTTTGTGGACCATTTTATCCCGAGATGACCCTCAAAAATTTTCATACTGATCAGATGTAGCGTTCTACATATGCCATTATGACGTCATAACGAAGGCACGTATGACGTCATACAAAATCGCACTCATTCCCCACGAGGAGTACTTGCCATGTGCCAAGTTTCAATTTTTGCCTTGATGTGGTTTCAGAGATACAGAGGTCCAAAGTTTTTCCATTTTTCCAACATGGCTGCAACACCACGTGACCTATGATGTCATAATTATGATTAAAACATTCTACATGAGTAGTCACCAATCGTGAAAATTTTGTTTCAATCTGACAAGTGGTTGCGGAGAAAAACACGAAAGTTCTGTGCGGACAAACAAACAAACAAACAAACAAAGAAATGAAAAATCGTGCTCAGCACGACACTTGGCGAATTAGTTGACCTTTCCGTGTGGTGGTCCAAGCTGTAATGTCATGGAATGTGTGGTGTTCATTTGTTCGTACATTAATAAAATGACACGAAGTCACAAATAACAATTATCAGGCGCGCGTTGTCATGGTAACGGCAGCAGATTGAAAATTTTCACAACTCATTTAAAGCCACCATGTGACATTCAACAACTTATCATCGGTGCTTGTTGCTTTCATTCTGATCGTAGAAAATATTTGAAAATACCGAGGAACATTGCTTTTCAACCAGCTTTACGATCCCGTTATCAGGTTTGAAATATGTTGTAAAACAAAAATATGTATTTTATATGTGTGCTTTTCATGTTTTGGGTGACCCTGACCTTGACCTTGGGTCAATTTCGATCAAACTTTGTACACACGTTAATATTACATGCATAAATAGAGAGTATAAGTTTCAATATAATAAGTGCAAAACTGTTTGAGAAATAGCCATGTGTAATTCACAAAATTACCCATTGGTTTATAATGGGCGATAATATAAAGTGATGCAGAATCCAGATCCTGATCTTGAACATCACCAAAAGTCACAAATCTTTTTGCACTGTGGATTTTTATCAGCTGTTAAAATTTCATCCAAATCGGTTAAGAATTGTGACCTGTAGAACGAATATAATTTTTTTTAATCACGCCAATAGCTAAAAACTTTGACGTCATATGCTTGTGTAAACTGTGCATAATTTGTACTAACATGCATTTTAAAACATTTATATATTCCATTGAAGTTTGTTTTGGCGTCAACAGGAAGTCGCTACGACTTCCATTTACTGAGTTATGTTCAAAAGCTTGTTTTCACCTTTTTTTGACGTAACGTCGTGACGTTAAGTGCGATTATGACGTGATTTGATCCCAAACTATTTCAGCAAGATTGGCTATCACGTGTTAAAATTTGAGAACGATTGCTTCAGTAGTTTCGGCTGCACACGAGCGTAAATATTTTTTAAAAATGACGTCAATAGGCAAAACTTTGACGTCATATGCTTGCGAAAACTATGCGTAATTTGTAATAAGATGCATTTAGTAATCATTTAGATATTTGAATGAAGTTTAATTTGGTGTCAACCGGAAGTCGCTACGACTTCCGGTCACTGAGTTATGTCCAAAAATGTGTTTTCACGTTGTGTGACGTCACGTCGTGACGTTTAGTCTGATTAAGACGGGGTTTGGATGCGGACCGTCTCAGGTGGATTGCCTATCAGGTGTAAAAATTTAAGAACGACTGGTCCAGCCGTTTGGGCTGTAGATGACCGGACAAACAAACCAACAAACGGAACAGTTCAATATACTTGACAAAATCGAAGATTTCGCCAAGTAACAAACAAACACAAACAAACGGACCCAAATGCAATACTCTCTCCTTCAGCGAGGGTAAATATGGCATCTCATCCTGGCACCCTCCTAAGAGAGCCGGCCTACACAATTACGTCATATACCCAGAAAACCTCATACTACATTCATGGAGGGAATCAAAAAGTATAAAACTAGTATAAACTAGTATAAAACTAGTATTAAAAAAAACACTAGTATAAACGCCCATCAAAAATGACGTTGTGGAATTATTTTATTCGAAATAGTCAAGGAGAGTTGAAGATGTGATGTTTCATAGCATGAAGTGTTATTTTAAAACACGACAGGTACAAATATGACCACATTTTCTTTATCTTCTGGGATGTTTTATTTTGACTGTACAGCCTCATGAGAGTGCCAAAGTATGAAGCCTCGGCCTAGCATCTGGTGTACTTTTATCTTCTTTATTTATTACATATCGTACGGATGTAAATTAACACTCATTTTACTCTGCGCATGTTACACATCATGTGCAGTGAATGTCACCTCCCTGTGCCTTGTATTTATTGTTATTTTTTTAAAAACGATTCTGCACACCGCCCTTGAGGCTCGATTTGTAAGTCGGCGTCGACAATTCCATTAGAAAAGACGTAATTACTCTTTTATGGAAAATGTTTTTCGAGGTTTTTTTTTATAATCCTCAAAAATACACTGCAGTGAACATACACTTGTGTTAAAAGATTGGCCTTTAAAACCCTACTCAAATCATCCGTATGAAGGGGGACAGTCAAATACACAGATACACATTGTGTTTTTTTATCCAGTAAACCGTGAAACAGGGCGGTTTCCAACATTGCAGGTTTCTACCAATCGCAGGCAACATATTGTGTTCCGATTTCGTTGTTGCGGTATTTCATTTCAGCCAATCTTGGTTTGTGAGCTGAGATCTCGCACACCGTTAAATGTAGCACTTAGACTGGCGAACATGAATGAAGCTAAATTTAATAATTAGTCCATGGGCCCAGGCCAGAAATTCCACTTGTCAGTACCATCTCAGGAAACCAATCCTAGTTATGATTTTTGAATTGGTGTATATATATAGATCATATTTTGATGTGATAACCATTGCAGACTGGCAGCTTAGTTCATGGGCCAGGCCAGAAATTCCACTTGTCGGTACCATCTCAGGAAACCAATCCTAGTTATGATTTTTGAATTGGTGTATATATAGATCATATTTTGATGTGATAACCATTGCAGACTGGCAGCTTATTGGTAGTTATCTCTGGAATGTACCCACCCTCCGCATAATGAAAGGGAAAAGGCAAACAAATCTGGATATCCTTGTGCTATATCATGTGATTGGGTTTTCGTGTATCATGACTCGCCCGCTAGGGGTGGCGTTGATGTACATCCGGACGCGCAATAAAGCGGAGTTACTGCTACGCTCTCGCCCTCCATGTTCCGCTGTGCCTCGGATACCACAATTGGCTGACGAGGATGGTTGATTGAGTCACGGCGCACGGACGGGTGCCCGTTTTCGTCGGAGACTACTTCGAATTGTTTTCAGAACAGTTGGGGTGCAATTCCCATGCGAATGATGTGGTCGACGAGAGCAAACAGAAGTTTGATAGCCTCGCTATCGGCGGAACATTATCGACTGCTGAGTGATTTGGTGGCGCCGGACAAGCCCAGTGATGACAGGCTGTCGTTTCGGGACATTGTGCAGAAGATGAAAGCACACATGGCGCCGGAGAAGTCATTACAGCTGGCTCGATACCAGTTCGATCGCCTCGCGAAAGGTACAAAGGAGCGCGTCGCTGATTTCGTGGCGCAAGTGAAGCATTCTTCCGTGGCCTGCAAGTTCACGGCAGAGGAGCGTCCAGCTCGGCTCAGAGATCGATTTATTTCTGGTTTGAGAGATGCGAAAATGGTTTCGGCGATTCTACGGCTGAAGGGTGAAGCTGTTACATTTACCTCGGCGGTCGACACTGCTACAGCTGTCGAGCAGACTCTCGGAGATGTTCGAGCCATCACCGGCCGCGGCATGCCGGATGGCCCAGGGGCCCACACGGTGTCGCGAGTGCTCCGGGACGCACGCACGACCTTCGGTGCGGGTCGGGGCCAGACGTCGCCATGCGGCCGCACGAGCGGCGAGGTGACCCCGCGGACGTGTTTGGGATGCGGCGGTCGACACTTGCGCCATGTGTGCTCGTATAAAGACACTGTGTGTTTACGTTGTCACAAGGTGGGTCATCTGAAGCGTGTGTGCCGAGGGGCGTTGGCCACCGTTAAGGTCATGGACGGCGATGTGCGAGGCGACCTCGGTGACCCGGGGCGAAACCTGCAGCCATTGATGAGCCTGTTTTCAATTGGTCCTGCGGTGGCGCGCCCGATGACTGTGGAAGTCGAAGTGAACAACACGCCGATCACGTTTCAGGTTGACACGGGAGCGGCGATGTCGATCATCGGTGAGCAGACCGCGCGTAGACTCAACGACCTGAAGCTTATCAGGTCCGACCTCACACTGTGCATGTATACCCGCGAGAAGATAACGCCAGTCGGGATGGCAGACGTGTCTGTGCGGTACCAAGGCCAGGTCGCCGCGCTTCCGTTGTACGTCGGTCGGGGGAGGGGTCCATCTCTCCTAGGCCGAGACTGGCTGACCCGTATCAGGCTAGACTGGGCCGCCGTTTACCTTGTGCAACCCGTGCCGAGCCGATGGGAGGATCAGTTGGAGAACATTCTTCAAATACATCAAGGTTTGTTTTGCGACGACCTTGGGAAACTCAAGGGCGTGGAGACAAAGCTCTTCCTGAAGGAGGGGGTGGTTCCTCGTTTTTGTAAACCACGACCGGTGCCATATGCTCTGCGGGACAAGGTCAAGGGTGAACTGGATTGGCTGGAGGCCTGTGGAGTGATCGAATGGGTGTCGTACTCAGATTGGGCCACCCCGGTCGTCACGGTGCTGAAACGGAATGGAGACGTCCGATTGTGCGGGGACTTCAAGTCCATGGTTAACCTGGGGCTCAGCATGGAGCAATATCCACTGCCGTCAATCGATGAAATATATGCACGGCTGGCAGGGAGTCAATGCTTCACGAACCTTGATCTGCGTGATGCATATTTTCACCTGCCGATGGATCCCGGGAGTAGCGACCTTTTGACAATCAACACGTGTCAAGGGCTCTATCGATATACCCGACTCTGTTTTGGGATTGCTTCAGCCCCTGCCTTGTGGCAGAAAGCCATGGATCAGGTTTGCATTGGCCTTCCCGCTCAAACCTATCTGGACGATGTGCTCATTGCGGGGAAAACGGCGGACGAGCATCTTGTGAACATTGCCCAAGTGCTGACGAAGCTAGAAGCGTGCGGCCTGCGCTTGAACAGAGACAAGTGCGCATTCTTCAAGCAGCGCTTGGGATACCTTGGGCACATCATCACGCCGGAGGGGCTGTTGAAAGGCCCTTGGAAGGTGGAGGCGATTCAGCACATGCCACCGCCTTGCGACAAGACTGCAGCTGCGCTCGTTCATTGGTCTGGCCCAGTATTACCAAAGGTTCGTGCGCGGGCTCAGCTCACAGCTTGTGCCGTTAACGCGGTTGCTCAGGAAGGACGAGCGCTGGGCCTGGGGGTCTGCACACCAGGCGGTGTTCGACCGCGTCAAGCGGCTGCTCACAGAGGATACGGTCCTCGTGCACTACGAGCCTGCGCGTCCGCGCATGCGACAGCTCTGCATATGGCATCGGGGCAGTGCTCTCCCACAGGACGGACGATGGTTCTGAGCAGCCTGTTTGTTTTGCATCCCGAACCCTGTCCGCAGCAGAGTGGGAATATGCCCAGATCGAGCGCGAGGCTCTCAGCCTCGTCTGGGGTGTGCGGAGGTTTCATCAATACCTGCTGGGGTGGCATTTCACTTTGCAGACGGATCACAAACCACTTCAATTCATCCTGAGTCCCGAACGCGGGGTACCGGTGGTAGCGGCCGCGCGGATACAGCGGTGGTGTCTGTTTCTTGCTGCTTACGATTATGATATTCCGTTCCGGAGCACCGAAAAGCATGCTAACTGCGACAGGCTCTCGCGCTTGCCTTGCGCAGAGGGTCCAGCTGCGTCTGAGTCAGCCGACCGGGTTGATGTGTTCGCACTGGGCCAGGTCCAAAGCGGGCCGATCACGGCCAAACAGGTCGCGGTGGAATTTGCTCATGATCCAGTGCTCGCACGTGTCATCCAGGCGATTTCTACGGGGAATTGGAGCGATCTACCTTCAACACCGGCATTTCAGCCTTTCGCGTCGCGCGCATCGGAACTGTCGTTGGTCCAACAGTGCGTTCTGTGGGGAATGAGAGAGGTGATTCCACCGAAGTTCAGGCAGTGGTGTTTGGAAGAACTGCATGTCAGTCACCTTGGCGTCGTGAAGACCAAGAGTCTTGCTCATTCGTAGCCTGTTGTGGTGGCCGGGGTTGGACAAAGACATCGAGCAGTTGGTTAAGCATTGCACCATGTGCCAAACAGATGCTGATAACCCGCGTTGAGCTTCGGGACTATGGCCTATCCCTGACAGGGCCTGGCAGAGGGTCCATGTGGATTTTGCGGGGCCAGTTAATGGCAAAATGTTTTTGATTGTGATCGATGCATTCTCTAAATGGCCGGAGGTTGTAGTGATCCAGCATACATCAGCAAACATTACAGTAGAAAAACTGCGGACGATCTTTGCTAATAAAGGATTACCCGAGGTTCTGGTCTCTGATAATGGTCCGCAGTTCATCGCAGGTGTATTTAATGAGTTTATGCGTCAAAATGGTATTCGACATCTACAGTCCGCACCGTATCATCCTGCGATGAATAGGCAGGCGGAGTCGTTTGTTAAAATGTTGAAACGGGCTTTGTGCAGGGGGGGGGGGAGGGGGGTGTTGCACCTGTGCAGACGGTGGTCGATGTCTTTTTGCTCCAATACAGGAACGCGATTCATCCTGCCACGGGCGATTCTCCTGCCATTCTTCTCTGGACGGGCATTGCGGTCCAGACTGGATTTGCTGCGACCTGGAGGGTCGGTGAGTGGGGCGGTGTCGCGCCCGACGCTGCTGCGCGGTTTTGATGTGGGACAGCGGGTCATGGTGCGCGATTATTGTGGTAACGAGCAAGCTTGTCGGCCGGGGGCAGTTGTTGTTGCGGATCGGGCAAGTCCGGCGAGGGTGTCACCTCGGCCTAGCCGGGAGGCATCTGAGTCTGGGCCATCTGGCGTCGCTGCCCGTCCGAGGTGGGTCAGGAGACGGCCGCGGTACTTGGAGGATTTTGAATATTGATTGGTTTCGTTTAGTCATGTTATAATTGTCATTTCATCATTTGAATTGTCATTTTACGAGGGGAGGAGTGTGCTGTATCACGTGATTGGGTTTTCGTGTATCATGACTCACCCGCTAGGGGTGGCGTTGATGTACATCCGGACGCGCAATAAAGCGGAGTTACTGCTACGCTCTCGCCCTCCATGTACCGCTGCGCCTCGGATACCACAATCCTGAGCTGTTATTGAATGATATTACCTTCATGGGATGTGTCAATAGTCCATTGTGTGATTTTCCCCCAAAACGTCAATATCTCAGAATGGTAAAATGGTAAAAATGCAAAATACATACATAAGCTGCTCTTCTGGAACGGTTATCACATATTGAAATAATCATATAGTCCCTACCAATAACTTAGTAGCCCTAAAGTTTGGTTTCCCAGATGATACCGATATATGCCTGGGCCCATGGACTAAATGAATCATCATCAAACAGGAAATGGCATACGTAGATGCTATAATAGAAGATCGACAAGATCTAGTAGACACACAATAGTTCATAACGCACCAAACGTAAAACGATAGACAAAATTAATCGTGCCAAAAGGCAGAGAATGGTTATGGCATTGTGCGAAAAAAAATCGATTTGCTCGATACATTGGCAAGAAGTGAAAGTGCGGCATCTGTGGGCCGCATTACCAGATCAATGAATCAACTGTGTGTAAATGTTAGTCAAATATCCGTGTAAGGGTTCCCGCTCTGCAAAACGCAAAAGGCTCATTCCAGTCCCATGATCATCATTTTGAAAGGAGGGAAAAAGCACTTAATGTTTGGATCGAGGACCAAACAGTAAAAAAAAATCCCTTTGAGTGGACTAGTGTATGGAAGAACCCATTGCGGATTTACCCAGAATTTGAGTGGACCGGTGTACCGGAGAAATCATTGTGGATTTACCAACGTTTTCATGAGGCACCTGGGGCCGAAGGCTTCAGTTTAACCATGGCTCATGAAATGGATTGAGGCGAAGTGATTTATGCTGTAGTCGGTTTTTTAATGCCATTAAGAGACGGGATAATTTTGGAAGAAGATTCCATCTCATGCCTTCCTATCCAAGAAGGGAAGATCTGCTCTGAGTCAAGGTGGCTCAGGATCATTTTACCCTTCTTCCATGTGGCAATGCAGCAGGCAGCTTCATCGTGCTCCCAATGATCAAATGGCCATCGCAAGTTCTACATCCATATCTTTATAACCTCCACCCCCCCCCCCCCCCATAGCAGCATCATCATCATTGTCCCCGAGCTAACTCTTGTGTTTTCTATTTACGGCAGAGAACAGTACCGAGTACGACGTACGTATAATACGTTTACCCCTAACCTCACTGTTTTGGAATAAATTTAAAAGGTAAAAGTCTTGTATTTTTGTTTATTTTGCACTGTATTTTTGTATCTACATGTTTATTTCAATGTTAACATTATATATAATATATATACAATTTTTTTTACATGTTTATTTCAATAGTAATGTGTTTATTTCTGGCTGCTGTCGATCTTCCTCTATTATTATTTATCGAAGTCCAAAAACAGAACCCCCTCTTCCCACTTGCCATTGGTTTCCACGATTGCGGTTTTAACTATCGCAGCATTTTCCAGGAACCGAACCCCTGCGATATTAGAGGGTTTACTTGTATAGATTTGAATGAAAATTCAAGCTAATGGTAAATCTTTAATCGGGTGTATATTTTTGTCGGGCTGGCAGAATGGCCTTGAGGTATGCACCTTCTCCTCTAAACTGTCTAACCTGGGTTCAAATCCTGACACAGCTATAAACTATCATCCCAGTGTTTCACAGGGAGGGTGATTCATCAATTTGTGTGAAAGTTAAGCTTGGCATCGTGTCTGCTAGCATTAGTTGGTGGACGTTAAAGATCCCACGGTATCCTTCGTGAAGAGTAGGTGAGCTATCACCAGCACCCTGAAGAAATCTCTGCCCGAACTACTGCTGGAGAGGCAGGCAATGGCAAACCACCCAGTAGAACCATTGCCAAGAAACTCAAAAAAACACTTCGGCAGTACCAACGCTATGTAACCCATGATGGCACCTCAGAATCAAAATCAGAATGTTTGTATCACATATTTATTGATTTGAATTAGGTCTTATTAATTAACAGCTATTTAACATGATGGCACAGAGGTAGTGCACATACCTTCGAGTGGTCTAGTCTGGGTTTGATTCCCGACATGACTCTACACTTTGCCCCTCGGGTGGACATTAAGTTGGGTGTCCTCTCTGCAAGCATTAGTAGGTGGACAAAATATCCGACGGAGTCTTTCATGAAGAGTAGGTGAATTACAACTGGAATCCTGAACGAAGTACAAATTCCTTCCCTGCCTACTGATGGGAAGGTAAAGGCAAACCACCCATTGTAGTCCAATTGCCTTGATCGTTTTGGCAACACATAACACATTTAACAGCTGCAATGAATAAGAAGGTAACCATTTTCAGGTGTACTGAAGTTTCAGTCGTGTTGCTGGATTATCTGAGTATACAGAGCTTTGATTTTCACAGAACATCATCAGATCCAAGGAGTATCATTCGGTGTTTGAGTTTTGCGTTCACAGCTGAAGCCGAGCTGTGCGAACGCGATCACACAAGCCAAACGTTAACCTATTCATGCAGATGTTGTCACGCTACCTACCTCGAGCCACTCTGGGCAAGGGTGATGCCGTGCATCTTGCAAATGTCAAATTACAGGTGCAGCGAGTCAGTCCCACCTGGTGTTTGGGGGCGAAATGCAATATTAGATGTTTGCAATTGGGACTGTTGTATATTGTATGTCTATAACATCTCCAAGGAGTTCTGACGTTTTCAAAAATAATCGGACACATCAAACACTCCAATGGCTTTCTCTTGTCTATAAATTACTTTCATTACTTTTACTAATTAGATTACTTTCATTTGAAATGCGATACATCTTTTTCCGATTTCATTCACATTTTGCCCACATCCTTTACAATTAATCTCCATATAAGGCCAATCAAGCACAATGATTCCAATATACAGTATCTAATTCTGTCCTCAACTTCCAAAAATAGTTCAGTCCATTGAACTCTTGGGCCTCACCATAAGCCATGAGCTATCCTGAGCAGACTACATGTCCGAGCCAGCTGCTCATGCATGCACAGACTGGGCATTCTGCATGTTGGCAGAAGTTCTTCCTTGGCTTTAAAGATCGAACCTCTCATGCCCTGTAAAACATTGTTCAAAGTAAAATGGAGTATTGTTCTCCCTTGTGGTCCGGCACACCTACATTTCATATCACACTCCTGGAAGTTATGGAGGCCAAATCTCTGAAAATAATTGGAATCACTCATCAAGAGGTTGTCACGAACGTAATGGTCTACTGCTTCCTCACCGTAAATGTGTTGGTGGTCTGTTGATCTTCTACATCCCTCATGTGGTTATGTCTCCACCAGGCCCTTTCGGACATCCACTTCTCCATACCTGTAGTTGGATGCACATATTCATATAGTAACCACCTCCTTATCAACCTTTCAAAGTCTCATCTTCTCAACTCACCTGCATTCCTCATCCGTTATCGTTTGAGCCCTTCATGAGCCTCGACTTGGCGAAAAATACAAACGGAGGAATTCACCGAATCATCGATTTCATGTCGTGAGTCTTGTGTTGTACCTCCCAGACCCCCACACTCCCCCAATCAATTATTCATATTCTCCATAATAATTGTCAATATACTGGATTGTTAACCTGATGCACTTGCTGCCTTTGAGCTAACTCATTTCACGAGGTTTAATCAGTAAGTTCACACCTTCCCGATAGGCATAAACTTTCATTAAGACAGATGGTCCAGTTAAAAGGTTAAAAATGTTGAAAATGCATTGTGTAGAAAAATTCAATTAAAACCGCTATGATAATGGAAATATAACACTTCTGTCGGTCAGTTATTGGCTTTCTAATGTTAATCCACAGACTTACCTATCATGCATTATTAGCACCCGACTCTATGGCTGTGAAACATGGACGACTTACAGCTGCTGTCAAGAACAGAGACTTCACTATTTCACCCACCTGATCCCGCCTACTACTCTGTACACTCGCTCTGGTCTCCACCCTCCCAGCTCAAGCCCCACCTTCGTGCCCACGGTCTCGACGGGAGCTGCCCTAAGCAGGAGACGACGCGCCAGCTGTCAGGGGGGTACTGCGCCATGGAGCATTCCTCCCAAACGTATTGGTGGCTCATTCGGGTACCGCGTATCAATTATACCAAGGAACCGAGAGACCGTAGCCTCAACTCCTCTCCCGTCTTGTTTCGATCCCTCTTCATCGGGTTTGTGTGTGTGTGTGTGTGTGTGTGTGTGTGTGTGTGTGTGTGTGTGTGTGTGTGTGTGTGTGTGTGTGTGTGTGTGTGTGTGTGTGTGTGTCCTGACATCTGCCTATATAAGTAAGCCTGCAGAAGATTGTTATTATTGTTTTCAGGTTCCATCTGCTCTGCGTCCGCTTTCATAAGTTGCTTGTTATTGTCGGACCTCACCCTTCTTCCCTATCTCTGCTTGCACACCCCAATAAATCTATTAATTGTACCACGTACCCTTCCTCGCCTGCTTGTAAATAAATTATTATTCGTTTTTTTTCCCCAGCTTGTTTTTGTCTTTTCCTTCATTGATCCAGCATGGTCCGAATCTTAGCTTAGCCGGGACTTTATTCCCAACAATCCGTTCCTTTTAGGCGGTACGTCGTTGACAGTGTCGCTCGGCTGTATCCAATCCGGTAAAGTGATCTGGTCCGGTAGAGTGATCCGGTTCAGACAAGGCGTACCGAGGGCGTATTCCCTGGTAATTAAATCATGTGGCTATCTTTTGGTAACCGGATTAACTGGATGGAGGACCCTCAGTCACGTGGTTGAGTTATTGGCGTCGAAGGTTGGTTAAGTGACCCACCGCGTCATGGAATTATCCCTGTGTGACTGCCTACAATTCCGGGGAGTCTGGTGGGAGTCGAGATAGCTCCCCCCCCTCGTGGTCTTCTCACCCAACCCCCGGGTCGCAACAACATATATATATATATATATATATATATATATATATATATATATATATATATATATATATATATATATATATATATATATATTGTATGTATGTACAGCTCTGGAAAAAAATAAGAGACCACTCCCCAAAAAATTCAAATCAGTATCTCCACATGTATGGCAGCCATTCCATTCCAGTGTCTGTTGAATTCCAACACAGGCACACCTCATTCTACTTATTGAGGTACTGATTTGGTGATCACCTGAACCAAATCTTATTTAACAAGGAAAAGTATAAAAACCACTGCTGTGGTCATCACTATCCTCTTGCAATTGGACCAGCTGGATGGCAAAAACAGTGCTAGTAGCACCTCAAAATAATTGGAATAAAAAAAAACTATTGACCATGCCAAAAGAGTTGAAAAGAAAATTTTTGAGTGAGGAAAAGAAGGGTTCAATTCTGGCTTTACTGGCAGAGGGATACAGTGAGCGTCACGTTGCTTCCATCCTTAAAATTTCAAAGACGGCGGTTCATAAGAACAAGGTCAAGCAGCAGACATTGGAGACAACAAAGCTACAGACTGGCAGAGGGAGAAAACGACTTTCCACTGACCGGATGACCGCCAACTCATTCGAATGTCACTCAACAACCGTAGGATGACATCAAGTGACCTACAAAAAGAATAGAAAACGACAGTTGGGGTGAAGTGCACGGCGAGGAGGGTTCGAGACAGGCTCCTTGGGGCAGGGCTGAAGTCGTGCAAAGCTAGAAAAAGCCCTTCATCAATGCGAAGCAAAGCAGAGCCAGGCTGAGGTTTGCAAAAGACCATAAGGATTGGATCGTAGAGGACTGGAGTCAGGTCATCTCTGATGAGTCCAATTTTCAGCTTTGCCCAACACCTGGTCGCCTAATGGTTAGACGGAGACCTGGAGAGGCCTACAAGCCACAGTGTCTCGCACCCACTGTGAAATTTGGTGGAGGATCGGTGATGATCTGGGGGTGCTTCAGCAAGGCTGGAATCAGGCAGATTTGTCTTTGTGAAAGACTCATGAATCAAGCCATGTACAAGGTTGTCCTGGAAGAACACTTGCTTCCTTCTGCTCTGACAATGTTCCCCAACTCTGAGGATTGGTTCTTCCAGCAGGACAATGCTCCATGCCACACAGCCAGGTCAATGAAGGTGTGGATGGAGGACCATCAGATCAAGACCCTGTCATGGCCAGCCCAATCTCCAGACCTGAAACCCATTGGAAACCTCTGGAATGTGATCAAGAGGAAGATGGATGGTCACAAGCCATCAAACAAAGCCGAGCTGCTTGAATTTTTGCGCCAGGAGTGGCATAAAGTCACCCAACAGCAATGTGAAAGACTGGTGGAGAGCATGCCAAGACGCATGAAAGCTGTGATTGAAAATCAGGGTTATTCCACAAAATATTGATTTCTGAACTCTTCTTAAGTTAAAACATTCGTATTGTGTTGTTTAAAAATGAATATGAACTTGTTAACCTCCGCCATCGAAGATGGACGGAGGTTACCGTTTTCACCCCTGTCTGTCTGTTTGTTTGTTTGTTTGTTTGTTAACAGTATTACGGAAAAACTCTTGGACGGATTTTGAAGAAACTTGGTGGGGGGGGGTTAGGTATGGTCCAAGGATCATGCCATTACATTTTGGACTTGGTCCAAAGTCCAATATGGCCGCTATGGCGGCCATTTTGAAAAAATATTTGAATTTTTGTTTTTGCATTTCTACATGTTTTAAGTGATTTCCAATCAAAAATAAATAAATTTGTTCGAGAAAAAAAAATTTGCAACTTTTTTTCAAAAAAATGTCGATTTTATTTGAATATTTTCTTTGCATTTCTACATGTTTTAAGTGATTTCCAACCCTCCCCCCAAAAAAAGTTTGGTATAGAAAAAAAAACCCAGAAATTTTGCAACTTTTTTTTCAAAAAAATTTCGATTTTTTTTTTTTTTTTGGCATTTCTACATGCACGTCGATCTAGTTTAGTTTATTCAATAGTGGTTCGGTAGAGTCTGATCCGTTTTGACCTACAATTAATAGGATATCAGGTTCACTTAAGTGACCCAGCAGTATTGGCGGTGGAGGTTTTGCACTCTACCGAGTGCTCCCCCTCTAGTTTTGATTGTATTATTTGAGGTCTGAAAACACTGAATCTTTGTTGTTATTTTTACCAGTTGTCATTTTCTGCAAATAATTGCTCAAAATGACTATTTTTATTCGGAATTTGGGAGAAATGTTGTCAGTAGTTTAAAGAATAAAACAAAAATGTTCATTTTACCTAAACACATTCCTAAAATAGTAAAACCAGAGAAACTGATAATTTTGCAGTGGTCTCTTCATTTTTTCCAGAGCTGTTTTGTGTATACATATATACACATACACACACACACACACACACACACACACACACACACACACACACACACACACACACACACACACACACACACACACACACACACACACACACACACACACGCACACACACATATGGATGCGGCCCGGTGTATGCCCCGGTTAGAATAGGTGTACCATATCCCTGTGTGTCGTAAGAGGCGACCAGGGTTGCTTCAGGAAGGGCATCCGGTGTAAAAACCTATGCCAAATCATTATGCGGACAACAAAACGAATTTCCATACCGGATCAGTCGAGGCCCGGGTTACCAACGACCGCCACCGGTACCGGTGGTCAGCAGGGTACTGGGGGAAATTGTGCTACTCCTGGGCGAAGGAGGAGAAGGAGACGGGGAAGGCGAGTCCGAAGGCAGTGGGAGAGGGGGATGGGTAGAAGTGTGGAGGTGACAGTTGGAACTCTGAATGTTGGGACGATGACTGGCAAAGGGCGAGAGTTGGCTGATATGATGGAGAGAAAAAAGGTGGACATACTGTGTGTGCAAGAGACCAAGTGGATGGGGAGTAAGGCTAGGAGTATTGGAGGTGGTTTCAAACTGTTCTACCATGGTGTGGATTAGAGGAGAAATGGTGTCGGGGTAATCCTGAAGGAAGATTATGTCAAGAGGGTATTGGAGGTTAGGAGAGTGTCTGACCGAGTGATGAGTGTGAAGTTGAAAATTGAAGGGGTGATGATGAATGTCATCAGTGCATATGCCCCACATATGGGGTGTGAGATGGAATATAAAGAAGATTTCTGGAGTGAGTTAGATGAAGTGGTGGAGAGTGTATCCAAGGATGAAAGAGTGGTGATTGGAGCAGATTTCAATGGGCATTTTCAGAAGGGAATAAAGAGGATGAGGAGGTGATGGGTAGGTACGGTCTCAACAAGAGAAATGTGGAAGGGCAAATGGCGGTAGAGTATGCAAAAAGAATGGAAATGGCAGTGGTAAACACGTATTTCAAGAAGGAGGAACACAGGGTGACATACAAGAGTGGAGGAAAGTGCACACAGGTGGATTACATCTTAAGCAGGAGATGCAACCTGAAAGAGATTAGAGACTGTAAGGTGGTGGCAGGGGAGAGTGTAGCTCGACAGCATCGATTGGTGGTCTGTAGGATGATTGTGGAGGTGAGGTTGAGGAAGAGAGTGAGGGCTGAACCAAGGACCAGATGGTGGAAGCTGAAGGAGGAAGACTGTTGCGTGGAATTTAGGGAGGAGGCGAGACAGGTGTTGGGTGGTGGTAAAGATGGGTGGGATGATTGGGCAACGACAGCAGAAGTGGTGATGGAGATAGCTAGGAAGGTACTTGGTGTGACATCTGGACAGAGGAAGGAAGATAAGCAGACTTGGTGGTGGAACGAGGAAGTACAGGAAAGTCTAAGGAAGAAGGGGTTGGCGAAAAAGAAGTGGGATAGTCAGAGAGATGAAGAAAGTAGGCAGGAGTACAAGGAGTGGCGGCGAAAGGCAAAGAGAGAGGTGGCAAAGGCTAAGAAAAAGGCATATGACGAGCTGTATGAGAAGTTGGATACAAAAGAAGGGGAAAAGGATTTATACCGATTGGCAAGACAGAGGGACCGAGCTGGGAAGGATGTGCTGCAAGTTAGGGTGATAAAGGACGTAAATGGGAATTTGCTGACGAGCGAGGAGAGTGTGTTGAGAAGGTGGATGGAGTACTTTTAGGAGCTGATGAATGAAGAAAATGAGAGAGAGAAGGTTGGAAGAGGGGGAGATAGTGAATCAGGAAGTGGGGTGGATCAGTAAGGATGAAGTGAGGACTGCTATGAAGAGGATGAAAAATGGAAAGGCGGTTGGCCCAGATGATATACCAGTGGAGGCATGGAAGTGCTTATAAGAGATGGCAGTGGGGTTGTTAACCAGATTGTTTAATAAAATCTTGGAAAGTGAGAGGATGCCGGAGGAGTGGAGACTAAGTGTACTGGTTCCGATTTTCAAGAACAAGGGTGATGTGCAGAGCTGTGGAAATTATAAAGGGATAAAGTTGTTAAGCCACACCATGAAGTTGTGGGAAAGAGTAGTGGAAGCTGGGTTGAGAAGAGAGGTGACGATTTGTGAGCAGCAATATGGGTTTATGCCAAGAAAGAGCACCACTGATGTGATGTTTGCTTTGAGAATGTTGATGGAGAAGTATAGGGAAGGCCAGAAGGAGTTACATTGTGTGTTTGTGGATTTAGAGAAAGCTTATGATAGGGTGCCAAGAGAGGAGTTGTGGCATTGTATGAGGAAGTCTGGAGTGGTGGAGAAGTATGTGAGGATCGTGCCGGATGTGTATGAGAACAGTGTGACAGCGGTGAGGTGTGCGGTAGGAATGACGGACCGGTTTAAGGTTAAAGTGGGATTGCACCAAGGATCGACTCTGAGCCCTTTCCTGTTTGCAATGGTGATGGACAGTTTGATGGACGAGATCAGACTGGAGTCTCCATGGACTATGATGTTCGCGGATGACATCATAATCTGTAGGGAGCAGGCTGAGGCAAGCCTCGAGCGGTGGAGGTACGCACTGGAGAGAAGGGGAATGATAGTCAGTTGGAGTAAGATGGAGCACATGTGCGTAAATGAGAGGGAGGGTGGCGGTATGGTGCAGTTGCAAGGAGTTGAGGTGGGGAAGGTGGATGGGTTAACATACTTGGTATCAACTGTCCAAAGTAACGGAGAGTGTAGGAGACAAGTGAAAAAGAGAGTGCAGGTCGGATGAAGTGGGTGGAGAAGAGATGCAGGAGTGATTTGTGACAGAAGGGTAGCTGCAAGAGTTAAGGGGAAAGTATACAAGACGGTAGTGAGACCAGCTATGTTGTATGGTTTGGAGGCGGTGGCGCTAACAAAAAGACAGGAAGCGGAGATGGAGGTGGCAGAGTTAAAGATGCTGCGATTCTCGTTGGGAGTGACGAGGATGGACAGGATGAGGAATGAGTATATTAGAGGGACAGTGCAGGTAGGACGGTTTGGAGACAAAGTGAGAGAGGCGAGATTGAGATGGTTTGGACATGTGCACAGGAGGGAAGCGGAGTATATCGGGAGAAGGATGCTGAAGATGAAGCTGCCAGGCAGGAGGAGAAGAGGAAGGCGAAAGAAGAGGTTCATGGATGCGGTGAGGGTGGATATGCGGGTGGTTGGAGTGTCAGTGGAAGATGTGGAGGATAGAGCGAAATGGAGACGGTTGATCCGCTCTGGCGACCCCTTACGGGAGCATCCGAAAGAAGAAGAATATATATGGATGCGAACAAACAAGACATAATCGTGACCAAAGCTTTTCGTGCTGCACTCTTCAGGATAAAAATCGCAGCAAGTGAAGATGGAAGTGAAGGCGCGTGCTTTTTCGCATGTCTCAATTAGGTAGATGCTGATTGGTTCAACCGTAATGACATCACGGTTAATCTTAATGCCCATTGGTCGGCTCATCATCTTCACCTCGAGCTCCCATTGGCTGGAGCAGAGTTTGTCGATGATTGACGTTTGCAACCACATCCTGGAGAAAGGGGGGATGGGTTTCCCCGAAGGTCCATTCACCATTTGTTACCGTACTTCCCTTGATCTTTCCATGCTGAAAGAGACACAGAGATCATACAAATTCCTTTTGATGACATAGTATTGGATCGGTGGTAAGGATGACGGTTGCCTCCAACATACATAAATGAAACGAGCTCCGACCTCGGTTCAATATCCTGAACATATCTGCATGGCACTGGTCTGCACAGATAGGGTTGGCAACCAGGTGCTGTGCAATGGCGGATGAAACAGGTACAGTGGCCGGTGGTTGCTGGATATTTCTACATTCTCGCACTGGTTGTGTTCTAACCCTCACAATCTTTATTCTAATCGCCAAGGGGACGTGTTGTTTGATCCGATCAGCCAATCTTAGTGTTGTGCGGCCCACGTACCGAGCTTCACATCGGCACTTAAACTCATCAATAACATTGCTGGTTTGTGAGGTGGGTAGCACATCCTTGTTGACTGACGTCAGCAAACAGTGAGAGGTAAAGATTACTCGGGGTTGCACAGCCAGAAACGTGTTGGACACAATAAGTTTGATTTGTACTTCAAACCTTCGTGATTGCCCTTTCCAGGGCATCCTGACGCAGACTGGACATTTGTCTGGACCAATCTTCCGATCTCTTGTCGTGTTTAGAAACTTGTGTATGTATCTCTTAACGATATGCTCAGGATAACCATTCTCACCGAGTATATTCATGATTTTGGCAATTTCAGCAGGAAGATTACAAGGTGAACAAATCATCTGTGCTCTGTTAACCAGGATATTGATCAAGGCGATTTTGTACCTCGTGGAGCTGTAGGAGTCCCAGCGAGTATACTGCCCTGTGAAAGTCGGCTTCCGGTAGACGGATGTTGTGAAACCAAGGTTGGATCTATCAACCAACACGTCCAAAAACGGTAACATGTTTGACGATTCCAGCTCCGTGGTAAACTTCAGCACTGGATGGAGAGTGTTGAGCCATGGCTGGAAATTGTCACATGCCGTCCGAGACTCAAACAAAGCAAAAATGTCATCAACATACCGATAGTATATGATGGGGGAATCGACCCCTTGCCGACCAGTCAGTTTCTGCAATTCATGATAGCCTACAGAGATATTTGCAAGAGCCTAATGGAGAACCCATGGCCACACCGTCCGTTTGAACATCCATCATATTGTTAAAACTGAATTCCACCTCCCTTGTTGCTGTGTTCATTAATTTAATGAAGACGTGTTCCGAGATCATCGGTTGTTCCAGATCGGTGTGATACAACAAATGTGTGCATATCTCAATCGTCTTCGTCAATGGTACATTCGTCAACAAGCTTTTAATATCAAAGGATGCCATGATGTTGTCCTCACTTGTCGGTGTTTAAACTCTAATTGATTATGCAAATGGGAAGGAATCCTTAACCACGGTGGGATAGAAAACAAAAAGAAAACAAATTTGAAACTGACCAATTAAAGAAGAGAGCAAAGTTGGAGTCCACGGAGATGAAAAAACCCCGGAAAGATAACGAACAACTAAAAAGGCTCGGAGAGGAAGAGCGACTCAAAGGGGAAGGAAAATGGAGCCAGGAAGTAGAACAGCACAATAATGTGGGATGTGTGATGTCACCACAGGGAGTAATGCTGGTGGTGCGGAACTTGATTGACATCACTCGTCGGATGACACCACAATTAGAGCAAACCCTGGTGAAGGAGACATTGAGGGAGCATACGGGGTTGTTGACGAGTGAGATACATTTTGAGCAGGTCCAGCATGTGGAGCTGACAGCCCCAGAGGAGTGTGGCAAATCAATGATGAGCAACCTGCTGGAGAGAAGCGACCGGACAAAGGTGACTCTGGAACGAAGAAGGTACGTGGGTACATGCATACATGGTGCGGATGAGGAGCTTAAGGTAGAAATTGAATTTTATGTTAATGAAGAGACTCTGTCCGATTGGGTGCACGTATGCGTGACCCCTGAAGGTGTGTGTGGAGTGCCTGTGAACGAATGCTGTGAGCCCACAGTCCAGACTACAACACCGGTATGTGCTGCCGAGGCCGAAGTGTGTGTGGGTATTCACCTGGCGGTCGAGAATGTAGCCCTGGAGTGTGAGGCAGTTGGTCAGTACACAGGCAAGGTTGAAGGTGTGGAATGTCAACACATAACCTTGGAATGTATGCAGCCTGCTGTGTGTGGGAGTCCTGAGCATGGAATGAGTGGTGACATAGGAAATCGGTTTGAGGTGCAAGGGGAAATAGAAATGCCACCAGGACAGAGCTTGAGCCAGGGGACGGAAACCATAATGGACAGCTCCGTAGGGGTTCTTGCGGAGTTGGAGGTGCTGCATCCAGGAGCAGTTTTAGATTGGATTTTAATTTCTCTATCAGTCTCACAGGAACTTTGGGGTAGAGCGCAAATGAGTGGCAGGCGGCACTGACGTGTGTCAATTGGTCTTCAGACCTTTCTTAGCACACGAGTGGTTTGGCTTGCTGAGTGGGGTTTATCTGTCTTCAGGGAGTTATGGAGAAGAAGGGGAGGCCGCCTCCCTGATCAGCGTTTGCCTGATTTCTGTGAACCCTGGAGAAGAGGGGGAGGTCATTCCACCAATCGGGATTTACCCGATTTCCGTGAACCCTGGAGAAGAGGGGGAGGCCATTCCACTGATTGGGGTTTACCTGATTTCCGTGAACCCTGGAGAAGAGGGGGGAGGCCATTCCACCGATCGGGGTTTACCTGATTTCCGTGAACCCTGGAGAAGAGGGGGAGGCCATTCCACTGATTGGGGTTTGCCTGACTTCCGCGAACCCTGGAGAAAAGGAGCGGGTGGACCACAACCCCAATTGAGACGTGACCCCTTTGAGCCGTGGCGGAAAGGCGGTGGGTTCATGTAATGGGTAATGAGGGATTCGTTCCCTCACTCCCCTTCCAATGAGCCAAAGAAGCAGGCCATATGGGGATGTGAAAATCTTGATTGAGAGTTGTACCGAAAGTAATTGCAAATTGAGAGATGACAGAAGGCATAAGAGTGGCACGAGTGGATTTGGGTGATTATTAAAAAAAGTGGTGGAGACATTACAATACATTACAGTCAAACACACCTGAAACAAGTGGATGACAAAGGGGGGCTTGTTTGAGGAAGGATTGAAATGCCTGGTTGGAACCATGCAGAGGTCCATGAGACTGGTGAAGAGATTTTGATGTCTGGTTTAAACTTTTGGAAATAAATGATTAGGGCAGTATGGAGGAGGCCAGCGGACGACGGACGTAGTGACAAATTGATTGGGGTTTGATGAAAAAGTGTACCAGTTAAATTTGATGACCAAGTAGGATTTGAGGGACTGGTGTGTTTTTTTTTTCCACGTAAACGTGAAAGGTGTTGGATGGTGTTGTGGGCTGGGTGTGCGGCACTGTGGAACGAATGACTAAAGTGTTTGGGTGAATGGCGTGATTGTGCAGATGAGGAGAGTGAGTGCGAACAACGTACCCTGTCGGTAGGAATCTCCTAACCAAGTTAGTGTAGGTTAGGGGGACTTAAAGGATTCGACATGGATCCTGGCTGCTGTTCCATTGTGCAGGCGGACTGCGAGGGGTAGGTGTAGGCAAAGGTATGGGGATACTGGTTGGTAGTGTGACATGGTATGGGAAGTTGGTGATTCGGGAAATAGGCAGCAGGGGTTTTGGGGTTCCTGGCAGGTGAAGGCTGTCAGAGGTGCCAGGAGAGCACCATAGGGTTCAGTGCCAGGAGAGCACAGTGTAGGTCGATGAGAGCACAGTATGGGTGCTATGAGAGCACAGTATAGGTGCTATGAGGGAACATTAGGTGGGTTAGAGAGAGCCACTCCTTCGTTAGGAGTGCCAGAAGCACGCTCAGGTGAACCCCGAGGTAGCTGAGTGTCCTCCATCCCCGATTGGAAGCAGGCAAAGAGGCCTAGTAGTAGTCACACTCCCCAGCCAGCGAGTTATGCCTGGCACCACCAAATGGAAAAAAGACAAATAAGGGCCTTGCCCAGGTTTAATAGAATGGAACAGTGTGCCAGGTCGGAAAGAAAAAATGGGTCATTAGGATAATTCTAGCCATAGCAGGGTTTGTCGCATTGTCTAGAACTAAAAGTAAATGGTTAGGTTGGATGGACTCTCCTCCGCACCATTCATGTGTGACACCTGGTATGAGTAGTGTTGATGGGAGAAATTGTTGGCAAGGGCCAGGCTAGGCACCCTCTCCAAGTGCCAGAGAGGCCACCAGTATGTCATGAGCACACACCTACGAAGATAACGTTGAGTAAGAAACACACCATCCTGTCTGTAAAAGAAAAAACAAAGAGAAAGGAAGAAAAAAAAAAGAGAGAGAACTTAACCAAAACAAGTCAGGCAAGGAAGGTTAAGGGTACACTCCATCTCACCTGGTCTGAGGTGATCACACCCATTTGTGTCCTCAAGAACGCCTCCGAACTGCATTTGTTTACCATCAATATCACCGTGCCACCATTGCTGTGTCATCTGCTGCCCAATGCAGGGCTTGTTGCCTGCTGCTGCTTGTGAGTAGGCCATATAGGCTGAAGCATTTTTGTGGGCCATTGAGGCCAAAGTGCTTTTGTGGGCCGTTGCGGCCAAAGATTCATGCCATTTTGTGGGCTCAGTGAGCCGAAGGACTCTTTGTGAGATTAAGCCACTGGGCCGACTGAACTCACCTGGTGAGAGGCCAAAAAGGCCACAAAGTGAGGAAATCCTCAGGGGTGAATGGACAATACTGCCGGGAGGGGGCATGAAGGAGCGAACACGTGAAAGAACTTTGAACCTTTGAATGTCCTGCTCCTATGCCAATATTGGTGTTAAAAGTAAAATTGAATGCCCTCCCGTTCAAATCCATAATTAGAATGTTAAGGAGTGTGCATAGAGTGTGAATTTGTTTGTTAGATTGGTGACCCGACACACTAGGATAGGGACATGCCAATCTTACTGTGACACTTTGATTTTTGGAGTTAAGTGCTTCCCATGTTGTGGGTTAGAGTAAATTGGAGATCTGTGCTGTACGTTAGACAGGGCCATTACCATGGGCTGCCCCAGATGGAGGCTCGGGAGAGCCTCGGGAGAAAGGTGGGGGTAGTGTTACGGAAATGGCCCTTATTGAACTACTAAATATAGGATTAGCTCAGATCCCCCATTAAATGCCTGTTTAGCTCGGTTGTTTGGTAAAGTGTACGTTATATGTGTGTCGGGAGAGTGTAAAAGGCTGTTTTATTGTTTGTGCGTTGGTGGTGGAACGAGAGATCCCTCTTATTCCTACCCCATCCCGGGATAGGCCCCTCCCAGTCGGCTGAGGAGGTGTGGCCTGGAGAGAGGGTGTGGCTCGAAGGAGGAAGTAACGTGAAGGGGAGGGGTTTTGGTCGTTTTTCGCGAAAGAGGCGTGCTCGTGGAACGACAGAGAGAACGAGGACCTCAGGTTCAGGTTGAGTTGGAGAGTTTTGGAAAACTGCAGGCGGTTGAGAGAGTGCTCGTGTGTCGAAGCGACCGAACGGAGGATTCGTAAAAAGAGTGCTCGTGTGACGAAGCGAGCGAACGGAGGCTTCGTAAAAAGAGTGCTCGTGTCTCGAAGCGTGCTCGTGATTCAAAACGAGTGAACGAAGGAATTGAGTTTTGAGAAACGGCAGTGGGCTTTTGAGAGGCTGCCTGCACGTCGAGGATTCTGCAGTGAGAGGGACGGCAGCCGGCTTTGAGAGGCGAGAGTGGAAATGAAAAGAAAAGGCAGTGGTGAATCGGCCAGGAGAGAAAGCTGAACCTGAGGGTCGAGTCTGCCATCGGCCGAGAAAGAAAAGGTGATTCGACAGAGAGAGGAACTGAGAGGACAAAGCGGAAGTCGGGCTTCGAGGCGGGAAGGCAGGAGAGGAGACGCGGAGCCTCCGTACGTACTCTCCTCATGGCCCGACACGTTTGTCGATCCGCCTGCGGAGTCCAGCACCTCAATTTGGGCCTTGTCTGGAGAACAGGCCAGGCCTGGATTTGTATGCTGAACCCTGGAGAGAGATCGGTTGAGGCCCATCGTTGATCTGGCGGACTTGTGCCGTCGACATTGCGTGGGGCCAGAGCGCGCGGAGACCGTATGCGTGAGGTCTGCGACAAAAGGACAAGCGCCATTTTGCCAAACGGCGTGGTTCGAGCTGGGAGTTCGAATCCGTGGACATCCGCCTGTTGCGAGCGACATTCGTGCTCTTGACACTGTCCTCTCGTCCATGAAACCTCACCAACTACTCTGTCTTGTCTTGCATGCATGCTGTTTGTCTATCTGTCTTTGTCTGCACGTTGTTTAAGACATATTTTGGTAGCGACCCACTCAAAACCTGTAGGCCGTGGTTCCCTAGTTAAGAACGGGTTGAAGATTGTTAATAAAAACATTGTCGTGAATTTTGCTTGTGTTGTGATCCCCGATGTTCCCCAATAAATCTGGTTAATTCGTATGAAGTTGCCGCTATGGATTAATTCGTGTCGCATCGAGGAATGATCCGTTCGATTGGCATGTAACACCAAAAATGGTTACAGACTGGCAGAAAACGCTTGGCATTTGACAAAACCAGTCTGTAACCAGGGGTTCTATTTCCCCAACTGGCAAGGTACAAGGATTACGTTGGTATCGCGATTGAAGGCGCATGACCCGAGGCCTGTGCTGAGCCGGCTGGCGTTATTGGTTCCGGAGACGGCCGGAGTGGGTTGAGAATCCCTCCGTCGCTGAATCCTTAACAATATGTGTATATATAGATATGTATGCAGTATATATATATATATATATATATATATATATATATATATATATATATATATATATGTATACATAATATATATAGAAGAAGAAGGCGCTTCCAACCAAAAGTAAAATTAGATCGACTCGATCGAAAAAACTAGAGAGCGACATAAGAAAGCCCGACTGGAGTTTGCCAAAACAAACCTGAACAAGCCAAAATCCTTTTGGGTGAATGTCCTGTGGACAGATGAGACCAAATTAGAGCTTTTTGGTACAGCAAATCAACTCTGTGTTTCCAGAAAACAAAATGAAGCCTTCAAAGAAAAGATCACTTTCCCGGCAGTCAAACATGGAGGAGCTTCAGTAATGTTTTGGCATTGCTGTGCTGCCTCTGGCACTGGGTGCCTTGACTGTGTGCATGGCATCATGAAATAAAGAGATTACCAAGGAGGAATTTTGGAGTGCAATGTTCAACCCAGTGTCAGCAAGCTGGGTCTCCATCAAAGGTCATGGGTCTTGCAGCAGGACAATGACCCCAAACACACTTCAAAAAGCACCCAGTAATGGTTCAAGACAAAACGCTGGACTGTTCTGAAGTGGCCAGCAATGAGTCCAGATCTAAATCCCATTGAACACCCGTGGGGAGATTTGAAAACAGCAGTTGGGAGAAGGCACCCTTCAAATCTAGGAGAACTGGAGCAGTTTACATCAGAAGAGTGAGACAAACTGCCAGTAGAGAGGTGAAGGAAGCTCATTCTTGGCTACAGGAAGTGCTTCACTGCAGTTATTTTGTCCAAAGGCTGTGCTACCAAATATTAAGTCTCAGGTGTTAATAATTTTGTCAATGCCATTTATATTTATTTTCTGATATAAAAGGGTATATTAAGTTCTGAATCAAAAACAAAGGTTCTGTAATATTAACAGTGAAATAAAGAACTGTGGAGACCAAATACTTTCGTCAATTTCAACTTATTTTTTAAAGAAAATTGTGAGTTATTTGAAAAAAAAAAAGTGCAAGGTGCCAATGGCCATGACCGTACTTGGCCCCCAAACATTTTTTTTTGCCAAGTAACAGACACGGGTGAAAACAACCTGTGTACACCTCCGGTGGTGGAGGTAATTACTTATACTCTGACCCGCTCACCAAGTTAACCAGGAAACATTTTTCCGTCCTGGATGCTGTTTTTCACGAACTTGCCGGCGGGGGATGCTTGTCGTTTGACTGGAGCCGATTTGTCCAGGGATTTGTCATTTGTTCAGGATACCGGCGATAACTCGCATACTTTCCTTGAAAGATACCGTGTGATCTTTTAACGTCTCTTTTTTTTACAGTGATCTTTTGTGATAAATGTGATATTTTACAGTCCAATAGTAATTGGTCCACACACACGGCTCCTCCAGCTTAACGTGTTTCTGATGAACGGAACAAACCTTACTGGAACGCCCCGCAATCTGCATGTGCTTCTGGAAAATATAATAACAGGTGTGAACATAACGACGATGCAAATTATACGAGTCGAGTGGCCTCCGCTCCGCATGATGCGACCTGAGTTCAGAGGCCGCGTCGTCATCGTCACACAGCCGGTCCGTCTGTCCGTCCGAGCTCCGCTTTGGCTGGGCAGGCGCACTCTCTGCGGAGGAACCCGCCGACACCATGGTAACGATCGCTGCTCCGCTCAGCATCAGGACCGGCGCTCAAGCTAAAACGTCGTGGCGCGCTGAGCCTCGTGCTATTTGACGGAGAGAAATGGATCGAGTGTTTAATGATTAATGCATTTCCAGATTAAAAGATGAATAGAAACTGCGGAGTGGCTGCACGCAATGCGGAGAATAAAACGGATGGAAAGGGACGTGATATGTTCTCGCAAACACGCACGAACAACGGCACGGAAGGTTTAAATACATTCATAATCAAATGTCAAACTGTCACTTTTTGATATACGGCGCCAGCCTGTCTTCTTTCATTTGAAGCTCGGTGGTGAGGATCACAGATTGGGGGAACAGAGTGAGCACTGCGCTGCGCTGCGGGCCGGTGTACAGTCGGACCAACTATGGAGGGAAAGGAAATTAACCCCAGACAGGCGCAACATGAAATGATTGATTGAGGTTGGAAAAGTAGACGAGGGAATTCGAACCTGCGAACGCTGTCGTTTATTCCTGTAAAGGAGCTCCGGTCAGAGCCCCCGAGATGTTTCGCGTTGTAAAGAAAACCGCAAATCCAGCTTTGATGTACGAGTCAGGGGTAGGGGAGGGGGGCATGACCCGCATGTCGGGGTTAAACTGGGTGTGGTTATGTGATGTGCTGCATGGGTGTGGTCCCAAGAGTCGAGAATGATCCGAAGCTTCTAGAATCTATGCGTGCACCCGCCTTGAGCTGCACTGTTCATATTTTACACTCATTTGTCCTGCTTGCAGGATATATCTCGCTGGCAGGATGGCCTCAGCTCTTGCGGTACGCACACTCGCCTCTATAAGCTGGCTAGCCTGTGTTCGAATCCTGACCGAGCTATACATTGTCATCCCAGTGTGTTCACAGGCAGGGTGTCATCCCTCGGATGGACGTTAAACTGGGCGTCCCATTTGCGTGCATGAGTTGGTGGATGTTAAATATCTCACAGTGTCCTTTGTGAAGAGTCGGTGAGCTATCTCTGACACCCTGAACAGATGACAAATTCCTGCCCTAACTACTGCTGGGAAGGCAATGGCAAGCCACCCAGTATAACTATTGCCAAGAAACTGCTTCGGCAGCACTGATGCTCTGAAACAGGGTATGGTACATGAGAATCAGAAAGGATTTACCTTGGGGTTTTCACGACCCTGTTCCATCGGGATAGCATTGTTTAAATATACAGTATATATATTTTTAAAAAAGTTAAACACAGTTGCACAGTGTGACAGTTTTTTTGTTTACACTTCAGGGAAAGGAAGAGTCTAGCCCAAAACTTAGAAAGCCTCCTTGTGTGAAAAGGCAAAGAAAGATCATTCAATAAGGTCCAGACGATTGGTTTGTGACTTGAATTTTTGCAAGTTGATCGAAGACAAGAACACCGCTCGGGAGGTTGTTCCAAAGAGAGGTAGTGCAGGGGAATAAGGAGGAACTGCGAATGATACGGAGGAAAAGGAGGGTAATGCATAAAGATTGGCGAGTAGAAGCTGGACAGGTGTTCCAAACAGTGATGAGGAGGAATAGAAAACAGAGAGTTTGACAGAGCACTCGCTTACTGTGGTAGTAACGGTAGAAGAGGCACAGGGAAAAGTTTGGTGTTGCTTTAACGGTTAAGGTGGCTGGCTTAAAATCTTCGGGTCTTCAGCAGTTCGAGCCCTTGTTGTTCCGTTTAAAATAACACCAGGTGGGTTGACTCAGCCTGTCATCCTTCTGAGGTCGGCAAAACGAGTATCAGCAAACTGGAAACAGGGGGCAGTGCATCAGCGGCACAGCTGGTTGCAACCATCAGCCACAGGTTGCATATGAAACAACAACAAAGGCACAGGGAAGAGACTTCAACGGTGGGCCACAGGTTGGACATGGCCACAAAAGTAGGATCGTTAATTGGTCGGATATCCAATTGGCTTGAACGCGTTCCAGAATACTGATGATCGATGGAGGAGCGCGACCCCAGACGTGGGAGCAGTATTCCATCAGCGGTTTGACATGTGATTGGCAGAAGGTGAGTCACAGATGACAGTTGAAGTATGGTGTTGGCGAACTCTGAAGAGAAAACCGGGTTTCTTGGAGGCATATTTGGTGATATTGAGGATGTGAGGCTGCAAGGAACGATTCTGGGAGATGGTGATCCCGAGCATATGAGAGGAGGATTGCTAGAGTGAACATGTGAAGAGGAGAGGCGGTTGTGTTGTTCTTGCTGGTTGTAGACCTGTACGCTCACAAAGTAAGCTCATGATTTGTGATGGTGGTGGCGGCGGTGGTGGTGGTCGTGATGGAGAGGGTAGATATAAGTTTATTTGATCATTTCAATTTTGGTGGAGAGGGCAGTGGGGTGTGGGTGGAATTAACACAGATGACACGTTCACATTTAACAAGATATCCATCCAGCCCAGCACAACAAGCACCCACAGATCGTAGCCATCTAATCAGTCGAGCAACCTTTTCTGCCCACATCCCTGTACCACCCCTCGATCCCCATCGCTTCTCGGTCTCTCCATTCATTAAACATTTCTTTGAAATCCCCTCGTAATCGCCTTCTTTCTAATGTAAAAAGCCCAGTGTCCCTCAGCTGCTCATCATAGCTTAGTCTATCGAACCATGGAATCAATCTGATAGCTCTGTGCTAAGCCCATTTTATGGCAGCTCTGTCCTTCCCCATATGTGGTGACCAAGACTGTACACAATAAAAGCTAGAATTGCTTTGTGATACATGCCCCCTACTGATGTGATATTTTCTAAGTCTAAAAGGGGCATAACTCTGTGAAAAATTGACAAAACTCCCTGAAACTCGAACTTGTTCTGTAACTTATCATTAGAAAGCCAAGTACCAAGTCGTAGTTGAATATGTCAAAGAGTATGGGAATAAAGTCAGAAAAACCAAAGTTGGAATTGATGGGCAGACAGACGGAAAGCAACGCTGTCGTCTCTCCAGTGATACCAGTCGGGGACTAATATAATTGAGGGGAGACCTGATTATAACGTTAATACCTCTTTCGTGTTCACACGCCATCGCCTCTGCTTTTCGAGGTCTCTTCTGAAGCTGAGGATAGTTGTTGTGGAAATTTCTTGATTAACAGTTATTGTTAATTGCTGGTATTAATTTGTTGTTGGAATGTATTTGCTCATCTCAATGAATGCCTTCATATGTGTTTTTGTGCTGGGTTCGTGCGTCCTTCTCTGGGCCACATGCTCTTGTGGATCTGTTGCTGTGTTTCCTCCTCTTCCTCTTTTCCTGTTCGTCCATTCCCCTGCTTGTACACCCAACCCCCCACCTGTGATCGGTGCATTGCCTTTTCCCCCTTTCCTGCCCCTCTCTTCCATGAGCCTCGGACTACTTAATACATTTAAACCAAGACTTCTTCTGATCTATAAACAACTATTACTTCTTCTTTAACAGCCTCAATTATTCCCATCTTGTGGAGTCGGCAGAGAAAGTTTTTCTTTGCCACAAGCCTTTCACCAACTGGCTGGTCAGGCCTGACGTTCAACTGCAGGGGCAGGAATTTTGGAATTCCTTAAGTGTACCGGCGATAGCTCGCGCACACTTTGCGAAAGACACCGTGGGATGATGTCTAAATGACATCAGGACTGCAGACGATGTGATATTGGTTATTTTTATGTGTGAAAAGAGAAGGAAACACCCAAAGATGAATGAACTTATTCCAGTGAAGAAGTTTTTTTTTTCCTGAACCACCAATGACTAACCGGACTAAATCTTGACAGACAGGTAAAAGGTGCTTCACACAAAAGGGAGTGTTAAATGATGATGAAGAAAGTGTAGGATCCTGAGAATGTTTGCTAAGTTCACTAGAAATACATGATATCTTATCGTGAAAGGCATCAGCAAATTGATTGGCTTGTGATAGACACAGATTCAGTGGAGGAGGAGGAGTTTTAACTCCATTTAGAAGTTTATCAGTGATCAAACACAAGGCCTCAATGTTGGAGGAATTGTTCTTAATCAAGCTACAGAAATATAATTCCTTTGCATGAGCAAATTATTTTGTGTCATGGACAGGTTTTTTTGGAAAGTTGCCTTCCATTTTTACTTGGCGAAATTTTTTTCACCAAGTATGTTGGTCTGGAGTGTTTGTTGGATTCGCGATATATGCTAGATATCCCTTATTGTTGGGTGTGTGTGTGTGTGTGTGTGTGTGTGTGTGTGTGTGTGTGTGTGTGTGTGTGTGTGTGTGTGTGTGTGTGTTTGTGTGTCTGCAATGCGAGGCTCCACAGCACGAACCAGCGAACCGATTTCGATGAAACTTTGCCAACATGTGGAATATATACGGGGAATGTGCGCGTTTGAATTTCGTTGCCTTGCAACCACCCGTTGCTGTGCAGTGGCCGAAAAACCGTGTACAGTATTTTCAATACTTGTCCTTCAGTTTTGAATGTAGAGAAACGAGATTTTGGAATTAAACACCGAGATATTTAGAAAATTTTACTCGAGCCAATTTTTGATTGAGGTTTTATTTTTCAAATGGTAGTCCTTCAAAAATCGGGTGTCTATTTACCGTCATTTTTTATGAGGGGCTTAGGAAAGTGGGCGGAGCTTAGGGAAAGTGGACGTGGTTGATGAAAAGTGGGAGTGGCGTAGGAAAGTAGGCGTGGCTTATGTAAAGTGGGCGTGACTTATGAAAAATATTGTGTGGCTCAAGAGGTGTGGTCAAACAAGAGCATTGAGAGAAGTTTATCGGGTTTTCCGTGTGTGTCTGCAATGCGAGGCTCCACAGCACAAACCAGCAAACCGATTATTTTTCAAATGGTAGTCCTTCAAAAATAGGGTGTCTATTTAACGTCATTTTTTATGAGGGGCTTAGGAAAGTGGGCGGAGCTTAGGGAAAGTGGACGTGATTGATGAAAAGTGGGAGTGGCGTAGGAGAGTGGGAGTGGCGTATGAAAGTGGGCGTGGCTTATGAAAAATATTGTGTGGCTCAGGAGGTGTGGTCAAACAAGAGCATTGAGAGAAGTTTCTAGGGTTTTCCGTGTGTGTGTGTGTGTGTGTGTGTGTGTGTGTGTGTGTGTGTGTGTGTGTGTGTGTGTGTCTGCAACACGAGGCTCCACAGCACAAACCAGCAAACCAATTATTTTTCAAATGGTAGTCCTTCAAAAATAGGGTGTCTATTTAACGTCATTTTTTTGAGGAGTGCCAGTTGGCAAAATACGCAATAGGAAAAATCTTGCCAGGCAGAGGAACAATTGTATGTGAACCAATACGTCTTGGCAATGAATCTTCGTCGGTGGATCGGTCAGAATGAAAAGCATCATATCCAGCGCTTCGATCCTAGCGAATCCCTCGTCACCTACTGGCTTGTCTGTCTGTCTGTTTGTAACATGAATTTTGGCCACAGTTTTCAAACAAGCGTTCTGATATTTTTTGTGCGTGTCGGTAACTGGTCACGAACAGCAATGCTTAATTTTGGTGAAGACCCCATTCCGGATCTGGATCTGAGAATTTTTAAAGGGATTCTTCACCATTGGGAGATTGGGCCAAAAACGATATATCGCACAATATCTCAAATGGTTATTGATGGATTCAGATGAAACTTGGTGGATGAGTTGATTCGGTGACAATAACAAGCCAATTCGATTTTGGTTCATGTCCGGATTCAGATCAGACCTATCAGTGGGATACAAAACTTAAACTGTTCAGCTTGGCGGAGGTATGCGCTCTACCGAGTGCCATTCCGTTTTGCCAAGTGACACTCCACGAGTGATTTTTAATTTCATTCTTTGCTGAGTTGCTGAGTTTTTTTTAATTTTTTTTGTATGTCCTTTCTAATTAGCGACGTGTTCTTTTGTGTGAATGCCTATCAGCAGTGAACCAGGGAGAGCGATGGCCAGTTTTAGGAAGTCGAGAGGTGACTGCACCAAATTGATCGAGGCTATTTATGTTTCTGGTTTATCGATTGAAGCCAATTGTTTAGGAACATCAGGGAGGCTTGAAAACAGAATTGGATTCGATAATTCAAATTTCCGAAGCATTGAATATTAATGGAGTCAATGTTGCGGTAATTCATGCACTTTCAAGGGATGTAAAAAAGTAGGTTTTAAAATAAACACACTCTAAGATTTGGGATACGATTATTTTTCACTTTATACAATTTAAGAAAAAGGTTTTTAAATGATACATGTAAGATCACTGTTTAATTTGTGCAGAAGGCTCATTGAATGATCTTGGAAACAAATTGGTGACAATCTGATATCCTTCATGGCTTTTAATACAATTCGGGAGCACACAGGTATAGACAAACAGCACTCACAGATGGAAAGAGAAAACCTTTTGTCTTCCTTTACTGCAGGTTGTAACTTTTTCAATTAACTTTTTCAAGTAACATTAATGTTGTCTTGCAATGAATGATTGTTGCAAGTTTTTTTTTTATTATTATTACTACTTCAAAATTGCAAGATGTATATATAGTGCATGCAAGTTCCACTCCTGTAAAACTTGGGTTTTAAACTTTTAAACATCAGGTTTGGTGAAGAGCAATGACACTGTTAAATGTTCTCGATATATATATATATATATATATATATATATATATATATATATATATATATATATATATATATATATATATATATATATATATATATATCTCTCTCTCTCTCTCTCTCTCTCTCTCTCTCTCTCTCTCTCTCTCTCTCTCTCTCTCTCTCTCTCTCTCGATATCTCTCTCTCTCTGTTGCTCTCTATCTCTCACACACCATCATTTGCCAGATGTGAGTAAGACGCAAGATGCATGCAATAAATTACAATTGTGTTAAAAATCCTGAACTTTCATGTTGTGAACAATAAATTATCGAAACAGAAAAAAAAGAGTTATGATAATGTGCTATAAAAGGTGATGTGCATTTAAGCCTGATGAGGTAGTATAATGGCAATGTACTTTCCTGGTGATGGAGGAAGTGGCAGATTAATCCAATGATTTATGGGTTTTTTTGTTATTGTTATGCCTGGTCTTGGCTTAATGGTTCGGGTGGCAGGCTTGGGATCCTGGGGTCTTGAGTTGAAATCCTGCTCAGCTGTTGAATCATTACCAGGTGGGGTTGACTCAGCATATCATCCTTCTGAGGTTGACAAAATGAGTACCAGCTTGCTGGGTTGATTGAGCCATTTGAGTGAGTATCCTGCATCAGAGTGGTGACCAATCCAGGATTGTGTCCAATAGCCCAGGAGACTACTTTGGCAGCACCGATGCTCTGTACAGAGTATGGTCCCAATGGATGGATGGTTTGATATTGTTCTTTCGTTTTTACTACTACTACTACTACTACTACTACTACTACTACTACTACTACTTTTTAAATGACCCAAATTGTTCACACCTTGTGTGGTTGGCTGGGCAACATTTTTGGCCCAAGTCTTTCACTTAACCAGCTGGCCAAGCCTGTCGTTCGACTAAAGGTGGCAGGAATATACAAATTGGCCAGGCTGCCAGTGATAACTCACCCACTGTTGTTTTCAACAGCTTGTTTTCATAATAGCTTGCAAGTAAATTCATCCATTGGCATTTTTTATACAAAGTTGAGGCTCGTGGACGAGATCGTACAGTGAACGGAACAGGATGTAACAGACAAAAACAGGATGCAAAACATGCATGCGTGGGGTAGACAAAATGGAAAAAGAAGGAAGCTCGAAGGAACGAAAACTGTAAAATTGGAATAAGGAGGGATTTGGTTGTGGGTTAATGAGGGTAGAAAAGATCACGGTTTAGGATGGAGGACAATCTGAGATGGTAGTGAACAGTCTTGAACAGAACAGTGAACAAAGGACTTTGTCTTGAAGACCTGGAGTGAAGAATGAGATTGAAGAGAACGTGGAAGATTGTTCCACAAGTGGGAAAAGAGAGGAACAAATGAGTGGAGGTGAGCATTGATCCTGTATTGTGGTAGTTTAGCCAGAAGGGTGTTGATGGTGGACTGTGTGAGCCCTGCAGAAAGCATGCAAAGAGCAGAGAATGAAAGACCAGAAAGGAATCATGGAAGACAGAGAGACTACCGACCTGTCTGCAATAGTGATGTGACAGATAGTGATCGACTCAGCTTCAGCGCAGGAGCTTCTTATGATCTTGAAGGCCTTTGTTTCCACTGTGTCAAGCTGAGCATGTGAGGCAGGGGAGCCAGTCCAGAGGGGAGAGCAGTACTCCATAAAGCTGTGGATGAACGTCTTGTCGGTGGATATGACTTCAGCTGTGGAAAAAAAGGACTTTGTACGATAGAGGATGCCCAGTAAGCAGCTGGCTTTGGAGGCCAACTTTGAAATGTGGTTTGCCCAAGAAAAATCATCGCTGATAGTGAGACCTGGGAGTTTGAAAGACTGAACTTCGTCAAGAGGATTGTTGAGAAAGTAGATAGAGGGGTTTGCCAGATGAGAGAGAGAGAGACAGACAGACAGACAGACAGACAGACAGACAGACAGACAGACAGAGAACCTAAGAGCCATAGAGAACCATTTGTCAGGATTGAAAGACATATTCCAAGTGTTGACTTGCTGGTGATTTTTTTTTAAGGATGGAAGAGTGGGAAGAGACTGCAGTCTGCCTGTCTGGAGGATGAGGGATAGGGATGTCACAGCAGAGGGTGGAGCTATCAGCAAATGTGTAGATAAAGAGGATTTTCCAGAGTCAGAGAGATCATTGATGGAGATCAGGAATCGGACTGGGCCCAGAACACTGCCTTGGAGCACTCCAGCCTTAACAGGGAGAGGAGATGAAAGGATCCCATTAAGTGCCACACGTCGGCTTCAAGAGTAGAGGAAGTCAGTGAACCGTGTGTGGAGTTGGGTTTGCATGCCATTGGTGGAGTTTGGAGAGTAAGGTAGGATGCCAGACCGTATCAAAAACATGAGATGTGCCTCTCCCCTCTCCTCAGACCATGACAAAATCACAAACTCGTCAAACACAATTTTGCTGATGTATCCATATTGTCCACCCTTTGCATTTTCCCTTACTCCTCATCATTACCGGCATCCCTTGTTTGCCCGTCTTTCTTGCTGTTCCCTTTTTTATGTTGTGTCCTGATGTGTTCTGTGTAATCGCTCTTCCACGAGCCTAGACCTTGTAAAAAAAAAAAAATATTTTTTTTTTTTAAACAATGCCCCGACATTCGTGGACCTCAACATTCGTGCCATTTTTCAGGAACATATCCACCATGAATAGCAGGGTCCGACACGACAGATTGAAATGAGGAGTGGAAAATGAAATAGGATAGGATAGTGTTGAGGAAATAAAAACGTGGATACCCCAGAATCTACCCAGGACGAAAGCAAAAGCAGGACGCAATTTCTATCCGAGGAAGACCTTGGAAAAAGGACATTTGAGCCTTGACAATACAAACAAACAAAACGAAACGAATAGCACAAAACAACAAACGAATTTACATGAAATATTGCACTGGATAAAATAGCAATACAATCACAAATGACAGAATAGGACGAATCCGGTTCGAAAACTCAGCTTTGGTGAGGTGGGACGTGGGAGCTAAAATTTCACCATGGACACGAGGAGAGGGCGAACCGGCTTGAGATGATGTAAAACAAAGTCTCAATGTGCAATGAGAATTAAATGATCTAATATACATTTTAATGAAGTATTTAGTGTGCCACAGAAATATAAACCATGCAAATCCATCTTGATAGTAAAAAATGATCTTATTCACCTGTGATGCCATATGCATATTGTGCATGTAAAAGCAGGGAGTGGTCCTTTTACCATAGGCTGTTGCGTGCTCCATAAACCTCTTGTCATTTCAATGGATGATATCACCCAGACTTATCCATCTCTGCTGAGTGTAGTTAGGAAAGGAATTAATGGTGTGGCATGGATATAACAGCCCACACCCCATCCCACCTCAAAAAAGAGAAAATGGGACGATCGAGGAGCAGAGGTAAAATAACCGTTGGAGAGATAAGTAAAAGGGCAAGGAAAGGGGAGAGAGAGGGTAAGTGAAAATGTCTACATTGCACAGGTGCAATTGATTAAAGTTTCGGTAAAGAATGAATTCAAAATGAAACTTGCTGAAAAAAGTGCAATATGAAAGTATCAGAATGAAATGCATCTCATATTGGAATTTAAAGAAAGCCGTTTAATTCCAAATTGTTATTCAAACCAGCGATATATGGCTGGTGAAGAATAACACTGGTCAACAACAAATTTGTTGTCTGCATTTTTTAAGCTGATTTAGGACGAATCTGATGCGCTGAATCCAAAACTCACATTAGTTTTGTTCAATCAGGTCAAGTTTTTGAGATATGGCCACATGTCGTTTTTTACATTTTTGTTCACATGTACGCATATGTGGAGCATTTTAGAAGAAGTTGGTGGGGGTAAAATGTCATGTCAAATAATTGTTTTGATTGGAAATAATATGACAAGAAGTATTCAGGTACGATAGTTCTGGGTGATTATGTCGAAAAGGGATCAGTTTGAAGTCATAAAACCTCAAAATCTTCCAAAAATTGGTGAGGCAAAGCATAAAGTTCGTGGATCAAAACTAAAGTTAATGGGGCAGATTTTGTAATAATGTGATACAAAAAAGTTGTATTTCTTGAAATAACGAACTCTGAAGAATGTACAATACCTACATGCGCCAATTTATGACATGCGCTTCTGCTCAAGCTTGGAGTGCCACAGTACGAACCCAAAGATTGGAGACTGTTCATTGACAGCAGCAAGCGATCACTGAAATGTGTTCTGCTACACAACGGCAACCAGTTTGCCTCTGTACCCATCGCTCACTCGACTACACTGAAGGAGAAGTATGAAGCGGTGAAGTACGTGCTGGAGAAAATTGGTTATGATCAGCATAAGTGGTTTATTTGTGTTGACCTGAAGATGGTGAACGTTTGTTGGGACAACAGTCTGGCTTCACCAAGTACCCATGTTTTCTGTGCATGTGGGATAGTAGGGACTGTGCTCAGCATTACACGAAGAAGGACTGGCCTGTGCGGGAGGAATTGGTGCCATGCAAAGAAAGGAACGTCATCAACGACCCTCTGGTGGACAGAGACAGAATACTCTTCCCACCGCTGCACATCAAGCTCGGCTTAATCAAGCAGTTCACCAAGGCTCTGGACAAAGATGGTGACTGCTTCACTTACTTGTGCCAGGCTTTTCCAGGATTGACCATGGAGAAGTTGAAAGCTGGCATCTTTGATGGTTCTCAGATCCGTCAGCTCATCAGAGATCCAGAGTTCAAAAACTCAATGAACGAAGTGGAACTGGAAGCGTGGAAGACATTTGTTTTGGTAGTGAAGAACTTTCTTGGCAACAATAAGGCCAGAAACTACGCAGAACTTGTCAACAACATGCTGACTGCTTTCAGAAACCTGGGCTGCAACATGAGCATCAAGATGCACTACCTATTTTCACATATGAACCGGTTTCCTGAGAACCTGGGTTCAATGAGTGACGAGCAGGGGGAGAGATTCCATCAGGACATGAAGGAGATGGAGACCAGGTATCAGGGTCGCTGGGACGCAGTCATGATGGCTGACTACTGTTGGAATCTGAAGAGAGACCTCCCTGCCGCTGAACATTCCAGGAGTTCGAAGAAACGGAAGTTCAAGCCCTGAAGTTTGAACAGTGGTGACGCAACATGCAATTTACTTGTACTTACCTTTATCAATGCCCACCATTCAGATGACAGTAATCGATGTTTCTATCATGTAATCAATAAATGTTGTTGGCAAAACATTTTTTTTTCTTAAAAACATGTTTAGGATGATATGTGTTGACAAAAATCAGCTGATAATGCCACAAAAATGTAATTTATTTTGTCACAAGATCTGATTTTTTTCAAATCAACTTAGCACAAAAACCTGACCTGATGGAGAGAAACGGATGCCATTTCCTGATTCAGCAGTGCCAGAATACCCTAATTCACTTGTAGAAATCTAGACAACATTCAGAAAGTAAAAAATTGTTGACCAGTGTAATCATTTTAAGGGCTCATAACTTCATTAATATTTTTTTCTTGTGTTTATATGTGAATGCTTTATTTTCCTCAGGTCAGGTCAGGTATGAGAGCATGCGCTGGAGCAGCGCGTCGCCGCGTCCACTTTTCTGCCGGTACTCCAGGGGCCTCCATCTGGCCATCACCCAGGCAGATGACTGGCCCATCCCCATCTCCTTGAGATGCTGATCAACCTGCTGCAACCTCGAGACACGTGGTTGGCCCATTGGCCTCCTCCACTCACGAGACTCCCTCGCTGAAATAATCTGGTGAGCAGGATCAGCGTCCGGAAAACGAGCCACATGTCCATATAGTCAGAGCTGACGCTCACGGACTATGCAGGTAACACTTCTCATTTGAGTCTCTCTTAGCAACCGCTCATTGGACACATATAGACCATGTGGAGGTACTCGCTATTACCTTCAAAAAATGATTTTCGTTGTGCAGATCACCAATCTGAATGAAATTTGGCATACTTAAAGAATTTTAGACGCTGAGTCCAAATCCACTTGTTTCCACGTCGAAGATGTGACAATTGGTCATTTTTGGCAATTATGCACCGAACATTAAAGCATGATTTTGACACAGAAATGAAGAATCAAGGTTAGACTGATATGTACGTCAAAGAAAACTCTTGTGAGGTCTTAAAATGATACAATATGTTTATACAGAGTTATATATTATCAAAGAAAACCCTATTCACTGTTATTAAAGATGTTTATAATTAAAGGTCGTAAACCGAAGCAGTTACATATTTTTACCGGCCGAAAACGTCTGGACCGACCAGACAGGCCTTCGAGTTGACCAAGGCAACTTTTTGCTTAAAAGGCAGCGACACTGGCTATTTAAAGGTAGTTACATTGACTATTAAAGGCAGTTACAGCACCGATTAAAGACAGTTACATTGGCTATTACGGATTAAACCAAATTACGCGACTCAGCCTGATGAAAAGTAGAACACCCACAAGAGGATTACTGTCTTAGAACTCCAGTATTTCTTCCTCTGAAGCGGTTGCTGAACCAGGCTCTTGACTGCTGCTGTTACAAAACTCAAGTCCACTGTTACATGCTAACCAACCTGAATACTACTGTGTAGTAGATCACCACAGCAAAAGCAGTGTGACACCCGCATTCACAGTTCGTCGTCGGAATCATCGTCAGTTCTGCTTTCATCATCCATAAGTTCCATTTCTGTACGGGTCTGTTCATTGTTGGCGCAGTTTTGACACCCACAGCACTCTGCGCAGGACAGTCCTTTTGACCGGCAAGAACACTGGTTGGTCTCGCATTTCATCTTCTTGCAATTACATTTCATTGCCTCTAACAGTTCCTTCAGCGCTGGTGGTTTGCTCAGCCAGTGAACAGTCAGTGCTCCGTTGCGTTCCACCCATCCAGGAAATGTAGGAGAAGGGCCTTCTATAAACCTCTCAGTCGCGCGGTGGTGGATGGCAGACTGATAGTTCACTCTTTTGCAATGCAGCATCAGAGCGTCGCTTGTAGGCGGCAACTTCTGTTCCCCCAGCGACTGGCTGCAGAATAGCTTGTAGCGAGCCTCATCCACACTCTTCATGGTCGGCTGATTGTACATGGCGCAGACGAATTGTTCCAGGTCGTGAATGATATTCTGATCTCGCGTGAATTCTCGACCAATGCTCCCGAAACAGGTGATGAGATGGGGACCCTTCATCATCAAGTCAAATGGCCTTGTTTTGCCCTTACTGTGGAATACACTGGTGGTATCACTTCCTGTGAAATGGTGCAAACCTATCAACGCATCGCAGAAAGAACTTTCCAAGGCATTACTCAGCTTCCTAATGTCAACGACGATAATGTCCTTGGGACTTCCTGTGACCAGATGGAAATTTCGTGCTCGAATCGACTTCGAGTGAGCCAACGCCAACACAAACACATCGGTGTCGAAACTCTCGATGCGCACCGACTCTTCATTCTGTCCCGCGTGAGCGGCATGTAGCAGGAGCTTCGTGTCAGCTTCCTCATGGTCTCATTCAAGTTCAGGTATTGACGACACGACACAGTCATGACACCATTCGACGCTTCGATTTTCTCATATTTGCCGGCATGACTGAAGTACAACAGCAAGTCACCCAGTTTTGATGGAGAGATGTTTCTCGTCCACGATTCGACGATGAACTCTATGAACGGCTCCTTGTTGGCTCCGCTCAGGAGATAATTGGCCCACTGTTTTGGAAGGGCTTGATCACATCCATAGATGGTTCGCACCTGAAGATCGCCCACCCTGCCCGCTCGTCTGGCATGTTCCAGGCAATTGATGCTGATACTTGGGTAAGTATCAAACACCACGTCCAGTCTCGAAGATTGGTTATGTCGTGCTTTGGCCACGACGGTGTTCAGCACCATCTCTTACAGTTTTCCGAAAGTGTTATGCAGTGAACCAGCCTTTATTGCCTGAATAACGGCCATTCCATCCACAATCGTTGCACCTTGGATAGGCCGAGCGTCCACACGGCAATCAGGCCACAGTTTCAGTATATGGTTGCGGAGTTTGGCTTTGTCCGTCTTCGCAATCGAACCATCACCGGATGACAGCGGGAAAGATATGTTCGCCAGTGGGTACGCGAGCAGATCGTGGAGTGTTACATTGCTTTTCTCTCCAATCAACAGCAGTCGTGTGAAAAGACGACGTTCATTCGCAATTTCAACCTTCGGCGTCTGCTGGTGGGGAGTCGCCGACTTGCCTCGCGCCTTCGAGAAAGTTGCCAATTTGGCCTTCGAAATCGGACTGAAGAATGGGACCTCACCCGAGAGAAGCCGATAACGCAAGAATTGCATGACAGCATTCTCTCCCTTGAAATACGCGTTCATCAAGTCCGCGGAAGTGGCTGGTGGTGCGATGACACCTGAACTTATATTGATGAGTTCAAGGTGAGCGCCGGAGAAAGGGTTAATCATTTGAAGTACTGTGTCCATCACTTGTACCACCACTGCTTCGTTCTTTTTCGAGCTCGACACATCCAAATCCTTTCTCGTTCGGGGCTCGTCGTGTATACCTGCCATGGACTCACATTTCCTTGCGATTTCCGCACGTGCTGGTTGGGACAGGATCCACTTCTTCACAGCTGTGCTTTTCTGAGTGTAACCAATAATGCCTCCACTGGTCTTGCCGTCCCTATTTAAAGTCTGCTCTATGATGTGATCACATGTAACACTACTAAATCCATAATGAGGATGCCGCTGGGCAGTCCATTTGCCGTCCATGAACGCTTGATAGGTGTCTGGGTGAGAGTGCTCCAGCCCGGCCATTTCCAGCCAGTAAACGGGTAAGTACCTTGCATAGTTTAGGTGATCGTACGCAAAGTACCAGGGCATTGACGCTTTCGTGATCGCAAGGTGTCGGCCAGTTCGAAGTACGAGTTGCCCGTATAAGCTCTAGTGCTAGCTCCACCATTTCCAAGTAGGGCCATGTAATGTCCACACTTTGGTGTTTGTTCAGGTCATCCGTCACCATGAGTGCTCCCGAGTATAGAACATGTAAATTGAGGTCTGAGTCACCCTGCTTGTGGATCCTGGCTGGCTTCATCCTCTGTAGTTGACTCTGTTTCTGTTGTAGAACTATTGTCTACAACAGCAGCCTGAGCAATGGAACCATTATCAATGTCCTTCATGTACACCACTTCGCTCTCAGACATTTTTGATGGACGAGAGAAAATCATGTCTGGGTACCGTTCCTGCAGTCTTTTCTTCAGTCTTGTTGCCAGTTAGTTGGCCTTATCCTGACCTTCGCATACTCTGAGTAGGTCATTGAACATCTCACACAACTTCTTCATATGTATAGATTGCTTTCCATCAATGAGTCTTACCTGGATTACTTTATCAGAGAAAATGTCAAATGTTGAGTCATAGTTCACTTTCTGAGTTTGGAGTTTACTTTCACTCTGTCTGTGGTATGTGCCATTCACATACTCGTAATAACATTTACGGTGATAACAAACTTCCAGGGCCACACAGTCTTTATCCTTTATAGTTGTCATTATTCTCACATCACGTTCATCTCTCCTCTGCTCAGCAGTTTCCCTCAGCTTTCCTTCATCCTGTGTTTCTGCCAGGGACAACTGATCACGTTGAGATTTTCCTTTGACACGGATGAATTTGTCTTTTTTCTGGCATATGATACAAATTCTTGGCAGTACACCAGCTGATTTGCCAGCCACCCTTCCTACAGAGGTTCTGAGGGATTTTCTACATATTTTGTGGTATGAGTGCCCCTCTTCTTCTTGTCCGCCCACCACTTCACTGGCTCTAGCAGAAACTGCAGTCGTGCTGGCTTCTGATTTCGTTTTCCTGGCTTCAGTACGTTTTATATGATCCTTGTTGCAACACGACGCACTGCAGAACCGGTGACGGCCGGCATCCGCAGGAGGATCAGTCATTGGCAGCAGTTTCATGATTTGATCAGCCAGCAAACGGCATTTGTTGATAGTTTCACTATCTGTGGCATCGCACCAAGCCTTCGCACACTCGCATACCTTACGCCACCTCTTATCCGTGAATTGCATCAGTTTCTCATCATCCTCCGTGCCCAAGTGTATGAAACAACGCATATTTGGTTGTTGAAAGACCAAAAATCACTCAAAATCATACGACAACCATGGGCACCGCCATCTTGATTTGTTGCTTCCTGTTCGTTTCCTCCGCGATTAGAAGCATGCCACGCCCACTTCACGGCAGTAATTTCAAATGGTAATAACTGTCGGTGTGTCAACTTGTGCATATGGAAACAAGTAGGAATTTCAATGGTGTGTTGTCATGAATATACAGGGTGAATTTCGTTTAAATTGGTGATCTGCACAACGAAACTGAACGAAACTGAACGAACTGACCCACCTCCACATGACCTAATAGTCGGACCAGTGTTAGCCAAGGATTCTCCGAAGAGACCTGGTACCAAAGGAATGAAGTCTCTTTCTCAGATCCCTGGTCAGAGTCCAAGGCTCACATCCAGAGAGCAAGACTGGAGGTACCAAGGACTTAAAGACTCGGACTTTCGTCCTCCTGCACAGGTACTGAGAGCGCCACACCCCATGATCCAGTGAATTCATGACTCCCCAGGCCTGACCCAGATGTCTGTTGACCTCTGGCTCACAACATGCAGAGACTTGAATATCACTACCAAGATAAGTGAATCTCACCATGACCTCAACATCCTCACCACAAACAGGTACTGACAAGATAGCAGGATCCAAGATGTCATAGAAAGCCCGGATCTTAGTTTTCACCGAGGAAACCCATAATCCAACTTCTTCGTCTTCTGCTTCTTCTTACATCTGGTGACTTGGCTGCCAGGTAACTATCATTTTTTTATGGGACACTGCTGTTGCTTTTCCCTGATACTATACTAGTACACTGGTACTCATTTCACGGACCTCGGAAGGATGACAGGCTCAGTCAACCCCGCCTGGTGTTAATTCAGTGACCAATGGGGCTCAAACTGAAGACCTTAAGATTCCAAGCCAGCCACCCTAACCACTAAGCCAACTCGAGGCTATAATCCCAGCTGCTCCAACTCCTCATTTAGAGCCTCGAGGGCCCCCAGAAGGATATCTAGCATCTCCGTAAAGATGACTGCATCATCTGCAAAATAAAGGTCAGAGTTCTTGACATTCCCAACCGATGCACCACAACTTTATCTCTCAGACATCCTCCCCAGAATCCAGTCCATACAAGTGCTGAAAAGTGTGGGGGCCAGTACATACCCCCTGACGAACTCCAGTAACAACTGGAAATAAGTCAGAGATAGTACCACCACATCTCACAGCATTCTCAGTACCAGGGTATAGTTCAGACATCAGATTGATCAGTTTTGGTGGCACCCCCATGAAGACTGAGAATCCTCCAGAGGGCATCCTGATTCACTGGAATGAATGCTTTAAAGAGCTAATGTGATGTGTTAAATAAGGTGGTGGTGTAAAAGATACTGTTGCAATGGCGGTAAACATCCGAATAATTTTTGTTTTTACAACCTTTAAAATCTTTATTCTATTTCAATTGAATTATATATTTGAAGAACACAAATCGCCTTTTATTCTCTTTAAAAACCCTTCGATGTAGCAGTACTTAGACAAAATATGACGTCATTTAACATCATGATGACCAATTAAATTTGCCGCTTGCAGATCCCGCCCATATCCTTGTTTGTCAAGACTGCAGGGATAAAGGTGTTATCTGAACTCTCTCGTTCAAGACGTGTCTGTTTATTTGTTTGCTTTTGTTTTTTACATTTGGGTGTTTCAAAAAGATTGATACAACTTTGATTTCCCGCCATTTCTTTGTTTTTCTACCTATATCGTTTTCTTTATCAGGGTTTGGTGGTGTTATCGTGGTGTTTGTTCCCTGTGATTTCGAGCTTCAGAGCTCAACTATGCCATTGACAGTGAAGCAGAAGACTAAAGATGGTGGCTCTGTGGTATGAGACAAAATAATATGTAGACACCCACCAGAAAATGTTGTTGTGGTTGTTGATGGCACCGTTCAAATGGAAATGGGCTTCATCACTGGACCAGATCAGGTTGATCCAGTCTGGGTACCGCTCGATCCTGTCACTGAGCCAATTGCACACATCAATCTCCTTCTCATGTCATCTTGACTCAGTCTATGCCTAATGGAGATGATGTATGGGTAAAGCTTCAGTTCCTTAGTGATGATACGCCAGACTGATGTTGATTTGATGTTTAGCTCCTGGGAGCACCGGCGGTGGGACTTCTTGGGACTGTCCACTGCAGAATCCCGCACGGCACCAATGTTGGCTTGGCTCTTGGTTACTGATGCTGGCCTGCCACTGTTGCCCTTGCTCTGATTGTCCACTGTACCCTTGTGCTCAAAATGTTTCACAATACGTTGAATGGCACAATTTGTGGGTTCATCAGGTGTTCTGAGGTCGTATTCCTGGCAGAACCTCTGGCGGATGTCTGCATATGATTGTCTCATACCACAGAGCCACCACTTTTGCCTTCTGCTTCACTGTCAATGGCATAGTTGAGCTATGGAGCGAGAAATCCCAGGGAGCAAATACCATGATATCATCACAAAACTCTGAAAAGGAAAAAAATTTTTGACAGGAAATCAAAGGTATCAGGTTTTGACAGGTATCAGTCAAAAAACAAAGAAATGGCAGGAAATCAAAGTTGTATCAATCTTTTTGAAACATCCTCTATGCATTCCTGAACCGTTGCACCGAATTAGTTCAAAACTATTGGTTGTACTTGTGGTGTGCACGAGTGTGTTTTTGGTGGTAAAAAAAAAAAACATTCATAGTCCCAGGGGCTCATGGTGGGTGGAGGACCCTATTTTGTCAATGTAACTATGTGTAGTGTTGCGCCACTCCCGGTGGAAAGGGGTATTTGTCCGGTGATGACCCCAATTAGCACAGTCAGGTCGTTTAATCAATCCCTCATCTTCCACTCAATTCCTTTGTGTTTTCACAAGTGATAACATTGTGGATACAGACAGTCATTATAAAAATTTAATAACAAAAGACTGCCTGATACTGTTCTCACAAACTGAATGTTTACCTTCTAACATTAAGATGTTATCGAATCACATGAGTCATGGTGTCTCCACATCTCTAATTGGATGTCCATATACATAATCAAACATGCAGCAAACAGGATTTGTCATCCACTTTACAACGTCGATAAAGAACAATGATATAGAGTAACGGTGTAAAATGCCCCTTGTCAGTAAAAGTGGGTGAGAGGCATCCCCTTCCCCCCACCCCCTCCCATCCACACCAAAACACGTCCGCCTTAGTCCTTCTGTTCATTACACTGAATATTTATCATTTGAAATTTCCCGCTATACGGCTTATATCATTAGCCCTTTATTGCGGACATTCAGGATAGTAAACACAATGGAGGTGAGGAGGTAAAAAGAGGAAATATTGATCCATCTTCACCGACAGGGGACATCTTGCCCCACCTTACTCCAAATTATGTCACAAGACAATCACACAAGAACAGTTTGGTTTACCTAAATAAAATATCATCTTATGATTGGAATGCCCGAAAGGTACTCATCCTACAGCTCGACCCTCAATGGATATAAACCGGGGGTGGGGGGGGGGGAGACACAACTCAGTGACAGTGACTATACCTAACTGTTGCTGAACATAACCATACCTAACTGGAATGGGGGAGGAACCATACCTATAGCTATAACCATACCTAACTATTAGTAGAACAACACTTGGTAGAGCACATATGGTACCTCCTCCACGATGTTTGTGGTGAGCATGTTGAGGTCGTGGAGAGATTCATTTCCCTTGGCAGTGATATTCATGTCTCTGCTGGCTGTGAGTCAGAGGTCAATAGACGTCTGGGTCGGGCCTGGGGAGTCATGGATTCACTGGATAATGGGGTGTGTCGCTGTCGGTACCTGTGCGACAGGACGAAAGTCCGAGTCTTCAGGTCCTTGGTGCTTCCAGTCTTGCTCTATGGATGCGAGACTTGGATTCTGACCAAGGATCTGAGACGGAGACTTAATTCCTTTGGTACCAGGTCTCTTCGGAGAATCCTTAGCTATTGCTGGTCTGACTTTGTGACCAACGAGCGGTTGCTGAGAGAGACTCAAATGAGATTTGTTACCTGCATAGTCCATGAGTGTCAGCTGCGGCTGTATGGACATGTGGCTCGTTTTCCTGACGCTGATCCTGCTCACCAGATTCCCTCAGCGAGGGAGTCTCCTGAGTGGAGGAGGCCAATGGGCCAACGACGTGCCTCGTGGTTGCAGCAGGTTGATGGCATCTCAAGGAGATGGGGATGGGCCAGGCATCTGCCTGGGGGATGGCCAGACGGAGGCCCCTGGAGTACCAGCGGAAAGTGGACGCAGCGACGTGCTGCTCTTCTGCATGCTCCCATACCTGACCTGACCTGACCTCCATGATGAACAGTTTATGTTTTCTATCCCACTGATGGCCAGGATCTGGATCCAGACCTTAACCAAAATCTAATCGACTTGTTCTTGTCACCGACCCAACTCATCCACCAAATTTTGTCATAATCCGTCCACAGCGTTTTTAGATATCATGCCATTTATTAGTTTTGGTCCTGTCTTTCAATGATGAAGAATCACTTCAGAATTAAAAATTCCAGTATCCAGATTCGTATCTTCACTGAAATCGAATCACTTCGTTCTTGTCACACACCCAACCTGTTCATCAATGTTCGTCCGAATCCGTTAACAACATTTTGAGATATCCTGCTCAAAGACAAACAGACAGACAAAGAAACAGGGATAAATACAAAACCCCTGTCCACCTTCAGTGGCAGAGGTAGAATGGTGCACTCGTGACAAGACCTTCCTTCGATGACATTGAATGCACAGTGGAAAGAGCAACATTCGCATGAGCCACAAAAAGTTCACCTTCAGGCAGCTACAAAATAGATCCACGATGATGTCCCACTCGAGGTGGTCCATCCTCACCATGGTGTTTACATTATTTGTTGTTGTTTTTTTTTGCCTGTTAGATGATTTTATAATCGTTTATTACTTATGATATGCACAGTCAAGCATAGATTTGGCTCTCGCTGAGGAGGATGAGGATGAGGATGATGATGATGATAATGACCAATGTAGAGGATGAAAAATAATGATGATAAGCAGTTTACATGGCACTTTTCCCCAAAGTCCCTTCACCTCCCACACGTTATACCCTTTTGCGGTTCCCTGTTCCGGAACAATTAGCTGACTTTGCCATTCTGCACATATAAATGCATCGGAAACTATAAACCAATGAGCTGTGTATCTACTTTTCTTCTGATCAGCACGTTTTGTTTCGCTTCTGAAGGTATATCTGCAAATAAATGATGCCAGTACTGAGGAGGTGCAGTTTTCTACAATACTGACTTCTCAAATTACTTCATTCTTTATGAAGTTTCTCTCTGTCTCTCTGTCTCTCCATCTCAGTCTCCATCTCTGTCTCTTTCTCTCTGTCTGTCTCTGTCTCTCTGTCTCTTTCTCTCTGTCTGTCTCTGTCTCTCTGTTTCTGTATCTCTGTCTCTGTCTCTGTCTCTGTCTGCTTCTCCCTCTCTCCCTCTGTATCTCTGTCTCTGTCTCTCTCTGTCTCTGTCTCTGTCGCTCTCTCTATCTCTGTCTGCCTCTCCCTCTCTCCCTCTGTCTCTTCTCTCTGTATCTCTGTCTCTGTCTCTCTCTGTCTCTGTCTATCTCTCTCTCTCTCCCTCTGTCTGTCTGTCTGTCTGTCTGTCTCTCTCTCTCTCTCTCCTTTATCTTTTTTGATACCTGTTCACACTATGTGATCATGTGAATGTTGAGTATATACTGTAAATATATATATATATATATATATATATATATATATATATATATATATATATATATATATATATATATATATATATATATATATTTACAGTGGTCTGGAAAAGAATTCACCCCCAACCAATAATGCCACATTTTATGAATTGCAAATTGTGTAAAATCAAAATTTTCCAAATGAATTTTATTTATTCATAATTGCAGAGATCAAACTAAACTGTTATAGTTGAAAGAGGTTACATCTTAGGAATACCTCCAAAAATCATGTACAAATCAAAATCCACTGGTTGTAAAAGTATTCAACCTCGAAGATCAATACTTGGTGGAAGCACCTTTTGCAGTAATGAGAACTATGTATGAGTCTTTTTGGTTCGGTCTCTACCAGCTTTGTACAGTGAGTGAGATGGTGAAATCTTGGCCAATTCTTCACATGATATATATATATATATATATATATATATATATATATATATATATATATATATATATATATATATATATATATATATATATATATATATATATATATATATATATATATATGAGAATCCATCCCAAGAGACAGGAAAGGCGAGCAAAAGTATCCGTCCCCAGTGCTGGGAAAAGAAAAGTTCAAACTAATATAACAATTCAAGTAATATTTCATGGAATTTAAAAAGGATCAATTGTGTTGCACTCTTGGTTTCGCTCAGAGCCACAACTCTGAGCAACTTATTCCGACCACCGCAAAATGGTAGTGAAACATTGGGTGGCAGGGGTTGAATTTGTCTGAAAAGAGGGCAAAATATTCTGGATGCAAAATAAGATTTGGTGTCAACATTACTCATTCCTGTTCTCCCGTCATTTCAAAAGTGAATGTTGAGTTTTTTCAATGCAATGCGAGAAGTGGCCGCCATAAGCGGGAGACAGATGGACGCATGGACACCACGGTTCACAATATATGAGATGACTTCCCTTTCAAGGAATGACAACACAGAAAGAGATCAAGCCGATCAAGCCTGTACAATGATTGCTTACCTGACAGTTTTTTATTGTATACTCGTGGAAGAGCTAGATCACTAAATGGATCAGGACGTAACAGGACAAAAGGAAGAGTAGTATGGGTAGGGGGGATACCAACAGTATAGTTGAAGGACAAAATAGAGGGAGAATTGGACAAATAATGGGGAAGGGAGAAATGGGTGGACTGGATGGATACAGAAGGAAACTTTTCTTCCCCCCCCCTCACACATTTTCCCACCTCTTTCTCCATCCTCTCTTTCCCCTCTGATCTCTTCCTGCCATCTCTCCACTCCCCCTCTTCCACTATCTCTCACCCGCTCCCCTGTCTCTCCCCTCACTTACCTCCTCCTCCTCCCCTCTGTCCCTCCCCATTACCTCTCTCCCTCCCTCTCTATATGTCCATGCTCTATCCTTTTTATACTAGCCGAAACCCCGTCACAGACGGTATCCGTTCCATGAGCCCAATATGACAACCAGTGGTGGCTCTCGTAAGAGCCGGATCCCAGTCGATGTCCTCCATGGCCTTACCTAATGAGGCCTACAAAACGTCCTTGTACACGACATTTTTGGTGTACACTATGCCTTGTGAAGAAGTCCCCTGATTTGTGCATGTGTCTACTTTGACGTACAAACACCGTGTCAAAACTTCTCAGGTCACAGTACAGAGAAAAACGTGATGCGACCGCGAGGAGGAGCACAAAATTGGTCCTTCAGTCTTAAATATAGATGGTTTTAATTTCCTTTTCATTTTTTTGCACATCAGTTATTCAGTTTTATTTATTTATTTATTAGATTTTATGTACCATGCCATACTTGTTACTGAGCATCTCTGCCACCGAAGCAGCTTCCTGAGCAGGGGTTATAAACTAGTAGTCCGTTTGCCACCCGTATATGTTCTGTCCTCAACCTTGTTGTAATGAGAAGTGTATTGTTTTTTGTTGGTTTCGTACTCACATGGGTCTATAGAGAAAATTTGGCTTGGTTGCCGAAGCTGCAACCTTGGGGAACTCCGCTAATTTGCATAAATCCAAGATGGCCACCAGGGACGGGGGTGGAATATAACTTTTCAACCAATTAACTTACAATCACGTGTGATACCTCTTTTCTGTATAATTTTGACCTGAGGAATCAATTTCTGAGGTCAATTTGTGATTTGGGGTCAATTCAGGGTCAAAGGTGAAGTTCAAGGTCTTTTTCGGCCAAAAATGAAATAAAATAATAATAATGACATTTTCAGAGCGATGGCGTTTATTCAGTAACGTCGATCACTCCCATTCATCATCAGTGCCAAATGCAAGATCAAGATGTTCAGTTTCCTCGTCATCTTCCACATCTGCTTCTTCCTCTTCCATTCCATCTTGGTCTTCATCTCCTGTCTTGAACGGGTTGAAGCAGGCGTCACGACAAACACAAGTGCAATACACAGTGCATGATATCTTTCCATGGTGAGAGCTGCAACGTTCAGTGCCGCACGCCTTCATCACCGCCTTACAGCCGCATCACACTACATCCATGAGATCTTGGGGTCCTGGGGGCTGATCGGAAGTTGCTGGTACTGGGGTGCCATCTTTTATTTCCCACCCATACTTCGTGATGTCAAGTTCAGGTGGAGCCTGCTGGTCAGCAGATTTTGCAAGTATGGTCTGCATCCCTGGCTTAGCGTGGCCATACTCCAGCATACCTGCGGGATGAGGTTGCTGGAATTCATGTGAGAGGACATGGGTAGTGCATCGACCATTGGGTGTGAATACCTGGAGATCGAAGTTGTCAAACCACGCGAAGATGGCGCCGATGGTTCTACACAACCCCATGAACTGGTGGAGAACCTGTGCATTGTCACCTAATAGATGAGCAGCCGATTTTCGGAATCTCAGGGCCTCATCGTACGAGGTCGTGAAGCCATGTTCATGAAGGGGTTTGAGAAGTTCGGAACTGCCGTGGCGGTGCTAGAGTTTGACGGCCAGTCCTATTGTTGTCTGATTTCTGGTTCCTGTAACGTGACTCTGAATTGACTGCCTCAGGCTCAGAGATTTCTTGGTCACTTTAGCACCGGAGACCAGGTCCGAAACAAACTTCAACAAACTTGGGCTGGTCGCCTTGATTGTGTTGGCCTGTGTAAACTCTGATAGGTCATAATTGGCACTACTGTACTTGACCGACCATGCCTTATGCTTGATCTGCCTCACCATGGAAGCAATGCTCCTCTCATCCGTATTATCTACCTTAACTATCTTGAGACTTTTAGCAACGGACTCACGGAAACCAACAATGTCAGCACAGCAATCTACCCAAACAACGATAACATCCTTACTCATGCAGTCAGTCAACTTGTTAAACATGTCACATCGAGCGAGCCTGCCACCTCCATCCTAGTTCAGGGAATGCAGTTCAACACTATTCCATATTCTGGACCTGTCTCGGTTCATGTACTCAATGACTTCCTTCAGAGCATTTTCATCTGCACTACCAGTTGGCAAATCAGCATATGTGGGGACTTTCGTGAAACTGTTACAGCAGCGGACGTGGTACTTGCACTCAGCAGAAGGTAGATCAGAAACAAAAGCAAGGTGCAACTTGACCCTTCTAGCGATATCATCATTACGCTGCTCAGCAACATCAAGGAGCATATCTTTCATAGTTGGGAGTGGGTTACGTTCTGTGTCAAAATGTTCTTTGGTCATATACTCACGAATGCGGTCCCATCTTTCTGGGTGTCTATCATCAATGGGTAAACATTCCTCACTACAGAACATACAATCACGTTTGTATTCAAACACACCTTTGTCAGCTACCTTTGTATGAGGCCTTGTAGTTGTCCTTATACCCTCATCTTCAGCCTTTCTTTTCTGTGACTTTCTCACTCTCTCAATTTTCTCTTTTGATGTACAAGTACAGTAGCAACCTTTGTGGCAGGCGATGCTTGCCGCATCTCCACCAACATCATTAATGTTCTGTAGCTTAGCCTGCAGGTCCCAATCTCCACGGGATTAGGTGTACGAGATGAGCTTCTTGATCCCGATCTCGGTGAATTTCGTTTCTTCTCCACCTCCGTGACACACTGGGAGAAGACACCTTGAGTCAGCCATCATACGTTTCTCTGAAAATAAGAAGAGGTGAGATTAGAATCAATGGGATCGTTCATCAACTATCGAGTAGGAGTGATCTGCAGTTGATGCAGGGGTCAAAACGTTTTAAACCCCTCAATAGTCCAAAAATGACATTGAACTTGACCTTTCACCCTGAATTTGACCCCTGAACCACACAACTGACCTCAGAAATCGATTCCTCACCTCGAAATTATACGGAAAAAAAATGTATCACACGTGATTGTAGGTTGATTGATTGAAGAGTTATTTTCCACCTCCGTCCGTGGTGGCCATCTTGGATTTATACAAATTATCGGAGTTCCCCAAGGTTGCCACTCCGGCAACCAAGCTAAATTTTTTCTGTAGACCCATGCGAGTACGAAACCATCAAAAAACAATACACTTCTCGCAACAACAAGGTACTCAACCTGGCAACTGGACTATAGGTGGTTTGCCATTGCCTTCCCAGCAGTAGTTCGGGGAGGAATTTGTAATTCGGCCACAGTGCCTGTGATAGCTCGCCCACTCTTCATGAAGGACACAGTGGGGATCTTTAAGGTCCATCAACTAATGTCGGAAGACAGGAAGCCCAGTTTAACATCCAACGGAGGGACAACACAGATATTGATGATTCACCCAGCATGAAAAACATTCTTGTCTGTGCTAATAAATGTGTGTGTGTGTGTGTGTGTGTGTGTGTGTGTGTGTGTGTGTGTGTGTGTGTGTGTGTGTGTGTGTGTCAGTGTGTCATTGCATACAGTTCTGTGCTCTACCTGGAACACAGGCATCATCCCAACTGACTGGAAGAGGGGCATTGTTGTCTCTCGCTGGAAAGGGAAGAGTGATTGTCAGGACTGCAGCAACAACCGAGGGGTGACGCTGCTCTCAGTGCCGGGCAAGGTCTTTGCTCGGATAATTCTTGATAGGGTTCGCTACCATCAGTTTGAGCACCAGCGCCCAGAGCAGTCACGTTTTACACCAAAGAGGTCACCGATTGACCGTATCCTTGCCCTTCGGGTCCTCACCGAACGCACACGAGAGTTTCGTCCGGGGCTGCTTGCAGCCTTTGCTAAGCTCTGTAAAGCGTTCAATTCAGTGAAATGGGATGCCCTCAGGAGGATGCTCAGTCTTCATGGGGTGCCACCAAAACGGATCTATCTGATGTCTGAACAATACTCTGGTGCTTAGAGTGCTGTGAGGTGTGGTGGTACCATCTCTGACTTTTTTCCAGTTGTTACTGGAGTTCGTCAGGGGTGTGTACTGCCCCCCACACTTTTCAGCACTTGTATGGACTGGATTCTGGGTAGGATGCCAGAGAAATCGAGCTGCGGTGCATCGTTTGGGAATATCAACATCTCCAACCTTGATTTCGCAGATGATGCAGTCGTCTTTGCGTAGACTCTAGATATCCTTTTGGGGGCCCTCGAGGTGCTGAATGAGGAGTCGGAGCCGCTGGGATTACAGGTTTCCTGGGTCAAAACTAAGATCCAGCCTTTCAATGACATCTTGGATGCTACTATCTTGTCTGTACCTGTTTGACGTGAGGATGTTGAGATCACGGAGAGATTCACTTGCTTTGGCAGTGATATTGATATCTCTACTGGCTGTGAGCCAGAGGTCAACAGACCTCTGGGTTGGGCCTGGGGAGTCATGGATTCATGGTGTCATGTGGTGTGACGCTGTCGATACCTGTGCAGGAGGACAGAAGTCCGAGTCTTAAGGTCCTTGGAGCTTCCAGTCTTACTCTATGGATGTGAGGCTTGGACTCTGACTAGGGATCTGGGATGGAGAGTTAATTATTTTGGTACTAGGTCTCTTCGGAGAATCCTTGGCTATTGCTGGTCGGATTTTGTGTCTGTCATGCGGTTGATGAGGGAGACTCAAATGAGATTTGTTACCTGCATCGTCCATGAGGGTTAGCTGCGAATGTATGGACATGTGGCTCATTTTCCTGATGCTGATCCTGCTCACCAGATTCTCTCAGCAAGGAAACTTCGTGAGTGGAGTAGGCCAATGGGCCGACCATGTGCCTCATGATTGCAGCAGGTTGATTGGCATCTCAAGGAGATGGAGATGGCCAGGCGGAGGCCTCTGGAGTGCCGCTGGAAAGTGGACGCAGCAATGTGCTGCTCCGGTGCATGCTCCCATACCGGACCTAACCTAACTCGGGTGTTGAAGACCCCCAGAAAAAAAAGCTTGTCACCATGAGATGTTGACTGTATAACTGTTGCAAGGTCATCATGGAACTGCTCATTGGCCTCATCTGTGTTTGTCATGGTCTGGATCTATGTGCTGATGACAGTGGCATAACGTTCATTATAAAATTTGAGTCAAACGGTCAGTTGGCATTCACTAATACCGGTTGGGACAGCATCTCGAAGTTTATTTGTTTGGTTTTAATGGCAAAACCAACACCTGCCTGACAACTTTCACTTTCTGGCTTTCCGCTCCAGTAAAACTTATATCCAGAGCCTCGTTCCACGAGATGGGATATGCCAGGTAGACGGGTCTCACTGAGTGCTTCAATATCTATCCCATATTGCTCCAATTTATGGCCAATTACGGCTGTTTGACGTTCGAGGCAGCTGCCGTTGTCTTGCAGCGTGCGCACATTCCAGCATCTTGTTGTTACATTTGTTGGATTTCTTGTTTATTAATTTATTTTTATCTTATCTGGAATTTACATTTCAGATGAGGTATTGTCATCCCGCAACATCAGTCTGTCCGTCCGTCTCTTTTTTCGACTTCTCTAGCCAAACTGCTGGGCCTATCCGGCTGAAAATTTGCAGCAACGTTCCTTTCCTGACTGGTAACTGTCACACCTCGATGGCCATAATGCATGTACTTATCAGCTGCATTGCTGATGCGATCCTCAGAGAGTCTGACAATGCGCCATTTTCCAATACGGAGTCGACTCAAAGGCCTCCTTTTATTGCGCATGCGCGAGGACTTCACATATTACCAGGGAGTTGCTAATCACATAACAAACATACATTGACACTGTAGGGTTACATAACTTTTACCATTAGCTTGTTATACATATAATCTCAACACAGTAACAGGAATTGCAAAGCTCATTCTAGTCACATGACGTTAACTAGGTCAAAATGGCCGACTTAGTAAATTTCTTCAAAAATCTTCGAGACCCACCATTGAGAATGCCAACAAATTTGGGTCACAACATTGGGACACGGTTCTAATTTAATTTGCGGAGGCCATGCTGATCACGTGACCGGATGTGTGTTAAAATAGTTGGTTTTGTAAATTTTTGTGAAAATCGCATAAATTCCTTTAAAAATATTCTTCTCCAGACCCACCAGTCAGAATCTTAACAAAATTTGGGGCACAACATGAGAAAATGGTCCTTATGTTAAATTGCAAAGGTCATGCCGATCACGTGACCAAAAGTGTGTCAAAATGGCGGTCGCACAAATTCCTTCCAAAATCTTCTGTAGACCCACCTGTCAGAAGGAGAACAAATTTTGGTTGCAACATTATGGCAGTGTAGGTATATTAATTATATTGTGGAAGTCATGTGGTTCACGTGACCTTAAGTGTGTCAAAATGGCCGAGTTTGTCAACTTTTTGGAAAATTGCATTAATTCCTTTCAAAATCTTCTTCTCCAGACCCACCCATCAGAATGATACCAAATTTGGGTTTCAACATTAGGACAGGGTCATGATGTTAAATTGTGGTGGTCATGCGATCACATATCCTGAAGTATCAAAATGATGGACTTTGCCAATTTTGGGGAAAATCACGTTAATGCCTACAAAAACATCTTTTTCACCAGGCCCACGAGTCGGAATTCGACCAAACTTGGATTACAACATTACGTGAGGGCCTAGATAAGCTACTAGTCCAGTGGTTCTATTTTTATTTGTTGTTTCTCGACCGCAGAAATGGATGACCAACCTGCTGTGGCCGGCAGGTAAGCCTAAATGGAGCAAGCTTTCTTTGGGGAACTTTTTATAACCCCTTCTCCATGTGGAGAGAGCAGTGCTACCCCTTAAGCGGGCTTCTCTGACACCCAAGCAGGATACGAATATCACTGTCTCTCCTGGTCAATGACGAAACGACCATCACACTTGCACCGCCATGCATGTGGACTCATGACTAGGGACTCCCAGCAGCATCTTCTACCTATCCACGACATCACTCCTCTCTCGCAACAGGACTAAGGAAAAGATAGGTGGTGAGCAGGTGAGCAGGTGCCAATGAAGGGAAAAACCTGCACAAATAAGCAATTGAAGTGATAGAGGTGTGAGCTATTCTTCTCCCACTCTATTCCGATGAGCATCATTTTCTGCTGCTGCAGTAAATGCAACGTGAAGTCTGATGCACATAGGTACAGCAAACTGGCATTGATGTCCATAGTGGACACAGCTATTTGCAGGTGCTGCACAGTGATGCCTAAATTCGTACCACCTCTGACTTTCATGGCCATATTTATCCATGGTGTAGCGCTGCCCAGGCTGACCCACTGGGGTGGTTTGATATCTGAGTGTTCTTCTCATAGCCTTAGCGTTTAGCCTAAAGAGGCTTTCTGCACAAGGCAGTGGGGATCCGTTACCTTGGACAAGGGGCCCATACCAGGTACTGTGAGCCTGAGCCAGCTGAGGTCGGGACTTGCATGGGCAGGGATGTCACTCCCTGAAGTAGCTGAAAAACATCTACCCTGCTACCGTGAGAGTATGTACAGTGTGTCACAGAATTTCATGGTGTGTGTGTGTGTGTGTGTGTGTGTGTGTGTGTGTGTGTGTGTGTGTGTGTGTGTGTGTGTGTGTGTGTGTGTGTGTGTGTGTGCTGTGTGTGCTGTGTGGAGGGGTTCTTTCAAACTCGATATGGAAGGTGGACGTCACGTGCGTTAAACACGACCAAAAAGGTGCTAGTACAGGTAATTTATTTCTGAGCCTTATCGTCCATTTCCAGAAAGGCTTCGTGCAAAGAAAATCGAAATAAAAAAGGATTATGTATTTCAAACAGGCCGGGACGTCGACACACGAGTTCATCTTGTGGGCTTACTGAGTCGAACCTGGTGGACGACAGATCGCGGAGGCCTCATTCGTGGGAAGGACACGTCAGCCCATCCCCACGGACATGTCCAGAGTTTCGGGTTTCATTCAATTACCGCCTATTCCCAGGGAAAACACCCTGTGCTAAGACCGCGGCCTTTCGATCCGGCCGAGTTGGCACACAAGCTGTCGCTGCACAGCCAGCGCAGCATCCCCGCTGAAGGAAACCCTGCAAGGAGTTCAGTGAAATCATGAGGAGCCGTTCATATGAAACGCACGAGATGGGGGGATTGTGGACGTATCGCACTTGATGATGGGGAGAAGGGTGGTCGAAACGTAATTCATGGGGAGGGGGTGTGCGGAGGGTAGACGAAACATACTTGATGGGGGGGGCGGAGGGTGAACGAAACATACTTTCTGCAGGGGGGGAGGTCGGAGGGTGGACTTATTGATAGGGAGGGGTGGTGAACAGAACGCATTTGATGGGGGAAGGAGGGTGGACTTATTGCACTTGATGGTGGGGGGAAGGGTGGACGGAACGTACTTGATGGGGGGAGGGGGGGCTGGTTCAGCGATAAACTGTGATTCGGGTGTTTCACAGGCAGGGTGATTTGTCAATAGTAGTGCATGCCCGTAGGTGCGTGCCCATACGTGCGTGGCCGTACGTGCAAACCAAAAAAAAACAACTTTCAAACTGCATGCCAGAAACGACAACCACACAGGCCGTTCCTTCGCTCTCGCGTTCTCGTGACAACCACACTTCCACACACAGTTAATTAAAATCCAAATTAAAATCAAGTTTACCTCCCTGTCTTTGCTTGCTATGACATTCGCTGCCATGTGGCATGGCCCGTGACGTCATCGTCGACTGGCCGCGCACCGGCCAACGCAGCCACGCCTATGCAGCAATGTTTCATGTCATTGGTTGGTAAATAAATGGCCATAACTTGGGAACCACTTGTCCGATTAATATCAAACCTTGAAAAGGCACATACTCAGGTCCCCAATAATATAACTGGCAAGTTTCAATTAGATCGGACCAGTGGTTGTCGAGACACGGCGGTCTCACACACACACACACACACACACACACACACACACACACACACACACACACACACACACACACACACACACACACACACACACACACACACACACACACACACACACACACACACACACACACACACACACACACACACACACACACACACACACACACACATTGCTGGAATGAGAGATAGATGTTTGTCGTCCCTCAGATGAAGGTTAAACTGGGTGTCCTGTCTGATGGAATTAGTTGGTAGATGTTGAAGATCCCACGGTGTCCTTCACAAAGAGCAGACACGCCATTGCTGGCACCTGAACATTTTCCAAATACTTGCCCTAACTACTGCTGGGAAAGAAGTGGCAAACCACCCACGAAACTGCTTCAGCAGCACCGACGCTCTGCAAGAGAGTATAGTACATCAGAATATAAGATCGAGGCTCATAGAAGAATGAGGTGACAGAGGACAAATAGGCAACAAACTGACAGTCGGGGCAGTGGGGTCACAGGCGGACACAATATGTAAGGGAAGGAACAAAAAGGGAAAGAGGAAAGCCAGGAAGAAATTAAACATAGCAACCTGAGAGTAAGAATATTGAAAATATCATGCAGGTATGGAGGAGGGATGACATGTTTAAAGTGAAAAACAAATCAGATTTCAAAAACTGTGGATTACTGGATCTGACCAACATCGATTCGACTTTTTCTCACTTTACATATTTGTATGAAAAAGTAGGATAATGAAACAGAAATGTACATCCCATAATTTCCTTGCTGGAGGAAGCCAGCCAGGTGTTCTCCACCACGCGTGACCATGAAAAACACGGAGGATGTTTATCCCCTTTGGGATGCTGTTGTTCAGAAGAAAAACTCATCTCTGGAGTAGAGTCGGTCTGCATCGGTGGAACAAAAAGAGGGACAATGAATTGTCCCTATCAAATGGTATCTGAGGCTGGGGGATGCTGAAGATGCTTCGGGCATGAGCCCTCATTCAAAGTAAGATGTATTCTCCTCTCAAAGCCTCCTTGTTCATAACATTTGCCTTTCAACGTTTTTTTATTTTATATATTCAAGCTTGGTCACCCAATCACGATCGGGTTATTTAGATTTCAGGAAACCATCAAGAAGATTGATGTTTAAAGCTGTACTGCAGAAAAAAAAAAATTAACCCGAGAATACACCACAGCAATGATGGGCCAAATGGCCTCATTTCTTTGTTTGAGGTCAGTTCCTTGATTTTAACGATCAAACACAAACATTTCGATAATTATTTCGCTTGGATGGGGGGGGGGGAGGGGTAGGGTGGGGTTGATGTCCATGATGTGACCCTGGGCACCCCCAGCACAGCCGTTTTTTTTCTCTAATATATTCAGACCGACACACACATTCATAGAGAAAATTTCCTTGGGGGACAGGTTATGCCCAAGACCTGCCCTGGGAATCCCCAACACATATGCAAATGTTGGTGGAGATTGATCCAGGGGTGTGGACTTGTAAAAAAAGAATCAAAGAATAGGTTTCACACTGAAGTACATGCTGTGTGCGTGCACACACACACACACACACACACACACACACACACACACACACACACACACACACACACACACACACACACACACACACACACACACAAATACGAAAATGGAGATAACAATCAAAGGGAAAGCTCATTCATTTAATATATAAAGCTCTTTCTAACCCCTGACTGACTGACTGACTGATATTTAAGATTGGTGCCTTCCAGGTGACGTAGAAAGCTGACATTTTGCGTGCCGATTGGCATCGAAGCCAGTACACCAGGAAAAATCACAGAATCATCGGAAAACATCCAAAAATTAAAATATAAAGAAGTGAAAAAAGTGAAAAAAAACCGCAGGTGAGTGACCTGAGACAATAGGAAAGCACGATAATTTTGTGTGTCAATGGGAATCGAAGTCGATGCACCAGGAAAAATTCACATAACCTTCGGAAATCACCCGTAAATGATAATAGAAGTAATTGAAAAGAAATAAATGAAAAATCAAATGCAGGCGAGCGACATGAGACAACAGGGAAACAAGGTACATTTGCTTAAACAATGTGTAAGCATACATCGCGAGTATATATATTGTTGTGGTTACCAAATTCGCAAACCACCATTCAGGTCCCTTAGGTGAGGTATCTCGGTAAGTACATGTGTAGTTAGGTCCAAACCCGTTGTCTAGTGGGAATACATGTCATTTATGCGAGCTGCGACTCTTCAGGATAGCCGTTTTTCTTTCACTATCTTTATTTTGGACCAACCGCCATGATCACAACCACAACATCAACCACCGACCACAACCACCGCTTCACCACAACCGCCACGACCTTCACGTCACACCTCGCAACCGTAGCATCGCCACCGTTCTTGCCCCGCTGTGGGTACCGGTGTTGGATTCGTGCAGAGCGCGCGTCGAACCGCGTGTACAAAATCACGGATTTTGTGCTTCAAAAACGGATCAAAAACGACACACGCCCACTTTTTGCCGTTCAATCGGTGAGCGAGGGGCGATTTGGCCCCGCCTCCAGAACGATCGATATATGCAAATTTGTGGATCAAAAAGCCTTCACGCCCACTTTTTCTCGGGCCAATGGGGAGCGAGGTGAAAGGTCAAAGGGAGGGGGTCAAAGGCGAAGCTACGGGGGGATAAAAGCACGGTGTTCGTCAGGAACGAGAACGAGAACGAGAACGAGAACGAGAACGAGAACGAGAACGAGAACGAGAACGAGAACGAGAACGAGAACGAGAACGAGAACGAGAACGAGACGGAACGGAGGGGACGAGTGTGGAAGTCTGGAGCCCGAAGCCTGCAGTGGCTGGAGAAGCTGAAGAGAGTCGGACGAGGGGGTGCTCGCGTCGGTGCCGGGAGCTGCACGCCCGAGGGAGGCCGGCAGCGCGACCTGGCCGAGGTGGAGACGCACACCAGGGATAATAAAGATCCTCTATACCCCGAGCATCAGCAACCCCCTCCTGTTTCCCCCCGCGCTGAGATAGTGCGACCAAGGGGGCCCCGTTCCCACCCCCTACCAGACACCGTCCACGAGGCCCGCGGGTTGCGGGGCCATCGCCGCTCCGCGTCTCATCACCAGACGGGTAGGCGCGACCCGGTCTCGGCCTCAGGCCCGCCTCATTCTTGAGGTATTTCTTTTCCTTGGTTTTGGGTATGTGTTGTCGGCGCCGTCTGTGAAGTAGAATTGTATAAGTGTTGCCGTGTGCTCGGTAGTCGGTATTAGCTCTGCACTGTGTTTTCACTTTTATGTTTGCTTTTTGTGTAAATGGAATTGTGTTTTCTTTTTTTTGTGTGCTTTTGGTGGAATTGTATTTGTGTGCTTCCCGTGTGCCGCGAATAAATGTGCTTTATTGTTGAACTGTTCTCCCGCCTCGCTTCGTCTTTTCCCCCATTGAACCCTCATCTTGCTTCACGTAAAGGGTTGGTAGTGGGCTGAATACGCCCGATAATTAATCGAACCGTCGAGGTCGACGATAACACCGCTCGGTTATTCTGATAGTACGGAACGGGTCGCTTAAGTGGCCCGTGTCCGAAGTCGACCTGCGGCGAGGTGCGATCGCCCGGTCTACCCTCCGCGTGGGTACTTAGGTAGGTCGAATTTGGCGAGCAACCCTATCCCACGCGGGGGCTGATTGGCTCGATCGCGGTGAGACCGAAAGGTCCACCCGTGACTGGTTCCCGGCGTTAGTCCGAGAGGGTCACGACGGGATTGTCCGTCCGGTGGGCGACGTGCCGCGATTCGAGTTACGTGGCCGTTCGCACGCCGGCGGGCGCGAAAACCGCAACACTGGTGTCAGGAGTGGGATACAAATTCATCGCCCTCCTCACGGCACTGGTAACGGAGAACAGGAAAACGGGCTGTCCTGTCTCCGGCTAAATTCACGGGAATCGGTCCAGGGGTGAGAGAAGCGACCCCCGATTCCCTCCAAATTACGAGCGAGCCAAATTAACCCTTCACGAGAAGCAAGATGGCGTCTCAAGGCGAGCGGGTGCCGGGTGGATTAGGTATGTGTAATAGTAATGTAGAATCCATGGTCCAGGATGGAATCCCCGTGCAGGAAATGTTGATTGTGCAGGAACACGGACTCGCCCAACTGAACCCAGGGCCCGAGGTGGGTGCGGCAGCGGCCGCGGTGTATGACACCTCCCCCCCCCCCTCTCCACCAAGACCCTTCCCCAACCCTTGCCGAAACGGCTCAGCTGAGTGCATCCAACATGGCCCAGCTATGCGCCATGCTGGCGGCAATGAACAAACAAATGAATGAAGTGAAAACGACGATGGATGCGAATACACAAAAGATGGATACAAATACAAATGAAATGAAAAACGAAATGAACAAGCAAATGAATGAAGTGAAAACGACGATGGATGCGAATACACAGCAAATAAACGGAATGGAAGCAAACATGAAGGAAGAGATGAAAAAGCTACGGGGTGAGACGCAGAACATGGGCCGATGCCTGCAGGCGGGCATGAAGGCCGTGACAAAGGAAATAATAGTGGAGACAAGGGAGGTAAAGGGTGAAGAGTTGGCAGAGACACGGGAGATAGAAAAAATAGAGGAAAGACTACACGAGGAAGACGGGGTAAGTGACGCACACACACACACGGAGGTAGTGGAGGACAATGGGGGTGAGCTCGCGGAGCGTGTGGGGACCCAGTGCGAGCACCTGGATGGCCTCCTCCAGGAACGAGGGGAGCGAGTATGCCCCCTTGAGGCGAGTCACGACCAGGTGAGTTCGGTCGTGCTTTGCGAGGTTGAGGGGACGGGTGCTGTGGACGGGTGCACGGAGAGCTTGGGGGGTATAGAGGCCCCAGAGACCCTTGTGGGGACACAAATCCCCAGTGTGGTTGTCCCTGTGTGTGTGGTGCAAGGTGTGAGTGCGTCCCCGTGTGTGGAAGCGACCCCGTGTGTGAGTGGTGTGGTGGCGATGGAGCCAGAGTACGTGCTTCCCAGCACGCCGTGCGTGGGTGAGGCACCGTGTGTGAGTGAGGCCGTGTGTGTGAGTGAAACGGCCAGTATGAGTGAGGCACCACGTGTGAGTGGTGTGGTGGCGATTGTGCCGGTGTACGTGCTTCCCAGCACACGGTGTATGGATGAGGAACCGCGGTTGAGTGCCCCCGCGTGTATGAGTGAAGGACGTTGTGTGGAAGAGACCGCGTGTGTGAGTGTCGCCGTGTGTATGAGTGAGGTACCGCGGGTGAGTGCCCCCGCGTGTGTGAGTAGTATGGTTTGTGTGAGTAGTGAGGCACCGTGCGTGAGTGAACGGCCGTGTGCAAGGTCGCTGTGTGCAAGGGAGACCGTGTGTGTGAGAGAGCGGTATGTGAGGGAGATGTCGGTCGGCATGCGGGAGCACGCAGCCGCGTCTCCCCGTGTGAATGTGATGGAGTGGACTGTGTGCGTCGTAACACGCAGGTATGCGTGTGTGGAATGGAGACGGAGACGGCGACAGAGGAGAGAAAGCCGAGTAGCGGCTGTAGTTGTTTCTGGGACCGTGCCGGGTTCACCCAGCAGTGAGCACGCGGTTCGTGCTGTGCAACGCACGAGACCGCCACGTGCTCGCTTGCGAGAGTGAAGTCCCGGTCCGGAAACGCACGCGGTGGATTTGCCGATCCCGCGGACGGACAAAGTTTAGGCAGGGAAACGGATTTGGACCGGACGGGTTCTCCACGCGATCGTGTGTGTTCGGCTCCAACGGGCAAAGCACATGTGTTCGCGTGGGAAACCCCTCGAGACGTGGGGCTTGTGTTTTTTTTTTTGCGCACGGTGACGTCATGGCTGCACGTGTGGTTGGAATCCGGCAGGAGGGGTATCTCTGCCGGATGGTCCCGTCCAAGGAGGGACGAGGAACACGTGCAGCTGCATGACGTCACGGGCAGGTGTAAAGTGCGCGAGCTCTGAGTTGCCGCGCAGGTGCTGCGCATGGGAAAAAAAAAAAGCAAGCCTCACTTTCCGGTGTACAGGATTCCTGGGCAAGGGGTGAAAGACCCCCCTTACCTGGGCACAGGATGGAAACTAGTTAGGGGGAAGGGTTAGCTTAGCTAGACCGGCTCCATGGGGCAGGGGTAAGTCCTCATGGAGTCCGTGGAATGGATTAGTTAGAGGGATTGTAGCCAGATTTAGGATGGGAAAATGGTAAATAATTAATGGGATGATTTGGAGACAGGGACAGACAGTGAATGTGTAGAGGGGACGTAGTTTAGCTACGTAGGTTAAAAGGAACGTGCTACTAGTTTAAGGGACGACGTGGGAGCACGAGTTAGTTAGGGGAGGTAGTTAGAAGGATGGCAGAGTTCAGCGGTGAGTGTGTTGAAGAGTTGTGGGTTGTGAGGTGAGTACGTGTACATGTTGAGTGAGTGAGGCCAGCGGGTCTGTGTGTATGGAGCGAATGGGGAATGCATGGTGCGATGAGTGATTGGGGGGAGGAGTGACTCCCGCCCAAGGGACCCCGGGGTCAGAGTAAAGTGAGTTAGCTGGGTTGGTCAAATTGAAAAATGGAGGTCGTTTTGCTGTTGGTGGGAAAGTAGGCTCGAGACCCATTTGGAGGGGTGCAGGAGCCCTGTTGACGGGCTTGGGAGCGTGGCTGCGAAAGGTGAGTATCGCTGAGTGGGTACCCCGGGCACCAGGCTAGTCGGCCGCGGTAGGCCATGGGCCCAAGGGGGGCCGGGATAGAGTAGTGGGCACGGGTGCGCCTGCTTGGTGCGGGGGCCCGGGGCGCCATTAGCCGCGTGGGCAGTGTTGTGGGCACGGGTGACCCTCGGAAAGGGGCCCGGGAGGCCGGCCTGCCACGTGTGCGTTTCAGGGGAGGTGCCATGGGGGCACTCCCCGGTGTTAGGGAGCTGGTAGGCTCGGAGGCAGTGTAGTGCCCGGGGGTGCCATAGCGGGAGATTCGGCAGAGGGTCGTGCCTGCCAAAGGGAGCCACGTGTCCCAGCCAGGAGACCGTGTGAGGGCACGGAGAGAAAATTGGGGGGCGAGGCCCGAAATTGTGAGGACACCAACACAGGCGACGGGAATCTGGGTTGTTAGAACCAATAGTTTAAGCGAGAGGCGCTTCTTGAAAGCCCCGGGGTAGTTTAACAGTTAAATGGTTAGGGTAGATTAGGAGATGTACCCCTCCGCACCATCCATCCCCTCGCTGTCGTTGTGGGCCGCTGGACCCACTTTGGTTATAGATCGCCGAACTCTGGGGAGGCCATTCTGAGGCTTGAGTTAGGCCTTGACACAGGACGTTAGCTCTCCCTTATTCCCCTCCGGGAAGGGAACGTAGGGGTTGGGAGTAGGCTAGGTGACAGGATAGGTTAGCCGAACAAGGACGATAAAGGGGGTTAGAGGACGATTTATAGTGGGGAAGTTAAAATCAAAACAATAAAAAAATAAGTTGGGGCTAAATTGGGGTTTGACAAATTAAGGGAGTGGGTATGTACAGTGACAGGCAAAGGCGATAGGTGGGAGGGAGACAGGAAGGTAGGTCCGAGCCCGCCTTCCAAGTGGCCAGCACCACCGCACTCCCTCCACCAACCTCCACTGAACGGCAAAAGCTGGCCAACTTCATCGGCTGGCCGTGTTTTGTCTTCAAGGCGGAGGCCGGCCAACTTCATCGGCAGCTGTTGTTTTGCTGCAAGGCCTGTGCCATCGGCTGGCCGTGTTTGCTTCAAGGCCTGTGCCGGCCAGTTCATCTGCTGGCTGTTTTTCTTCAAGGCCTGTGCCGGCCAGTTCGTCTGCAGCTGTGGTACTTCAAGGCCTGTGCCGGCCAGTTCATCTGCCCGCTATGTTTGCCTGCAGCGGCCTTCTTCTGCGGGCTGTGTTTGCCTGCTCACCTTTGCCATGCCATGCCCACTGCCCACGTTCACCAGCCCCGTTCAATTTTTGCTTTGCCCCCCCTGTTCATTTCCATGTGCGCCAGGATCCGCAAGGCAACAGTTTGCAAGCTGCAAGAACTGCCCTGTTGGCAGCTACAACACGGGCCTGCAGTGGCGGCCCGTGCACCGTGTTTGCGTTCATGCATCCATTCGTTGTGCTCATTGCGTGTGCCACTTGAGCTGGCACGGAGACTGCGTTGTGCAGCCCAAGCACCGTTGTGGTTCACTGAGTTCAGTTCAAAAGGGAAGGCCTTGGACTGCGTGTGAGCAGCCAGCCACGTTCCCTGTCACCTGCATTGTTTGAGCCAGAGACTGCATGCGGGCAGCCTGGCTCCCTGCTAACTGCTTTCTTTTTGCAGAGTTCAATGATCCTGGGCCATGGTTTAGTGTAAAATTTGTAAGTTAAGGTTAAGATGTACTGTACATATGAGTGCGCCCCCGGCATGTTTGTCTTAGCGCCGGCAATTTTATTTAGGTCGTCCGTGTGAGTGAGTTTGTTTAGATAGTTACGCAGCCCTTAGGTTATTTATTTTGGGGACACGAATACCATGAATGTCGCACTCAGGGATCCGTAGGTAAAATGTACTAGGGGAAAACTACACATGATGGCACACGAAAATTTGACGACTCGGGACGAGTCTGTAAAAAGGGAAGGGGGTAGTGTTGTGGTTACCAAATTCGCAAACCACCATTCAGGTCCCTTAGGTGAGGTATCTCAGTAAGTACATGTGTAGTTAGGTCCAAACCCGTTGTCTAGTGGGAATACATGTCATTTATGCGAGCTGCGACTCTTCAGGATAGCCGTTTTTCTTTCACTATCTTTATTTTGGACCAACCGCCATGATCACAACCACAACATCAACCACCGACCACAACCACCGCTTCACCACAACCGCCACGACCTTCACGTCACACCTCGCAACCGTAGCATCGCCACCGTTCTTGCCCCGCTGTGGGTACCGGTGTTGGATTCGTGCAGAGCGCGCGTCGAACCGCGTGTACAAAATCACGGATTTTGTGCTTCAAAAACGGATCAAAAACGACACACGCCCACTTTTTGCCATCCAATCGGTGAGCGAGGGGCGATTTGGCCCCGCCTCCAGAACGATCGATATATGCAAATTTGTGGATCAAAAAGCCTTCACGCCCACTTTTTCTCGGGCCAATGGGGAGCGAGGTGAAAGGTCAAAGGCGAAGCTACGGGGGGATAAAAGCACGGTGTTCGTCAGTCAGGAGAACGAGAAGGAGAACGAGAACGAGAAGGAGTCGGAACGGAGGGGACGAGTGTGGAAGTCTGGAGCCCGAAGCCTGCAGTGGCTGGAGAAGCTGAAGAGAGTCGGACGAGGGGGTGCTCGCGTCGGTGCCGGGAGCTGCACGCCCGAGGGAGGCCGGCAGCGCGACCTGGCCGAGGTGGAGACGCACACCAGGGATAATAAAGATCCTCTATACCCCGAGCATCAGCAACCCCCTCCTGTTTCCCCCCGCGCTGAGATAGTGCGACCAAGGGGGCCCCGTTCCCACCCCCTACCAGACACCGTCCACGAGGCCCGCGGGTTGCGGGGCCATCGCCGCTCCGCGTCTCATCACCAGACGGGTAGGCCTGACCCGGTCTCGGCCTCAGGCCCGCCTCATTCTTGAGGTATTTCTTTTCCTTGGTTTTGGGTATGTGTTGTCGGCGCCGTCTGTGAAGTAGAATTGTATAAGTGTTGCCGTGTGCTCGGTAGTCGGTATTAGCTCTGCACTGTGTTTTCACTTTTATGTTTGCTTTTTGTGTAAATGGAATTGTGTTTTCTTTTTTTTGTGTGCTTTTGGTGGAATTGTATTTGTGTGCTTCCCGTGTGCTGCGAATAAATGTGCTTTATTGTTGAACTGTTCTCCCGCCTCGCTTCGTCTTTTCCCCCATTGAACCCTCATCTTGCTTCACGTAAAGGGTTGGTAGTGGGCTGAATATGCCCGATAATTAATCGAACCGTCGAGGTCGACGATAACACCGCTCGGTTATTCTGATGGTACGGAACGGGTCGCTTAAGTGGCCCGTGTCCGAAGTCGACCTGCGGCGAGGTGCGATCACCCGGTCTACCCTCCGCGTGGGTACTTAGGTAGGTCGAATTTGGCGAGCAACCCTATCCCACGCGGGGGCTGATTGGCTCGATCGCGGTGAGACCGAAAGGTCCACCCGTGACTGGTTCCCGGCGT